>NW_027397094.1:11181891-11201571 GCF_003265705.2 Callorhinus ursinus
TATCAGATAAAGGGCTAGTATCCAAAATCTATAAAGAACTTATCAAACTCAACACCCAAAGAATAATCCAATCCAGAAATGGGCAGAAGACATGAACAGACATTTTTCCAAAGAAGACATCCAAATGGCCAACAGACACATGAAAAAGTGCTCCACATCGCTCGGCATCAGGGAAATCCAAATCAAAACCTCAATGAGATACCACCTCACACCAGTCAGAATGGCTAAAATTAACAAGTCAGGAAATGACAGATGTTGGCAGGGATTTGGAGAAAGGGGAACCCTCCTACACTGTTGGTGGGAATGCAAGCTGGTGCAGCCACTCTGGAAAACAGTATGGAGGTTCCTCAAAAGGTTGAAAATGGAGCTACCCTATGATCCAGCAATTGCACTACTGGGTATTTACCACAAAGACACAAATGTAGGGATCCGAAGGGGTACGTGCACCCCGATGTTTATAGCAGCAATGTCCACAATAGCCAAACTGTGGAAAGAGCCAAGATGTCCATCGACAGATGAATGGATAAAGAAGAGGTGGTATATATACACAATGGAATATTATGCAGCCATCAAAAGGAATGAGATCTTGCCATTTGCAACGACGTGGATGGAACTGGAGGGTGTTATGCTGAGTGAAATACGTTAATCAGAGAAAGACATGTATCATATGACCTCACTGATATGAGGAATTCTTAATCTCAGGAAACAAACTGAGTGTTGCTGGAGTGGTAGAGAGTAGGAAGGATGGGGTGGCTGGGTGATAGACAGTGGGTAGGGTATGTGCTATGGTGAGTGCTGTGAATTGTGCAAGACTGTTGAATCACAGATCTGTACTTCTGAAACAAATGCAACATATGTTAAGAGAAAAGAAAAAGAAGAAGATAGCAGGAGGGGAAGAATGAAGGGGAGTAAGTCAGAGGGGGAGACGAACCATGAGAGACGATGGACTCTGAAAAACAAACTGAGGGTTTTAGAGGGGAGGAGGGTGGGGGGATGGGTTAGCCTGGTGATGGGTATTAAGGAGGGCACGTTCTGCGTGGAGCACTGGGTGTTATGCACAAACAATGAATCATGGAACACTACATCAAAAACTAATGATGTAATGTATGGTGATTAACATAACAATAAAAAATTTAAAAAAAATACACTGTCTATGGTAAAGTCTTTAATGCATACTCTGTCCCTAGATAACATCAGAGACTTCATGTGCAGAGAAATCCTATAAATGTGGTGAATATGGAAAAGCCCTCGGCCAGAGCACACACCTGTAAGGACACCAGAGAACCCACACAAGGGGAAAGACTCTATGAATATAATGATTATGGGGAAGACATCAGCCAGAAGGCTAACCTTTAGTCACACTAAAGAATTCATATGACAGAGCAACTCTATGCACTCAGTGTGGAAAGGCCTTCATTGATAAATAAAAAACATGAGCAAAATTTGCTCTAGAGAGAAGGTCCATCTCTGTGATCACTGTAGAGGGGCTTCATGTGAGCTCCAGCCCCAACATGTGTAAGATAACTGCAAAAAGTCATCATCTTTAAGAAAGAAGGCAAGGTGGGGTGCCTGGGTGGCTCAGTTGGTTAATCGTCTGCCTTCAGCTCAGGTCATGATCCCAGGGTCCTGGGATCGAGCCCCGCATTGAGCTCCCTGCTCCATGGGGAGCCTGCTTCTCCCTCTCCCTCTGCCTCCCAGTTCTCCTGCTTATGCTTTCTCTCTCTCTCTCTGTCAAATAAAATAGGAAGGGAGGGAGGGAGGGAGGGAAGGAAAGGGGATGTTTACCAGGAGGTATAATTCTCTTGGAGAATGCCAAATAATTCCTGCTCCAAAAGCCTATCAGTGAAGAAACCATCTGAGATTCTCTACTTATAGAGCAACACCTCTAAGACAGGTATGGATTCAAAACGCACAACACAACTCAGTGTCAGGAATGAAGAGCTATCCTCCATGATCACTCCTTCCTTGATCAAGATTAAAGACTTCATCTGGGACACCTAGAATGCTCAGTGGTTAAGTGTCTGCCTTCAGCTCAGGTCATGATCCCAGGGTCCTGGAATCGAGCCCCGCATTGGGCTCCCTGCTCCGTGGAAAGCCTGCTTCTCCCTTTCCCACTCCCCCTGCTTGTGTTCCCTCTCTCGCTGTGTCTCTGTCAAATAAATAAATCTTTTAAAAATTTTTTTTAAAAATAAAGACTTCACCTGAAGAGACACTTATCAAGTCAAGCTTCAGCTGGAGCTCACAACAGAAAACCCATACTGGAAAGAGACTCCATGAAGAACCCAATTCTAGCAACAATTGCCAAATGACTTATCACTGAAAAGATGTAAGATAGAGATGTAATGCTGTGAGAAATGGTGAGTGCAGAATTGGGTAACAAATAATACAATTATAATATCAAACGATAATCAAGCAAAAACATGCTCAATAAATTTGTACTTGTGAATATGAATGCAGTAAAAATTGTTGAAAATCTAATGTGTTGCTATTTATCTTGACATAACCATGAAAATATGCTGAGTGAGAATGAGCCATTTTTTTCCATTAATAATCCTTCCCTGTTGATCAGTTAGATGGCTCCTGCCATTTATGCAGCACTAAACATAATTATAAATACTTAGGTTAATCAGAAAGTAACTCAATGCAACTAAAAATTGTAGAATACAAAATAATGCACCTTTATTGAAGTGTTAAAGTATGTAATAACATAAGAGTGAACAGAATCCTAAATAATTCATAAAAAATAAAAAAATTGGGTTCCTATATAGTCTCCTACAAAAAAAATAATTCTAAGGATTAAAGATTTGGGGCACCTGGGTGGCTCAGTTGGTAAAGCATCTGCCTTTAGCTCGGTGTCCTGGGATCAAGCCCAGTGTCAGGCTCCACACTCAGTGAAGAGTCGGCTTCTCTGCCCCTCCCCCTGCTCATTCTCTCTCTAATAAAAATTAAAATTAGAAAAGAATTAAAGATTTAAATTGTAAAGGCAAACTTTCAGAGTTTTAGAAGAAAATACGGGTGAGTATTGGTATAAATTTATAATAAAAGAGGATTTCTCAAGCAAGGCACAAAGAACACAAGGGATTGAGAAATTCAACTTTACTAAAATTAAGAACCTCCATCCAATAAAAATCACCATAAAGTAAAGCAACAAACCAAGATCTATGAGAAGATATTTGAAATTCATCCTAGAAACAAATACACACATAAAGGATCTATAAAAGCCACTGAGGAAAAAAAAATAGAAAAATAGGCAAAAAGCATGAATAGCATTTCAGCAGAAAATGAAATACAAATGGTGCATTATAAGAAAAGAGGTTCAATCTCATTAATAATTAGAGAAATACAGACTAATAGGGAAATAAAATCCATTTTATATTCTCTAAACTGCCAAGGTGGGGGGGTGGGGGAGCGTGACAATACCAAGTGTTGGCACCAATGTGGAAAACTGGGAATTCTTGTACATGTATGATGGGAGAATAAATGGTTAAAAACCATTTTAGGAAACAATTTGGCATCGAAGTTGCAAATGCATGCCTTGCAACCTGGCAGTTCCATTCCTAAATAAATTCCCCAGAGAAAAATCTTGTTCATTTGTATGAGAAAGCATGTGTATTAATGTCCATAACAGCACCAAAATCATGAATGAGAAATGGTGATAACCATCACATTTAACAGAAGCAGCAAAAAGAGGGACGGAGTCAGCCATAAGACTGGAAACCAAGGAATGGGTTGAGGTGAGCATTTCAGAAGGGAGGCCATGAATAGTCCATGTGTGCCAGAAGAACTCTCTTTTGTGGTGCTTATCATATGACTCAGGGGCAGACATGGCTATCTCAGGGGGTCTAAGCTGAGCTGGACATCAGTAAAAGGGTCACAAGTCTTGGGAAAAGGAGAGGAACCAGGACATCAAAGTCTAGAAGTACCCCAGATTCTCCAAGTGACTAGTTCAGGACTCTGAGCCAAAAGACATAATGCTTTGCAATGAAACTAAAGGCACTGAAGCAAAACTGAAGACTCAATCTCTCTCCCACACACACAGAGCGAGAGGGATGTCAAAGCCCAGTGAGGCATGGGAAGCACCAACGGATCAACACTGCAGAAGCTTGGGGTAAAAAATCTATTCTCCTCCTGAGTAGTATTTTTATTGGCAGGGATGTGATCCCATTTGCACTCCAGTGTGACTGCTCAATCCTCAGCTCCTCACCAGTAAGTTAACTGATTCATCCTTCCAGGTCCCTTCCAGCACTTGAATTTTACGGTTCTGTGGAAAAGACAAAAGGAGAAGAGAGAATTCCTCTCCGGTAGAAATTCAGAGACAACAATTACGTGTACCTTTCACACTTTTACTATATAAACTATCTCTAGCTTCCTCTTTTTTTTCCCCCTCTTTTCATGGTAGAGCGTATCTAAACTAAAGAATATCTCATTAGCATCCTTGACTATTCATGCTGTGTGTTTGTTTTAATTTTATTATTTTATGTTAATCACCATACATATATCATTAGTTTTTGATGTCATGTTCCATGATTCATTGTTTGCGTATGACACCCAGTGCTCCATGCAGAACGTGACCCCTCCTTAATACCCATCACTGGGCTAACCCATCTCCACACCCCCCTCCCCTCTAGAACCCTCAGTTTGTTTCTCAGAGTCCTGAGTCTCTCATGGTTTGTCTCCCCCTCTGATTCCCCACCTTTGTTTTTCCCTTCCTACTATCTTCTCTCTTTTTAACATATAATATATTCTATGTGGTTTTATGCAAGAGGATAGTAGCACTTTTTTTTTTTTAATCTCTTCTATCTATTACAGAAGTAATCTGTGGCTCAGTGCTGACGACCATCAGGCAGAAGTATATACACAATATGGCATATACGAGCTGATGAGCTACGCAGCCTTAGCACATGCCTGGGTAATGTCAGCTGAAGGGAAGCTGGACAGAAACACCCAAATACCAGGGAAGATCAAGACATAACACCTCTTAATTTCCCAGTCCCAAGTGGCAGCCATCCAAACGTAAGGCACAAGGCAGAAGGTTTCCTCTGAATATATGAACATTTCATCAATGACTTTCAATGCCCAGTCTGGTAGAAATAAACACTTCCATTAGAGAGGAACTTTACCTTTTCAGTCTTGATACACTGTATCAGGAAATCCATCAGCGTGCAGTAAATTCAGTGCACCAATCAGCTCTAAGGAAACCCTCTGGCTTCTCTGGGATCTGCACTGTTCTAACCAACACAGTAGAGTCCGACCCTGCTGTTCTCCTCACAGGCCGGCAGCTAGCTTTAGTGATGTGGAGTTTTAGCTTCCTACCAACCTAAGACTTGGCAAAAAATAAAAGCTGGAATCATCTACAAAGGTCTTGAATGCTGCAGAAACCAAGAGAAAGATCAAACAAGGTACAGATAAGCCTTTATTTTATGAAGGGTCACAAATAATGACCCCATTTTAATAGGTCTATATTCCTCTTGGAATTTGGCATACCCAAGATATAAATCTTCCTTGAATTCCCCCCAATTTTGCCACCTCCCATTGTGTCTTCTCTCCATAGCCAGCACTGTCAATCAATGTAATTAAAACCAGACACCTTGGGGCGCCTGGGGGGCTCAGTCGATTCAGCGTCTGGCTCTTGATTTCGGCTCAGGTGATAAACTCAGGGTCCTGGGATCGAGCCCCGTGTTGGGCTCCATGCTCAACGTGGAGTCTGTTTGGGATTCTCACTCTCCTTCTCCCTCTGCCCCTCTCCCACGCACGCTATCTCTAAAATAAATAAAATCTTAAAAAAAAAAACAAAAAACAAATACCTAACTTCCTGCTACTAACTCCTGTGTTCCTCTCGCCTGCTCTCCCACCACGCCAGGCTTCATGCCAGTCAACTCATTCTCATGGTCTATCAGGCCCCACATGCTCGATTTTCTCCAGCTCTACAACTCTCTCTCATGTCTTTCCCCATGTTGCTCATTACAATCCAGCCATACACATCTCCTGGCTATTCTTCAAATGTGGAAAGCCCTTTTCTGCCTTGTTTTTCCCTTCACAGAAATGTTCTTCCTCTGGACCTTTGCAAAGTCTGCTCCTAACCATTAGCGAGGTCTGAGCTTATGGTTCTCTCTGTTGCTTACCACCCTACCCCAGCCTCATCACTCTCATTCCTTTATACCAGGGGTCATGCTCTGCAATTGTCTTGTTTTCTTGCTCATTGTCTTCTCCCCTAAAATTATGTACACGCCATGAACAAATCCTCCAATTTCCTTTTATCAAATATGTTTGATGATGTGGCTACAGGTAAAGTGAACAAAGTTACCCTATGCAGATTGAACGGTGTTAAAAACAAAGTCAAGTGAGGGGCACCTGAGTGGCAGAGTCACTTGAGTGTCCGACTCCTGATTTCAGCTCAGGTCCTGATCTCAGGATCAGGGGATCGAGCACCGCATTGGGCTCCTGTGCTCAGCCTGGAGTCTCCTTGAGATTCTCTATCCCTCTGCCCCTGCCCCGCTCTCTAAAGTTAAATAATTTTTTTAAAAAATCAAGTGAAAAATGTACTGAAACAAGCATATTAGTTTGGATAGAGTAGCAGGAAGAGGTGAGAGGAGAAAGAACATTGGATGTATCATTAATAAGTCATTGAAATTTAGTCAATAGTCAGAAGTTAGGCTAAGAAAGGGCAATCTAAAGTAATGCCGCTCAACTGCTTTTTCTTCTGTCCTTTCTTAAAAATCTAAGTGAGACAGATGGACACAAGAGGAAAATGGACCTTTTTAACTTCCACATCTGAGATGGAATAATACTAGCCTAAAGCTTTTTCTGGGCTATTGTAGAAAGAATTAATGTATTGACATTTGCCATATCCTTTGGAACTCATTAAAATACTTGACAAAATAAAGTCGTCCTCTTAGAACTCAGCAGAGCACCTTCCTCTTCAATCACTGCTTTCCTACATTTCCATGCTACCCTAAAGCCCAAGGGCAGGAATAAGATATTAGGAGCAGTGGTGAACAAAGATGGGGGAAGGTCATAGGCACAGGACGGCCCCAGGGGCAGACAAGAAGGCAATACTCTCTGCAGGGAGCTTCAAAACTATAATAAAACCCAGCAAAAGTTGGCCTGCTTTTTACCATCACCATGCACAGGCAATTCTCAACAGTTAAGGGAATACACTCCCTCCTGCCTGGTTGACTGTTCCCTCCCATACATCTCCTCCTCCCCAAGGGAAGGTCACCTAATATTAGAGCTGCTGAATTACTAGAGGAAACCTACATACATACGCACACACTCACACGCATGCATGCACACACAGGCTAGTATACTAAACAGCACAAATAGAATATCTCACCAGTAATTTATGGATGCAGGTGCAATCCTATAATCGATCAGATCCCAACTACAAAAGAACTGAGGTAGGTCAGGACTGATACACCCATATGACCACATGAAAAATCCATTCCAGTATCCTGATAAGACATAGCCCATCTATTCTTTAGTGAAATTTTATTTCAAAATGTGTGGGGGAAAAAAAAAAAACAAAACATTGAAACTACTCTCACAAATATCACCTAGAAGAATATAAGTTTCCCAGAAACCATGGGGTAAATGAAGTTTCTTTGTTCCTATCATAGATCTTTGAAAATAAATTTCTGAAATATGTTCATAGCTGTGATATAACAAAATTTGGAATTAAAAAAAGATAAAGGGAATTCAGGAGCCGAAAATGGCTTGGATGATATGTAAGGTCATATATGTAAAAGTCTAACAGTGGAAACAGCTTGCAAAAATTAAGCCTTTAAATTGACCTTGATTATAAGAAAATTGACTTGCAAATAAAAAATCAGATCTAGAAAGACTGAACATATTTCAGACATTCTTAGTGTCTGTTTCCTACCAGATAGAGATTGAGTCTGACAGATACATTCACCAACAGTAACGTCAACAGAAATGTATCTGTTTCTCTTTTCCACTTAGAAAATATCATGCATAAAATCGAAGCCTATGTTCCCAGCTCTGAAATGATCTGAAACTCCTACTTGGCACTGAAGATTGCCACAGATAGAAGAGTCCTGTTAAAATGCATCTTAATGTATGCGCTGGGTCTAAGAGTATTATTCTCACTCTCTCACACCTATATGTGGAACACAACCAAAGAAACACCTATTACAGAAAATGAATGTTCCTCTTTGCATATAAAGCATTAAAATCTAACACGGAGATAAGCAGAGGAATTGAGCACTCAATAATGTCTCCCTGTCACCTGGCTGATGCTCAAGCATAAAGTACGAAGAGACCAAAGACAGCGTCAGATGGGCTGACCCCTCAGGATTCGTTCTGAAATTAGACCAGAGTGTTACCTACTGTACAAACCATTTATGAGATATTATGCTTCCATGAAAAATTCAATCTATTTAGTCATACTACTCTGAAATATTTAGTATCTGTGCAGAGCAGGTAAGACCCATATAGAAGTAAAAAATATAGGTGCATTTCATGCATAAGAGATTGGTTGAGATTATGTGCATATTTTAGAATATTAGAAGTCCGCCGCCTCCTGAGGAATGGCAGAGGCCACAGTGAGCGAGTGGTACAGATTCTCAGAGATCCATACTAGACTCACACTGCAGAAACCACATTAAAATCCTGAAAACTACCGTGTACTAATTAACCGAGCACTAAGGAAGAACACCAAAAAGATTACATTTCAAGTAAGAATACTGAAAAGATGTATAAGTAATTTTAGACGCAATTTTCAAGATCTGAATCTACATATCCATAATATGTACCTATTATTTCAAGATAAGGTAAATTTCAGACATTACGGTTTCTTGCATGCATGCGCGCGCACGCGCGCGCGCGCGCGCGCACACACACACACTCTCTCTCTCTCTCACTTCCTGCCTTCCTCTTTAGGTGTTACATATATAACTCTATGATCTCCAGTAAGGGCGTTTTTCTTATAGTGCATAACACAAGGACCAATTTTCAAAATCATCCAAAAAAAAAAAATATCTAACAGCCATCTGGATAGATACATAGTACGTATACCACCCAGAGGAGAATAAACACCACAGTTTTCAGCAAAAACATGGAACATGGAATAATGACATTCATAGAAACTATTTTAATCTTGCTTCTGGGATGTTTTAATACATATCTCCCTACTTGCACGTTGATATAGGGTCACCGCACAAAATGTATAGATAAAACATGTATCCATGAATTTCTAGATTTACTTTTGGAAAACAGTGAAATATTAGTTTACAGCTTCAGCCTCCAGTTTATTTCTGTAACTGACAAACCTATTAAATTCTGGTCTTGCTAATTATAAATGCAATTCTGTAATAGAAAGGGAGGTTACCATCCAGTGTACGAAGCACCAAACCTCTCTATTTTCATAGGCTTCCAGTAATTTACCTCACTTCCCTTGCAATCAGGAGTATCTCAGCTGAGGGTTTCTCTCTGACCTGAGAATGAATCAATGAACCAGCCAATTATACCTGAGCATGAAACTCTTCCTGATAAAGAGTCGTGTACATTTATACTGTAGATAGTGAGTACAAGCGAAGTAGCCAATCTCAGCTCTTGTGTTGTTTTCACTCAGCCTACGCAAGTATTATAGAGATCAGCAAAAGGTTAACTTGTACATGAAGCAAATTCATGATGTAAATTTTAGGACTAGATTTTGGAAAGCTTAGCACTGAATTCACAAATGCCAGTTTACAGGGGGTCAAACATAATGGATGGCCAACAAATGCCACCCAGATAAAGTGAGACACACAAATGCCTGTTCCAGAAACCTCGTGGTTGCAGGGAAAGAGCCCAATCAGAACCCAGGATCAGAAGCCCTTGATCAGCCCTTCCTGGCTGCATGACCCCAGGCAATTCACAATCACTTGATCCTCCGTGGTTTTCATCTATTAGGTGGAAAAAATAACATTCCCTAAGAGTAAACTGTCATAAGTTGTCCAAAACACATTAACTTATAATAATAAATAATGTAAGTTAAGTGGAAAAAGCCTTATTTTTGGACTAAAATCAGTTTGAATGCCAGCTACCCTGCTCTACTAGCCCCTGTGATTTTCAGTATTTTCATCTATGAACTGAACACCTACCTTAGAGGGTCATTGGGAGAGATCAAAAAATATATTTACAAACGACCCAGGACAGTGAGCTCAGAATATAAAAGACTAATAATTATTGCTTCATCATTCCTATTTTTGTAAGGATTAAATTCACTCGTTCAAAACCTACTACCATCAACAAGATTAGAACAAGTCCCTGTAGCCACGGAGCTCACAATCCTCGGGGAAGAGAGAAATCATCAGCAAATGAATGGTTGTGAAAGTGAACACCAGATAGTGGTAAGAGTCAACAATACAGAAGGACAGGGTAGAGTAATGAAGAGGGGTTATATTACAGGCTGGCCAGAATCGGCCTCAGATCAAGTTGCGAGTGAGCTTGTGGAATATTCCAGGCAGAGGTTCCAGGGCAGCAAACACAATTCTGCAATGGGAAAGGGTTTGGTGAGCTCAAGAAAGAGTGAAGGAGCTGGTGGGTCGAGAGGAGGGAAGAAGGACAGAGACCCGGCGGGGCTGGACCCTTGCAGCCCCTGGGAAGGGCTTCGGAGTTCAGTCCAAGTAGGATGGGAACTGTGAAGGGTTGTGAGCAGGGGAGTGACACGACTCATTTCACTTCCAAGGATTCCTTCTAGCTTCTATGTTGGGAGCAGCAATTCTAGTGGAGAGGTTATTACTGCAGCTGAAGCAGAAGATGGTGGTGGCTTCCGTTGGGGTGCTGCCCGTGGAAGTGGTGGGAAGTGGCCACAGTCTGAATGTAATTTAAAATATGAGGCACCTGACAATGTGAAATATCACAGTGTGTTTTTCTTTTCTTATGAATAGAATTTAGATTGTTATTATAAGCAATGGTGAAAAGAAGAACCCTGCCTGTGTGAACAGGAATTATACAAATTAATATTTAATTTGATGTATCATTGAAATATGATAGAACAAATATACACCCAACTTTATGGATTTTGGAAAAGTTCTCCACACATCAGTTTACATCTATGCATGTGTGTTTCTGGATCAGTGTCATGTTGCATTTTTCTAGTTCTCTTTTTCAAAAGATTCTATGTTCTCTAAATTTTTAAACCTTGATAATTACTGACATCTCCTGGGTAACTCTTTATATTTCCCAGTGTCTTTGTATTTCTGAGATGAACCCTAACTTGCCTTGGTTTTTAATGTATTTCTAGGTAAAATTAATCTATTTTCATAGAACCCGTGCATGCATGTCTTTGTATTAGTGAGATTAGCCTTTATTTAACTTGTCTTTTATTATCTTATTTCTATTTTGCTATCATGATTACAGTAGTCTTATACAATGATTTGGGTAGTGTTGCTTCTTTTGATTTCTCTGGATTGTATAAATTACCACTGATCTATACCTTAAAAGTTTTATGTAACTTGCCTCTAACTTTCTGGGCCTACTATCTATTCTGAAGGAAGACCTTTAAAATTTTTTAAGCAAACCTACACCCAACGTGCAGCTCAAACTTACAACTCTGAGATCAAGAGTCACACGTTCCACCGACTGAACCATCCAGGCACTCCTGAAGGAAGATGGTTTTGCTATAAATTTTATTTATTTTAATCATTTTTGTAATTTCCAGTTTTCCATTTCTTCTTAAAGTCATTCTTTTCACTGTAACTGTCCACTTCATCTAGATTTGCACAAATTTTAACTCAATCTTACAGTAATTTATCAGTATCTTAGTTCCTGTGGTGTAGTTCATAAAGTTTGTTGCTGAATTACTTTTATTGTTTGGAACACATACTAGTTTGTTGTGTTTATTCTCTGACATTTATTTGTGTGCTTCTCTATTCACTTACATAAATGGCTGCATTCAAAAAAATAAATAAAATAAAATATGAGGCTCCTGGGTGGATCAGTTGGTTAAGCATTGGACTCTGGATCTCAGCATCATGAGTTTGAGCCCTGTGCTAGGCATGGAGCCTGCTTAAAAAAAAAAAAAAAAAAAAAAAAAAAAAAAAAAAGTAGCATTGACAGGAAATGAGATGTAGATAAAGGAACAATTACAAGCTTTTAGGACTGAACATCTGGGTTAAATGGCAGCACCAAGTACTAAAATGGGGAATGCTGGGAAAGCAGTTTGAGGCAAGGAAGGGGAAAGGGTGTGAGGTCAGTTTGGGACATATTAGGTTTGGGATGACTTTTATCCAAATGACACATCAAGGAGGCAGCTGGAGACAGGAGTCTGGAGGTCAGGGCAAATGTCACAGCTGAAGATAAATACTTGGGAGTGATCGGTATAAGACTGCAAAGGGGAAGTCAACCTCAACGGGGAAGAAGGCTGAAGATGACCATCACATCTGGCAATGTGGTATTTGTTGGTGGCCTCATCAAATGTCATTTCAGTGCAGTGGTGAGGATGAGATCCAGAACGGAAGGGATTTAAGAGAGAATGGGAGGAGAGGAAGTAGAGATGCGGGTACAGAAAATTCTTGAACTGTGCTATAAAACGGGAACAGAAAAATGGTACAGCAGCAGGAGGGGAATATGGAATTAAGGCAGTAAATATTCTGGGGCTTCTGTAATATTTCTGGCATTCTTCTGAGCATTACGGAGTGAGGTGATACAGACAGTCAAAATTCCTGCTCTCAATAACGTCAGGACAATAATATGAGTAAAATAAAGCAAGCGAGGACAAAGACGTAAGGGGAGTGGATATTTTAAATGGCTGTATAGGGAAGAGCTCTCTCAAAAGATGACATTTGTGTGAATGACGTGGGAGAGCCGGCCATGAAGAAAGCTGAGTAAAGGTTCTAAGAAAGGTATTGTTGATATGTTTGGGAAATAGATTATCAGATGTTTATATGCTGGTGCAAACAATCCTGCAGAGACCCAGGAAAGAGGAAAAAGCTTGGGATTGAGGAAGAGATGGGACAGGTGCACCTCCACCTGTCAAGAGCACAGGGGGAGGCAGTGGCCTCGGGTAGAAGCAAAGACAGAGTTCCTGGTAGATTGGTTGATTTAGTAGAGGGAAGATGTGGACGTTTGCTTCCAACTAGGTCTGTTTTCTCCATGAAATAAGAAGTAAATCATCAGCTACGCATGAGAAGGAAGAGGTCTGAGAAATACAATATGGGACAGTGAACTGCCTAGGGAACTGAACGATGGTCTGTCAAGACCCCCTTGAGGTTAGGGGTCCTAAACGTTAGCTGATACACACGGAAATAAAAGATCTATAAACTCTAAAATACCATGAAACAGATGGTATTATAAGTAAAAAAAAAAAAAAAAAAAGACAATGGCCGAGCAGAGAAAATAAAATGCCCTACTAGTGCGGACATAGGTTGGACATGGTTAAATATCCTGAAAATTGCTTGCAACAAGTACCCTCAGAGCACTTAGAGTCCACTGAGAACCGATCACACAGGAGCATACACATAATATAGTATCGTGACAGAAGAAAGAACAAGATGGAAAAGGAGCAGGAAGGAATGGGCCACCTAGAATTGTAGTCCCAGCCTGCTGCACATGTAATAGACATCTGTAGAGCTCCTCCACATCTGTTATCCAGTTTAATTCACCCCAATATTACTTTACACCTATTGGAAAGGCTACTACAGTCACCTAGAAAAAAAATACACCTCCATAGGGTCAAAGTATCATTTACTCTGTAAACCTTGAAGTAGACTGATGGAATTCCCCATTGGGAATTCACAGCATCCATCACACCTCTAGCCCAGGCCTCTCTCTTCCTAGACCACACTCTTCAGGGACAGGATGATGACTTAATCTTACTGCATCTGTGGTGTCTAGCATCATACCTAGAATAGTATAGATTTTCAATAAATGTTGGATAGATCAAATGAATAAAAACGTGTAAATAAAAAAAAAAAAAACAAACCAAAGTCAACCAAAAGGCATTAAAATATCAAGTCTCTCACTTCCTAGCTACTTAACCTTGGAATAATCCCCTTCAACGAGATTCAATGATCTTACGCATACAAAAAATAAACTACCAAGTCACCTTGATTACTATAACAATTAAGTTAAACATACGAAGCCCTTTGTAAACTGTTAAGTACTAGATTCCTAACATCCACACACTGGTAACTCGGACAAGCCACCGAGATAATGAGCAAGGCCATGCGCAGTTTCAGCAGCACGGCAAACCAACTAATAGTGAGACCTGATCACCCACAAGAATTCAGTCTGGGTCAGTATTATCCATGAAAGACCGCTGTCTTAGGCAAAACAAAGCTTAACGGAAAATGAAACAAGGCATCCATTATGAGTGATATGAAAATGACACTTGGTTTGGACAGAAAAGTCACTAATCTGGCAAAGGTACTCACCCAAACTTTCCTCTAAAAGGAAATGGGCACTTTAAACTTCCCTGGTTTCTGATATCCTATCCCTGACGCTCAATCAAAAACTATCAAAAAAGCTCAATTCAACAACTTTCTTAATCTTTGGATTAAAAAATTGCCTAGGAGGACATTCAGTGTCTACCATTTTTATAGGTCTTTTAAAAACCCAAATTGGATTTTTTAGAAATCTCAGTGTTAAGGTGCTGTCACAACCAGTTTAAGTCTCTTTATCATGAAAATTGGGTTCATTCCTTGTTTTGCATGTTCCTTAGAGCAAATACAGGTATATTAAAACACCCTTTTCTATCCTTTCTAGCAATCTAATGATGTCAAGTCCATATTATGAGCAAAAGAATAAATTTCATATGAATAGAGAAAAAGAACTTCCTGCCTGGGATTCTTTGGATTAGTACTGATGGGGAAAAATAAAAACCAAGAAAACACCCCTCAGTTCATGTTGAAATTGTCTTGGAGATGTCGTCTATCTTGAAGATGATTTAGTCGAATAATAACTGAAACACAACCCAAAGCAGTACTTCTCTTCTCAAATGGATTTTCCAAATTATGCATCCTCTTTGTATTAATGTAATCAGATCCAGTGAAATCCCAAAGCATCATGATTTATAGGTGAGATTTCAACATCATAGAAACCTCTAATCCTTTGCTCAGCCCCTCCAGATGTCAATTACAGTGTAAGTTTTCACCTTTAAGACCCACCTAAGATAGCCTGGACTCTGTTTTTCACCTGTGTTGTTAGTGTAACCAGGCTCCCCTCTGGAAACTACCATGTCTCTCCCCTCCATCCCCACAAGGCTCTACCCACCTTTCTCCTGTTAGCCAAATACCCTGTGGCATGACCTTTGTCCTACAAAATGTTTCTCCTTTGTGTGTTCTTCCCATGGTGCAGCACACTCGTGATTTATCTACAATGGCCAGCAAGGGATAGCTTATTAAGCTGTCATCTGAGGCCCTTTTCGTAATCAACTCTGGCAAGAGGAAGTCTCTTGTGCAGCTGAACATAATGAAGCTTCCAACCCACCAGCACCTCAAAGGTCTGCACATCTGAGTGGGCTCCATTTCTAATGTTTCTTTTACCCAGTAGTTACTGTAACTACCTCTTTTTTATCAAAGATTGCCCCTCACCGGGGCCCTACCACAATAAATGGGCAGGAGAGTGGGCACTCTCAGTATGAAAGTCCATGTAATTTAAATTCCACAGCAAATGGAAATGCCAAGGAAAGTGGAGTTGTAGCTAGAAGGATCATTTCAAAGAAACAATTTTTTTTTCCCCAGGAGCTCAAAATGCTTCCTCTTCCTTCACTATTTAGTAGTTTTGAGGGCTTTGTCCTTTCCCTTCTTCTCACACAATCTCACAGAAAAAAAAAAAAAAATCCGAGAAAACTTATTGTCAAACTGTTTGTGATAAACTGTGAATCACTTAAAGATCTTCTTTTTCAAAATAAAAGTAGGTAAAGGCAACATTTACACAAGTGCCAGTCCTCAACAAAATAAAATTCAAAAGAGATCTTTCAATTAGGCCCAAGAATCACTTGCAAAATAATATACAGGACCACAGTAAATAAGGTTGTCATGAGGACAAAAAGTTTTATCCATCGCCCATTGAAATTGGTAATCAAGCATTTTAAATTCTCCATTGCTTGGCTGAACTACCAAATTAAGCCAGTGGTCATTAAATTGTGTAAACACAAATAATACACACATACAAAAACAAAAACACCCCACAAAAAAAAACACAAAATTTTTAAAAACCATGGAAACCATTAAAAACAAATTAAAAAAAGTAAAAATTATCACGTATAATCCTATTTCTGAGCAAAAACCAAATCTAATATGGTAAGAAGACAAAAGCCATAAATAACCAAGCCAAAAAAACATGAAAGGGGACGGAGGTTCCATTACTTTCAGAGTGAGTACAAACCGTTCATGTTACACTCGAGGATTCCAGTTTTTCATAAACACTGGTGTACAGAAAGTGAACGTAACTGCCTGAAAACGAATAGCACTGACAAGCTCCAGATAATTCAGTAATGCTGCTGCTCGCACAGATGGTGGTCATCCAGAGTGACAGAACAAGCAGTGCAAAGAAAACAGACTACAATACTCAGGGTGTCATCTGACTTCCAATTAAAGCTGCTTCTACCATGAAAGCAAATGTTCAACAGTTGTTGATGGACAAACCTGTTGAGATTCCATGAAGAGAGAACAGAGCTTTCCCAAATCAGAATTAATGGATGGATCTTCACACTCAGCACTGCTTTTTCTCAATACTCTCTTGGTTGAGGTTTCCCTCCCACTCTTATACAGTATTTAAAACTCCTCAATTTACATCAAACCTGAGCCTCAATTCATAGAAGTCTTGACACAAAACATCTACTTATGTTTTAATGGAAATGTACTTTTCCCTGCATGTGCTAACCGACCCTACATCCTTACTGTTCCATGATCCTGGCCAATATGGAAAGAGTTGAATTTTATTTCCACATTAACAGGTGCATGTTTGCCTTTTGAGGCCTACGTAGAAATGGTCTCACGGGGCTGCTCAGCGCATGGTGAGTCGCGCCCTGCCCAAGCTCCAGATTTCAGAGAGGCTTTCCAACAGAAACAAAGGGGTATCTAAAGGGGCCAATCATAGTACACACATTAATTACCTTTAACAAATACTGATAAAAAACAAATTATTAAAAACTATGTTTAAAATAAAACAATCCCTTGTTTTCTGTTTTGTTTTTAGGAGATAAACATACCTTAAAAGCTTCACTACAAATGATTTTCAAGGAGGGAGCCCCTACTTGAACTATAGGATTGGACCAGAAGCACTAAATGTGGAAATGTTCTTTTTCTAAATTTTGAAATACCACCTTGTGCATAAATGCGAATGGACAGGAACATTTAAAGGAGAAGGGAATGGCAGTCTATTGTTTGGATAGCTCAGTAGTTGCTGCCCCTTCTGGTGAGATACCTTGATTTTCCTCTTTGGAATGAGCTTCACCTCCCAGACTCTCAGTCTAAGTGATTTGAGTAAAATAGACCATGCACTCCCACTCCTCTGTGGGGCACACTTGTGACCAGTAGTTTCCATCCTGGTGACATGACCCAAGTTGGTGCGACGAGACTCAGTCCCAGCAATGGAACTACTAGGAAGGCGAAGCTCTTTCTCCCAGTTTCAAAGGTAGTAGAATGTGGGCCTGGAGCTGCTTGTGACCATCTGGCCACGTCAGAGGAAAAACCCATCTGCATCGGAAAGCATAACCAAGAATAAAGGGAACCAGTCATAATGGCATCATTTGGATCCCTGGAAATGGCCATGCATGAACTGAGACCTTCCCTGGCCCTTTCAATCACATGAGTCAGTAACACACCCCTCCTTTATTTTGCCTTAAACCAGTATGAGTTGGGTTTCTGCACATCCCAAAGAGTTCCACCAGTAACTGGAGTAAATCATTACAGCATTGGCAACAGCAGAAATTCAAAAAACCTTTTCAGTGAAAGGAGGTCACTTTCTGTAGGAAAAGTCCATGGGGGGCTTGGAGTGAATTGATTTCCATAAGGTCACTGCTCCTCTGCAAGAATCTATGTTATATATTTTCTTAATCCTTTTATACTTCATAGTAACATGACAATGGTGACCTACGAGCAGGAGAACTCCTACAGTTTTGGAAAAAAAAAAAAAAAATCTAGAATTCAATGATTTTGTGATACCAGAGAATTAAACACCAGATGAAAACAAATATATCTGGCAAAAGCCTGTGACTTTCTTTTGTGCTTAAACATTAATGGCAGTCTTAATGAGCAAGCCAAATGATCTCTTCTCATGACCAAATCCTAAAAGAGAAAGGGAAAGATATTCTTTTATCCAAGCCCCTTCCCTCCCTGCTGGGGATATTTAAATCTTAATTATTCCTCAGAGTCTTTGCAACCTTGCAGAGTAAATTCCTGATGAAAAAAAAAGGAGATCTTTTCTTGGTATATACGCTCCATAGTGCAGCAACTGCTAAGAAGGAAACATTAAGATCCTTGCTCAAGTGCACTGCGGTATGACCGTCAAAAGCTGGGGATCCCCCAATTGCATGGGTTCAAAAGCATTTTTCCAAAGAAAAACAATAGCAAAAATATACACATTTCCACAAAGAGGCAAAAGTTCACCTGTCTTTTACACTTTCGTATTTTTAAGTTTATGTGTGTCTACTGAAAAGAGAAGGCAAGAAGTCTGATTGGGAAGAGCGCTGATGTTGACCCAGGTAGCAGGATCATTCGTCTGGATGCTCCCAAATCACCCTAATTGGCTTAGTACCCCTTTCTGTGGTTTTTCACACTCAACTGCCAAATGCTAATAAATACGCTAGAGAAGAGGTCATTGTTCAATTCAAGACAAAGTCAAACCAGTAACTGCGAAGGTCAACTGCAACTCTAGTCTGGATCTGAGGTGAATAGCAAGTCTACTATTACCCTGGACATACCCGGCAGCTACAGATCAAAAGAACAGAACTCCAGAACAGCTGGTCTGGCAGGTGGTTCCACAGACCTCATCATGGACCCTCATAGTTGAGAAGGAGGCCAAGACCAAGGGACCGGTTAGGATTCCCAATAGCTGAAGATTGATATTTTCCTTCTCTGAACTATGGGCTCCTCCTAGCACACCACAGTAAATAATTAAAGGATACTGACATGGCCTCCAATCATTCCACCGCCCCCCCACACCCTTCAGGAAGGGACCATACCAAAAACATTTTCTCTTGCAGTTATCTCAAAGTACCACATGCCATTAGTAAAAGCTTCAACTATCAAATGCTTCTATACTAAGTTCAGTGTAACTTCTTTTTCTCTAGTTTACTGCTCCAAGGATAAGGAGTTTACAGCCTGCTATCTTCAGGATTTTGTTACTTATTCTTAATTCTAACAAAGAAATTCAGATAAGCTTTTTTTTTTTTTTAACCAGTAACCATCTTTATCATCTTGGATGAACCATTTATTTTTCCTAGACCTAAATTTCTTCCTCTACAAAATAAAGTAACAGAACAAATTTGTGGATACCTAAGGCTTTTACTAAGTCAATGTTCATCCCCTAACTCTAGCTTGGTTCCTTAGACTCTGTTCTAGCTCTTTAAATACATGCCCCGTGTGCATTTTTTCCCAAATTCCTTATTCTTTCCTGGCACTTGCCAAGAAAAAATAAATAAAGCTGCAAATAAAAAGAATCCAATACAGACATTTCTCCAAAGAAGACATCCAAATGGCCAACAGGCACATGAAAAAGTGCTCCACATCGCTC
>NW_027397094.1:11201971-11351055 GCF_003265705.2 Callorhinus ursinus
CTTTTAAAATACTAATAAACAATGAATAATTTTTAAAATAGAGTTCAAGCGCTGTGAATTGTGCAAGACTGTTGAATCATAGATCTGTACTTCTGAAACAAATAACGCAACATATTTTAAGAAAAAAGGAAAAGAAGAAGATAACAGGAGAGGAAGAAAAGGGGAGTATGTCAGAGGGGGAGACGAACCATGAGAGATGATGGACTCTGAAAAACAAACTGAGGGTTCTAGAGGGTAGGGGGGTGGGGGGATGGGTTAGCCTGGTGATGGGTATTGAGGAGGGCACGTTTTGCATGGTGCACTGGGTGTTATGAACAAACAATGAATCATGGAACACTGCATCAAAAACTAATGATGTAATATATGGTGATTAACATAACAATAAAAAAATTAAAAAAAAAAAAAAAAAAAAAAGAACAACTGTGCATCAGTGACCAGGAGAAGACAAGTTAGGAAGGCTCAGACAATCCTGGGACCTTCCCAAATTGAGATGGGCCTTTGGCTAAAAGTACGAAAACACCTCTTGTTTAAAGGACAGCCCTCTAGAATCATTTTTTCTACTTTTGATAAATATACTATACAAAAAGTAAAAGTCAACGCATATGGACTGGCGTCAAGGGATCAAATAGTAAAACCTAATCTTTTTAACATTTAGTCAGAATTTTGGAAAGGATGCCTGGGCTTCTGAATGAAGACTCTTCAAAGACCCCAAATTCCAAAGAGGGCTACATTAGGGCTTTTAAGCACCTAAATCACTAAGAGTAGAGGACACAGTTCTCACAGTATCCATAAGCTTTTTTAAAAGTTAACTAGATTTTGGGGTACCTGGGTGGCTCAGTCGGTTGAGCATGTGACTCTTGGTTTTGGCTCAGGTCAAGATCTCAGAGTCCTGAGACTGAGCCCTGCATCAGGCTCCATGCTCAGCACACAGTCCCCTTGGGATTCTGTCTTTTCCTCTCCCTCCCCCTCTGCCCCTTCCCCCACTCATATGCACAAGAGCACACATGTGCTCTCTCTAAATTAAAAAAAAAAAAAAAAGAAAAATTAGATTTTTGACCATTAAAAAAAAAAAACCACAAAATTGTGAGTTTCTGGGGGCCACATCATGAGTCCCCAACATTTACTGCAACGCCTAGAAATTAGTAGGTACCACTAAATGTTAATGAAAAAAAAATGAAAAAAGTATTCTCTACTTCTATACATCTAACAAGATTAGGCTATCTAAAAATGTTTTCTATTTCCTAGAATATTAACCATGAATCTACCACCTGTTTAATATTCACAGCAAAAAAAAAATTAATTTACAATCATGAGTATGCTTACAACTTTCAATTTACATATTTTAATTCATCCCCACAGTTAAGAAATTTGCGATCATTCCAATATAGAGCATGTAAAAATGTTTTTTAACACCTGAGATTTGATGACAAGCCAATTCCCACTGAACATATACTTCAGATGTAAACTTCTGAATATTTCATAGGCTCCATGTGGTAAGGAACTCATGAAGGAATTAAATACCACAACTTACTAACAGTCAAAACTACTTTCTGGGAAGTATTGTGAATTCTGTCTAGACGTAGCCGAAGGGTTTATGAACGAAGTATGGGAGTGACATGGAAAGGTTCAAAGGTTCACTTTGAGGGTTCCATCCAATTCCACAACCTTATTATACAAGAGTTGTATCTTTAGAAGAAAAGGCACAGAAGCAGGGAGGATACTTGATTCTTGTTGAAAAAGGGTTTTACTCTAAGGTTAAGGTGACTTCAGAATGTTCTAGAAAAAATGTCAGTGGCTCTAATCAAGGAAAATGCACACTAAGTGCATTTCTTATGAGGTTCCTGAAGTCAGTTACTTAGTATTTCATGTATGAATGCATAGTACTGACCAGTAGGCCCACTATCTTGTATGTCCACAATAAACTTTTACTGACTAAATTCATGACTCTGCCTCTCTCAGCAAATGTAATAATTTACCAAGTAATTCAAATAAAGAATTAACACCAAATCTTCTGCATACAAAATAACAAAACTGGCAAAGACAGAATTGAAGTGTAACCCATCACAATCCATTAAGAAAAAATGGGTGCCATGTTTTTTTCTATTTAAATTATTTGTTTGCTGTAGCTGGTAGGGCCGGGGTTATTTAATGTCTTGAAAGAAAGCAAGGACTTTGGAGATTATAGGATCAGCTTCATCAGAGGGCAGGAGGTAGGTCTTCCCGTTAAAAGAAGGCAAGGCAAAATTTCAGTAGATGGGAGCATCTTCCTCCTAGGAGCTGAGAAGTTTCCAGGGATCTTGAAGGTAGGAGAAGAAAGCTATTGTTCCTACAAGTGTCAGACAGTTTACCTGGAACTTCTTCTAAAAGAAACTTTAGCAAGTTTTTCATCTTTTGGTACTTTGCTGGTAATTATCTAAGTGGGAGAACCACACGGAACTGTCCAGTAGGATATATGACCCAGGGTTCTAGCTAGAGGAGTAAAGCAAAGGCCTACGGAACACGTAGAGCATTTCTAATACCTTAGAAAGAGTTGAATACCCAATTGTCTGATTGGTAGATAACATGCTTACCAACATACATTCCTACAGTTGGTATTATTAACAGGAGAGCTGTATTTAAGTGGAAGCTTTGATTTGTAGAATTTCTCAACAAGTTACACTAAAAAGAGCATATCCTTCCTAAGGAACACTCCAGGGAATGTTTAAACAACAACAAAAATAATAAGACCACCAAGCTGGGAATGGCAAGACTAATAGCCATTACACTTGAATGATGCATGTCCTAGCCATGATACATGCATAAAAATACAGTGAACCTTAATCAGAAATTCACCCAATGGAAATAGAGTATGAAAAATCACCCAAAATGGGGTCCATTGGTAACTAATAACAAATTACTGGGTAAGACCAAGAGAAAAAGCTACCTAAATACCTAAAATGATCACTTATACCATAAACTTCTCTCTCCCAAACAAAAAATTCTGTTCAATCGGTGGGTTTAAGGTTGCACAAGGAGGAATTTCAAGATGGATAAAGCAATCTGTGAGCCTCTAAAAACAGTCTGAGTTCCAATTCAGTCATGTGTTCTCACAGAATTAAAAACTTCTGGGGCATTGAAATGAACTGGAGTCCCTTACCCAACAGTAATTCACAATTTTCATGGGAATATAGGAATTATCACAGGGTATTTCCTCTTAACAAATATGCCCTAACTACAAACTGGTGTTTCTTTAATTTTCACATTCTTTCCGCGTAGGCTTCCCAGATTTCTCCTCCAATATCCTACCCTACTACGCGAAGCTGATAAAAATATCAGTTATGTATGGTACCCAAAACATCCCGCGGACGATGCAGTCAACAAAAACGTCTTCAGTGTTGAAGTACATTCAAGCATAATTTCCTAACCCTCTAGCATCCACAACTTTCTCTCCTCTGTTCACACTTTCTAATGTGCTATGGTCTAAATGCTTGAGTACCCCTCCAAAATTCACATGTTGGAATCCTAATGCCCAAGTGATGGTGTTGGAAGGTGCTCAGGTCATGAACATGAAGCCCTCACGGATGGGATTATTATCCTTGTCAGAGACTCCACAAGGCGCCCTAGCCCTTCTACCACGCGAGGACAGTGAGAAGTCTGTGACCCAGAAGACAGCCCCCACCCACCCATGCTGGCACCCTGACCTCAGACTTCCAACCTCCAGAACTGTGAGCAATAAACTGTGTGGCTTAAAGCCACCCAGTCTGTGATATTTTGTTATAGCATCCCAAAGGGTAAGACATCATGTAGACCACCGAAGTTGCTATCTAAAATCAGAAAACGTTAATTAGAATTGAGCTACAGAACACTGGGTCACTAGTGAAAAGACCTCATCTTATTTGGCATCTAATGGGGGAAAACAGGCCTCCTTACCACCTCAGAGAAAAAGCCCATGTGAGGCCCAGAGATGCTAAGTGATTTGTCCATCACCACCCTGATCCACGGCAAAGAAATGGTGACTTCTTTAAAAACCAAAGTAGGGTAAGACTGGGTGGGAGGGCGTGGAGAGGTGGAAAAGGCTTGACAACACACAATGACCCACTTAGGCCATGAGTGCGGCGTTGTGGACCTAAGCCTCCTAACAAGGCAGGCGGGTCCAGAGCGCCCGACTACAAAGTCTAACGCCGTACACATCTCCCTTCACTGGGGAACATGAAAAAGCATCTTCTGTATTCATAACCATGTATTATGTCATGGAGAGATTAACCAAGTTTTGGCTTGGAAGGGAATTTATGTGGGTAAAACAAAATACAGGAAAGTTATGATAAGTATTTTAATAACCGTATGTGGAGCTAATGCTAAAACTGGGCTCTCCATTATAGATTCACATACATCTAATCAACATGAACTACATTCGTTGACAAAGTTTTTGTTTTTTGTTTTCCCCCCGTAAACTATGTTCTTCCAATTGAATGAGCCATTCCCACCGTGGTGCTGAATGGCTAACAGACCACAGAAACACATCACTCTTGGCTCCTGTTTGAAACCAACAGCTATTACAAACCACGGGTCTTGATTCAGGGCCTACGTCGACACAGTTTTAAGAAGCTCTAATTCACTTTACACCCCTCTGTTCAGCAAGGCATTTAACCGGCTTAAAAAATAAACAGGAAAAAACGATGCAAAAAAATAAAAATACCCAGTTCTTTCATTTTCATGATATAAAGCTGCTCACAGACAAAACAATCAGCTACATAAACAAATCTCATGATCCTCATTTATTATGCTAAAATCATGCTCCTCTTAACAGATTTAACTTGTATATAAGGAAAAGTATACTTCAAATTACAACTAGTCACAGTTTTAGGATTATCATTTTAAAAAATGAAAACACCCCAGTATACAACTGACTTCTATTAAGCCATCTATGAGGGGCAGAACTAAATCTATAGTTGGTTTCCAGATGAACATGTTTTTTAAAAACTTAATTATGGCTCTACTGTCAAGGACGATTCCTTAAAATACCTCCATTTGGGAAAAAAATTAGCATAATGTTGAGAGAACTTATTCATTTCAAGTGACTGCTGTTTTTCTTTTTTTCTAAAGCTATTTAGCATTAAAGGACTTGGTAACAAGTCTGAAAACTCCTATAACTCACATGTAGAAGAGAGATTAAAGTCAACATTCTCTTTTAAATAAATCAAATAGCTTAGGGATGATATTAGAAATATTTATTTTTAAAAGCATTAGAACGCTCACTAGGGGGACATTTGCCCTCTCTATTTTTTTTTTTTAAAGATTTTATTTATTTATTTGAGAGAGAGAGAATGAGAGATAGCACGAGAGGGAAGAGGGTCAGAGGGAGAAGCAGACTCCCTGCTGAGCAGGGAGCCCGATGTGGGACTCGATCCCGGGACTCCAGGATCATGACCTGAGCCGAAGGCAGTCGCTTAACCGACTGAGCCACCCAGGCGCCCTGCCCTCTCTATTTATGTTAGCCACAATTTAAGTTTTTTTCCCCAGTGTTTCCTCCAGTATAAATAAAAGATAGTTGCTTTTCATGATTAATTTTAGTTATTTTCCTTAGGGTAATGTAATAGTTCAACATTTTAGTCACCTTTCCGATTAACAACAAGATACAATGACATAAAGAAGGTATCTAGATGGCAGTGTCCAGGCAGAAGGCAGAGTTCCAAAGACAAAAACAAAAAATTTAAAAACAAGGAAGACTGTCTTCCTAGGCTGGTGTTTTTCTACAGGAGCCAACAGGGATGGTGCTGGGGGGCAACTCTTCTCTACAACACCCCACAAGGTCTTCACCTGCCCAGGAGCAGAGGCAAGGCCGATGGGGGATCTCGCTACGTCTAGAACCCACCACGGTGCACTGGGCTACTTCAGTCCAAAGCCTTCTGGGTTTTATTTCACTGTGTTTTGAGCACCAAGCGAGAACAAAATCCTCTTGAGCATAGGAATCTTATGAAGTTAACTATTTGGCATAAAATGCCACCTCCCTAGCCCCAGGCAAGCATGCTGAGCCCTGCATGCAGGAGGCCAAGGATACAAGCACATTCAACACCCTTGAGGATGTCCTAGGTGCTCACACCCAAGCCTGGGGCGCAGCTTTACCCGCCCCCCCCCATCACCTGCACAACCACGGGGAACTAGCCTCACTACTGAAAGCCTGAGACTCTGCATCTGTAGAATGGTGAAGACCTCCAGAATTACAGGAAGCAGTGATTAAAGTGACTGGCACAGTCCAAGGCACACCGTCAAATGTAATACATGTTAGCTGACATGGTTCTTTCTTCCCCCCAACTTCCTTCACGGCACTGAAGGCTTCTCCTTCAAGCTCTACGCCAAAGAGCATTCGAAAACCATGAAAAGGAAGAGAACGTTTAACGTGTTTTAGAAAACATTTTCTATAAATTTTGGACAGCACACGTCTTTACCATTTACACATAATTATTATTAAACAGTATGTGACCCACGTGCCTCCCCCACTCCATTCCAGAGGGCACCCTACAAATGAGCATCTGGCCTCCTACATTGTCCTGTCACTCTTAAGAACCACAAATTTTGGAGCACATGGGTGGCTCAGTCCGTGAAGCATCTGCCTTCAGTTCAGGTCATGATCTCAGGGTCCTGGGATTGAGCCCCACATTGGGCTCTCTGCTCGGTGGAGAGCCTGCTTCTCTCTCCCCCCCCTGCTGCTCCCCCTGCTTGTGCTCTCTCTCAAATAAATAAAATCTTTAAAAAAGAACTACAGATTTCACCACTAATTGCTTCTGGTCTATACTGCAAAGTAGCATTGGAATTTTTTTTAATTTTTATTTACTTCAGAAAGGGAGAGAGAGAGCACAAGCATAAGTGGGGGGAAGGGGAGAGGGAGAAGCAGACTCCCCGCTGAGTGGAAAGCCCAATGCGGGGCTCGATCCCAGGGCTGTGGGATCATGACCAGAGCTGAAGGCAGACACTTAACCGACTGAGCCACTCAGGCACCCCAACGCTGGAGTTTTAAACACTCCTAAATGGTTCTTACAATAGAGAACAAGGAAAAGTCTAAAGATCTACTAAGTTACCTCTCACAACAATCTGTTTAAATACTGTTGCTGAGCTCTCCATACTGCTTTGAGATCTGAGGTGCTTTTCTAAATAAACATAATTACAATTTATATCACAAAATATTCACTAACACAATCATGCCTTAGAACTAGTCACATTGTCAGTAAGAAAAACAGGTAAGCAATGGCTTTGAAAACAGAAAGGAAAAGACAAAGCACTTCAAGAACAGAGAAAAGAAAACCGAAGTACATAGGTCCAGAAGGATCCACTTGTAGTTTCCAGAAATCAGGGAGAGGTGAAATATGCAGCAATTCAATACGAACTCGGGAGGATTCCAACTACATTTATACCATCATGTGATTTTTCCGCCAAACCACACAAGAATTACTGAACATCACGGCAACCCCTGACGGGATTGTTAATTTTTAGCTAGATTCCAGACTTGATGAACTCCTAACTCTGAAGTGGGAAGGGAGCCCCTTTTCCCCATCCCTGGTTTCCATTAGGAAGGATTCTCTCAGGTCTCTCTGTGTCCCTTCCTCCTCTGCACCCCCAGGACATGGCTTAACCGAGCAGATTGGTAAACAGGGGAATAAGCAAGCATGCTGGGCTCAGCTCCACCCTTTCCTCCTATTGGAAACACGCTGTCCACAAGAAGAATGGGCCACCCAATCGGTAATAAACGCGAATCATAATCTCTCACTTGCTCTACTCTTTCATTTCCCATGTTCTTCAGAACCCAAGCAAGAAAATGGATGCAACTGGCTGGGCATGCTCAGAAAGAATGAGATACTACCAGCTCCCAAGAAGATTCAAACAGAATCTAATCTTTGGAAACACAGTCCAATGGTTAAGAATAGAGAATCTAAAACTGGGAAGCAAGGGGCACCTGGGTGGCTCAGTCAGTTAAGTGTCCAACTCTGGGTTTCAGGTCAGGTCATGATCTCAGGATTGTGAGACTGAGCCCCACGTTGGGCTCCACGGCCAGTGGGGGGTCTGCTGGAGATTCTCCCTCTGCCCCTCCCCCTGCTCGCTCTCTTTCTAAATAGAAACTATTTTAGGGAGACCTGGGTGGTTCAGTCGGTTAACATGTCTGCCTTTGGCTTGGGTCATGATCCCAGGGTCCTGGGACAGAGTCCCACATCGGGCTCCTTGCTCAGCGGGGAGTCTGCTTCTCCTTCTGCCTGATGCTCCCCCAGCTTGGGTGCTCTCTCTTGGACAAATAAAATCTTAAAAAAAAAAAAAAAAAAAGAAAAAGAAAAAGAAAAACTATTTTAAAAACTAGGATGCAATGTTTGAAACCCTCTCTGTCAACTCTAAGTTTGGGTAAAATTCTTAACTTTGCTGCAACTCAGTTTCCTCACCTGTAAAATGGGGATAATCATAGTAACTCATAGGCTTATTAGTATATGTAAAGACTTCAGAACAGTGCCTGGACACAATAAACTGAGTACATTTTACTATCACTACAAAGATTACCGTTTTTCTCATTATTACTATCATTATTTTGTCCCACAAGGTAAGACTTGAAAGGAAATACTCATCCATGCTAGGTTAGATTCTGTTTTATGAGTTCATGTCTACATCACCAAGAATGCTGAACGAACTATAATGGACAGATTGTAGGAAAATGAATCAGTTGGCCCACCATGGGCACGGTCACCTGAAAAAGCAATTCTGCCTCACAAGAAAAGGCAACTCCCTAAGCGTACCCCATTTGGCACACACACCAAAGATCTTTGTGTTTGCTGCTGTTCTTCATGTCAGTAATTGCTCATCACCTGGTCTCCAGATTTTGGATGTGCATGCATCTGCCTGATGATCAAATGACTGAGGCCAACCTAAGGTGTGGTCAAATGTTTCTGGGTGATGGCAGAAAACCTATGCATCCTTTCTGCTCAGGGTTTTCTATGACCCACGGCCAGTTACTTCTCTCCCTCTACCATGTACTTTAAAAAAAAAAAAAAAAAAAAAGGAAAAAAGAAAATTTTGTTATTTGATGCACCAGAGTGCATCTTAGCTGACCAAATATGCCTACGGCTAAAATGCTAACTGAGTTGTCAGAGACCTTTCATCTCATTAGTAACTGAAACTGACGTTCTGTCTTACCTGAGGAACACAAGGGCCTCCCTGCCGATCACAGCGCCATACAGAGCACCGGTAATTGGCCCCAAGGAAGTCACCAGCACTGGCGTTCAGGCCACACATTATCTTTAGGGGTCAAGTTGCTCTACACGCAGGCACCAGAACCAGTGCTCAGATGGAAGCTTGGGGAAGAACCTCATTTTTAGAAAAGCACAGTGTGTCTGAATTAGCTTAGGGCAAGCCGGCTCTCACATTTACCCTTAAAATAATAATACGAAGAAGAAACATGAGTTCGGGGTTGGAAAATGCCATTGCTACTAGACTATTATTTTTTTCCCCCAGCTTGCATCTACCTACATCGCAGGTATTATCAAAACCTTAAATACAGACTGAAAACCTCAAGGAAGAGGAGAGACGTTTCTTTCCAGTATACGAGCAAAAATCCAAGGAAAGAGAGGATAGGAACAGCAAAAAGACAGGACTCTGGCTGGCCCAACACAAGACGTTTAGAGTATGTTTGAAGAAACAACATGGAGAGCGTCTCTCTGGCCCATTTATTATGCACCAACTTATTATGCACCAACATATCCCCAACACTGGCCCCAAGCCTCCATTTTCACACGTCTGAAAGAGGATACAAAACATCACACAAATGCACTATTCCAAGGATAAAACAGGCACACAAGTCCTCCCGGAGCCCACTGGCTTCTCTCCATAGTACCTGCCAACGGTTATTCTCACACCTCGCACACCATCTGCTCTGGACGAAGCTGTTCCTTAACTTTCCAAATGTGTGTTTTCCAAAGGAAAAAAAAAAAAAGTAGGGTCACCATTCCATTGAAAGACTATGATACCGGGATGCCTGGGTGGCACAGTTAAGCATCTGCCTTCATTCAGCTCAGGTCATGATCCCCTGGGACTGAGTCCTGTACCGGGCTTCTTGCTAAGCAGTGAGGCTGTTTCTCCCTCTCCCTCTGCCCCTCTGCCTGCTCGTGCACACGCACACGCTCTCTCCCCGGCAAATAAATAAAAAAATCTTAAAACTCTCCAATGGTTTCCCAGCCTCTTAGAATAAACCCATCTTCCTTACTACCACCCAGAGGGCCCTGTCTGCTCTGGCACATTCTACCTGCTCTGAATTCACTTTTTTAAAAAGAGAAAGAAAAATGACTATGATACCATGAACAAAATGGAAAATGTCAACACACCATGCCCCCTAGGTGACCCTCTGGCATGGGGCGGGGCGGCGGGCGGGGCGGGCAGGGAACAAAACCTGTGTCTGCTGACCACCGCCCAGAAAATGTCACTTCAGTGAGACACTGGATAAAGAGATAAAAACATCTCCTTTCTTGTTAACTCACACAGATGCTTTAAACCCAGAAACAGATAAGAACCCAGTTACTAATTCGACTTCTGAATATGTATCTAATAAGGCAAATAGAGAATTTTCTTCTTGGCAAACTGGCAGTACATGTGACTAAATCAAGTATCGGTGCTATTAGCCAAATGTCTGAGGTGTCCTGTATTTTCATGCCCCTCAATTTTTAAATCGAATCTTTCCCTATGATCCTAATTCCTAGGAAGTATCCTGTGTTGGAAATGGCATGCTTGTGACCCAAACAAAGTTAATCAAATCGTTCTTTCTAATATTGACTGATTTCCTCAGAAACATCACTCTGCTTCTGGTACATTTCATAAACTAAATTTAATGTCTTAAGTGAGCAAAAGCATAGATTAGCTGGTATGGGGTTTCATCGAATCAGTGCTTTTATTCAAGTCTATCACTAACCATAATAATAAATTCACATTAACAGAGAAGTTACAGATTTTAAAAATTATAAATGCATGAGATACTTTAGCTACCAACTTTCCAGGGAAGCAGACGGATCTCCAATGTCTATTAATGAAAGAGACAAGCCGTCTTTGACCTGCAGGACTCGTTCAGAACAGTAAGTTTTGCCCCAACCAGCACTCGGTAATATTCACTTAACATTCCTACATGCATTTCCTCAATGGGGGAAACACCTGCTCTGAGGTGCTGTCATGAGCACCATGGATAATATATACGATGCACTATGAAACACATAATCCTAGCTGATAGTATGCACACACATACACATACGGCACAGGTTAAGTCCTGTGTGGTTCCCAGCACAATGCCCACCACATGGCAGCCTCTCAAAAGACCGCTGTTGAACAGTTAAAAAGGAGAGCCCAAGATTGCTTAAAATTGCATAGCTTTCAGTACATAAGCCTAAGTAGAGGATGGAACGTGTGGCCCTGGTCTCTTACACCTTCAAATGCATGGTAATCCCTTGTTCTGATGCTGGTCTTTGGTGCCCGTCTCACTTGACAACCATGTGAGCTAAGTGTTAGCCTCCCTCATTTACACATAAGGAGACTGAGAATTGCAGAGGAGATTAGCATCCTTTCCCTCCTTCCTGTCTAACGAGATCTCAGTTCTGTGCAGTTACCCATTCCTCCCCCACAAAGCCATGTGCTTCAAGGGGAGGTTATTTTCATTTTGTTAGCAATTATTTCAGAAACGGGCATCTGACCAAACTCTAGTTCCCGAAACACAAGAGAAGCCTGGCTTCTGGAAAAAAAATGTTCTTTTCTACTAGGAAACGGCCCCCAGAAGAAAGAGTCTGGTTTCTTTCTTTGGACAGTGCCACATCGGCATGTGATGACTAGAAGTCCTTCAGCTTTCTCGCTATGAGTTAAGAGATGGATTAACATCAAGGGTAGCAGAGAAGAGAGATGTATCACCTGGAACAGCCAGTTCTGGACAGGCTCTACCTCTAGATTTAAGAAACTCCCTTTGGTATAAGGCAATTAGAAATAAGGGTCGGGGTGCCTGGGTGGCTCAGTCGTTAAGCCTCTGCCTTCGGCTCAGGTCATGATCTCAGGGTCCTGGGATCGAACCCCACATCGGGCTCCCTGCTCTGTGGGAAGCCTGCTTCTCCCTCTCCCACTCCCCCTGCTTGTGTTCCCTCTCTTGCTGTGTCTCTCTCTGTCAAATAAATAAAATCTTTAAAAAATAAATAAAAAAGAAGGGTCTCTTGTTTGCAACCAGAATCCCCCCACATGACCTACAGCCCAAAGTTAGAGAGCGCCGTATTCATAACCAGGCCTATTTGACACTCCAGCTTACTCTCTTAGTTCCTATATTCCAGCAGACTTTAAAAGCTTCAACAGGTGCCCCACCCAATGCTAGAGGCCAAGGTGAAGATAAAGCACTGACCGTGTGGCAGGTCCCCCCACATACTTTACATACATTATTTAATTTAATCCCCCATAGCTCAAAATTGGACTCTAGGACTCAAATGCCAAATTTGCCACAGTGATCGGACTCCTATGGAAGGCTAGATTTTACTAAAAAACTCTTTTTTTGTTGTTAGTCGATTTTATCAAGAGTTTTTTTTTTAAGATTTTATTTATTTGAGAGAGAGAGAGAGAGAGAGAGAGAGAGAGAGAGAGAGACACAGCATGAGAGGGGAAAGGGTCAGAGGGAGAAGCAGGCTCCCCGCTGAGCCAGGAACCCGATGTGAGACTCGATCCCAGGACTCCGGGATCATGACCTGAGCCGAAGGCAGTCACTTAACCAACTGAGCCACCCAGGTGCCCCTGTATCAAGAGTCTTGATCAAAGTATGAAAGTAAGAAAATGAGCTTGGGAGTGGAAACCCATAACATCTTGGGTCAGTTGTTCAACCTCTCTGCATTTCCTCAACTATAAAATACGTCCTCTGGGAAGCTCATGTGGGATAGTAGGTGCTCAACAATCAGTACACAATCATAGTTAATAGTATTCCTGGATCCACCTACGGTAACACTAGAAAAGAATCCATGAGCACTGAAGTATTTGAGTGGTCTCATTAAACCTGTGATCATAATCGATAAGTCAGTCTCCATTCAGCAAGGGTGCCTCTTCATGTTTATCCACCATCAACATGAAAAATCACCCTTAATAATCTATAATCTGATTTATCTTTCCAGAAATGACAAGGAATTATTAAACCCTACTGATATTTCCTGAATGGAAGAGCAGAGATGAAAAATGAATGTGCATCCAGCCAATTTCTAAACAGCTTAGAAATGTTAATAGGAGAGCCAACCTGCATATCAAGATACAGACTGCATAGGCCGCTAAGGTATTAGCCACTAAGTGATTTTAAATTTTGCCATTAATCTTCTTGTCCCCATTAACTATTATTTCACATTCTGAATGCCACAGCAATAAGCCTTTGGAGCAAACAAATACAACAAAGCCTGCATATGGAGACCACAAATCCTGATACAAATCACTGCTCTCTCTCACTGGGGACTCAGGGTGCATGGGAAAGAATTGGCGGTCCCCTCTGGGGGGCAGGAAGGGGGTCAGCAGCCGTGGCTCCCATTTAATTACAGGACACAGCTACCCGACTACACCAGCAGGGCACCTTGTAATCTGCACCCACCGGCTGAGCTGTGCTCTCAGTCTGTCCCAGCCACTGCTTAAGTCCTAGGCAATCATGTGAACTAGGTGCTATCTATCATTATCCCCACTTGATAGAGGAAGCACTGAGAAGTTCAAGCCCAGGGTCTCAGGGCTAGTATGTGGGATGCTGCCAGGATTCAAAGCCAGGCCCAAAGACTACAGAATCTCTACTTTTAACCACCACCTAAAGCCCTTGTTAACAACTAGCTGCTAATCAAACTAAACTTTCCCAAATATTCTTATGGTCACTTTAGGTACATCTCACTTCCCACCCATGATCTTTAAAAAAGTCTCTTAGACTCTAACATCAAGAGGACAAGTAGATCAGTGAGTCCCCTGAAGCCTGAGTCACCTAGAAGGAAAAGAAGTTATTATAATAATGTCACCAGGAACTAGCACCATACAGGGCAGAAAATGAGAACAAGTATCATAAAGGACTTCTTTGGAAGAAAAACCAAGTAAATTCTACATATCAGACCTGTGACTGATAGCTGAGCCAACCTCATCTCCCTTCTGGAGGCCCCTTCCCTACCCAGGAAGCTCAGTGACCTGGAAGTCAAGGTCACCGTGGGAGAAGCCTTCCCCAGGGAAGGTGGCCTCCTTGGGCAGGGGTCCAGAAGGCCTTTTCTCACCAGCCCACATTCACTGTGTGAGAATCCTACTTTCTATCAGAGACCAAAAACTATACTGTCCAGTAGTTGGAATTCTAGGTAGCCTAGAGGGGCAAGAAAGATTTGGGGGACAGTCCTCCACTTAAACATTAACACCTATATGCAGAGGGCACTGTGCTAGCCAGTCACTGAGCATGGGGTATACTGGGTTCTATACTGAATGCTTTCAATTGCATTATCTATGTAAACATACTGAATAGGTTACAGTTCTCAAAAGATGCAATCATTTAACACCTCACATAAGGTGAAGAATCTTCATTTTTCCAGGTTTTATTATAGGTCCGTAAAATATGATTTTATTGATTTTTTTTCAAAGCATAGAAACTTTTGTTTTAAAATCCAACATTCAAGGCTGAGTGTGGCTGGCCTTCAATGTACCTACTGAAACCAATAAAGAGGTGGAATACACCGAATTCAGAGATTCAGGGGTCAAATGGAACCTAAAATTCATCTATGAACCAGCAAAGTCTTCAGAAACCAGAACTGAGGCTAATTTGAAGGCATGGGGCCCTAATATCGGATATCATTGGACAAATATTTTTCATTCCATGTGTCATCACACAAGTTAGACTGAAAAAGATAACATGTCCTTTTGCTACATATTTTTTATTTAGACTTCCCTAAACTTCAAATATTCATTAACTTGCACAAACTGGACTGTTGGTTATACTAGCATGAGATGACACTATACAGTTCTATATTTGTAATTCCTTAAACTTTATGACCTAACACAATTTTAAGGATAGAACTTCTATATTATAACTGAATATGTGGAGAACCTTCAACAAATAATCTGTCAAGTTCCATCCATACTTCTAAAATGTTAATCCACTAAAATATGACTTTGGCAACATGGGTCTGCAGTAGACAGATGAGAATATAACCATTTCCCAAGGTTACAAGACTAGTAAACTGCTAACTACTGGTCTTCAAAACCTAGTCTGTTTTCTCCCTTCATTGGTGTGTGAATACAATAGAAGTATTTTAATATGTTTACAACGATTACCACTGAGCCAAAACCCCGAGTTAGAAGGAGGAGAATAGAAAGAAATGGGAAATACAGGAAAATTTGTAGGCATAACTACATGAAGACAAATACTCCCTGTGATTCCAGGACTACCAATGAAGTAGAATCCTCATTTAGAGCACCTTAGTTTGTATTAGAAAAGAAGAATGATAATAAATACACATCCTGAAAAAGTGTAACAACCCACAGAGTCATACCACTGCTAATCAATAAAGAGCTTAGAACCTGCAAATAGAGCATTCTGCAAGATTCTAAAATACATGTTGGTATTCTATACTAAATATGCTTCTGACACATACCTTTATGAAATATCAAAAATCACTGTGAGGTTGGGGTTGGGCTGAGCCTTGGGTATATCATTTCCCAAATTTAAAATCTAGGGGCGCCTGGGTGGCTCAGTCATTAAGCATCTGCCTTCGGCTCAGGTCAAGATCCCAGGATCCTGGGATCGAGCCCCGCATGGGCTCCCTGCTCAGCGGGGAGTCTGCTTCTCCTTCTCCCTCTGTCCCGCCCCCCCCCCCAGCTCATGTGGGCTCTCTAATAAATAAAATCTTAAAAAAATAAAATAAAATGTAACATCTCTCCAAGTTTTGACTTTATTCACATGAAACATATCTCCAAGTTTTGACTTTATTCACATGAAAAATATTTAAAATAGAAACAATATAGTAACTCAAGGAAAAAAGAATGGCAGTGAGAAATAGTCCTCTCATCTATTAACTTCTAGTTACATTTTTATACAGTACATGCAGAAACACCTGGAAGATATTTTAAAACTAAAAAATGTTAAACTCTGTCAGGGCAACTAAAAAATATTAAAGGATTAATAATGACTTGACCAACAAGTGGGACCTAAAACAAGGTTAAAGAAAGAACAGGTGGGAAGACCTGACAAGACAGTTACTAGAGATGTTAGCTTAATTTTAATTACATAGACGGTATTTTAAGAGTGCTGTTCTTTTTTTAAGCACGGACTCACGAGTGCCTAGGAAACCAGTCAGACCTCTGGCACTGAAGGATGGTGAGACACACTACCTTTTCACGTGCACTTACAGGAGGAGAGCGCGGGAGTTCACTCAGGTTCTGCCAATGCTACAGATCTTCCTCCTGAGAAGTTTTTCAAATGATTCTGGGGAAAAAAACTTCAAGGTTGCTTGACCCCGCGATTGCTGGTTCAATTCTTGAGCCAAGTGAAGGTGCCATAAGTGTCGGAATTAAGTTGCCATTTCTTGTTTACAGAACAGAAAGAACTTAAACCACATGGATCCTCACATTCTCCAGGCCAACGTCCTCTCGTGAGAGGAGCACATTCCTTGGGCCATTTTCTTTTTTCTTTTCAAGAACTGCAAACCTTGCAAATTTCTAATGTCAAGGTCAAACTCCTAGCTAGACATGTGCTCCAAGATGCCTTTTCTCTGAGAACACAATCTAATTCCTAGTTCTCACATTGATACTGTTTAAAAAAAATATGGATATCCGTATTCTTAAAGTTCATCTGGAAGAATAAATTAATAAGCAAAAAAAAATACTGGAAAAGAACTGTATTGAATGAAGCTAGCTTTCCTACATATTAAGATAGAATATAAAGTTACATTAATTAAAGAAATATGAAAAAGGTTTATAATTTTGTGTATATACATTAAAGCAGCTAAAAATCAGTGAGATGATGATTTGGACAATCAGCTACATAACAGTTTGGAAAAAAAATAAAGCTCTATCTCAAGCTTTGCCTGAATAAATTTCAGATGGATTAAAGATTTAAGTCTTAAAAACTGGGGAAAAGACAAAATATTTTAATGAAGCATAGACAAGAAGAAATAAACAAGTGACTACATAGTAATATAAAACTTCTGTACCACAAGTCCACTTAAAGGTAAAATACAAACTGGAAAAAGCAGTCCTATATAAATCACTGAGGGTAAATATTCTTATCATATAAACAGCTCCACACACTGAAAAGATCTTCCTAACAGAAAAATAGGCAAAGAATATTAAGGAGAAAATTCACAAAAGAAGCAATACTCTCAACTAAAGAGAGAGTTCAACCTCACTACTGAAATACAAAACTGGAAATAAACCAAATTCTGGGTTCTTTTTTTAATCTATCAGGCTGCCAAGTGAAAAGGATTAATAATAACCAATGACAGTTAACACACAGGGAAATGAGCATTATTTTACACGGCTGGAAGTGCACATTAATGTTACTTTTTTTGGCAAAATGTTTCACAAGACTTTAAAATGTGCACCTTTGGTCCAACGATGCTACTTCTAGAAAATTTTCTTAAGAATTTACCAAATTCACAAAGGTAGGTACATTTAACAGGACATTCCCTGTAATATTTATAAAGGTGAAAAACTGGGAAAGCTTATAAATGTTCATCAATGAGAGGATGGATACAATAGAATACAATGGAGCCATTAATAATGGGGGTGGATAAATGATGTTACTAATGTCCAGCCAGGAAACATGTCCATAATGCAGAAAATTTAACTGGAAAAAATAAAAATTGTTACATATACTATTAAAAAAAGAAATATGGGGGGTACTTCTCTCTGGATTACAGGATTAAGAGTGAACTTAGTTTTTTCTGTATCATTTTGAACATTTTCTGAACTTTTTTCAAAGAATATTCTTTGTAAACAAGAAAAAAAAGACTCCAAGAAACAGTCAGAAGTAAGACAGATGTCTGCAATTGTTTTTAATGCTTACTCACCTGCCAAACCGATTTAAAATGGCACGATCATAAAATTTGGAGATATCTTTATAGCTCTGTGCAAATCTGACTCCAAATATCATATTTATCTATTTAATTTCCCCTCACCTAATTAATTTCATTTGTTTTGATCATCAATTTTCTCCTAACTACATCCCACATAAAAGGTGACACTTCCCTCAAGTGGGTAACCTACTTATCAACCATCCTCAGAGTAATAAATCATGCTAACTAGAGTGAAATTACGGGGGGGGGGGTGAGTCGCTAAGAATAATCCTTAAACACACTGCAATTATTCAATACACATGAAAGCACCTTGGCATTCAGGTAAATCAAGCGTGACATTGTTGATATTTCTTAAAAGTGGGGCAATCATGGTTCAGAGACCTGTCAAATGGATAAATGATAAAGCAAAGAATAAATCCATTGCAATGAAACTGCCTTCCAGAAAGCAAATGATTCAGTGGTTTGGTTGAAGAACTGGTACAATGGTAGACAAAGCACCAGACTTGGTACAGGGAAAACCAGCTTTTCATCCCAACCACACCCCTTACACTAGCTATGAGAACTCTGGCAAGCCTAGGAATAGGATTCATTTCCTTGCCTGAAAGAATATGAACTCTGGAAAAAAGTATCAGGATTATTTGGGGGTACAAAGGAAAAATGATCATGCCAGAAAGGATGACTCAAAGAGCAAAACTGACCCCTACAAACTGTAGCATCTCTACCACCACGGCCAAGTAAATTGATTGGTTTCACCGATATGGTCCAAGCAAAGTGTGGGCATGGCCCAAGCTCCTGAGTCCATGCCATGGGATGGTACTACATGCTAGAAACAGTGGGGGTGCTGTGGTGAGCCTAGAACTGTGTGATCTATGGAAAAGATAGAGTTTCTATGCCCTAGTCCAACAGCGAAGAAATACACACTCATCCCAATCTGTGCCTTCATCCAGGAATGCCATCTCAGAGCCTCGGCAGTATCCGGGGCTAAGGCTGAGAGGAAACACTGAGCTGAATGAGACCCACCCCCAGCATATACACTTCTGTTGGATGAGAGCCAACTCACTCAGCTTCATTTGTTCTCCCACAGTTTCCAACAGAAATATCCATGACAACACATAAAGGCTGCCAAGATAGAGCAGGACTGCAAATGAAGAAAGTCAAGTAGTTACTAATTATCTGTGGAATTATCCCCACCTTTGGCCCCGGGTGGCCCTATCCTGCCTCCCTGAGGGATAGAGAGCTGGACTGCTGGCCCCAGAGCCTGCTTTCAGAAGTGGTGGGACCAGGGGCGCCTGGGGGAGGTGGGGGAGCTCAGTCAGTTAAGCATCCAACTCTTAGTTTCAGCTCAGGTTGTGATCTCAGGGTCATGAGATCAAGCCCTGCGTTGGGCTCTGCACTTAGTGAGGAGTCTGCTTGAGATTCTCTCTCCCTTACCCTCTGCCCCTCCTGCTCATGCTGTAAAATAAATCTTAGAGAGAGAGAGAACAAGCTCTGGGCTGGCAGTGGAACCTCTTTGCACCCAGAACTGCAAACCCAGGGGGAACAGGGACTGGGGAAGTCCATTTGCCTCAGGACACAAGGCCAGCAAAAAATCGTGGTGAAGACATGGGAAAAAACAGGGTCTTATCTTCATAGGAGGATCAAGAGGAAATGCTGACTCGGTCCAAGATCAACCCCAGAGCCACACATGCTCAACCTCAGAAATCAGCCAGAGCTAGGCATATCAATTTGACCTCCAGACCTGAGGGGAGTTTTTAGGAGCATTCAAGCACAAAGAGATAGTTCTTAAAAGATAGGCTCTCTTTATTCAAGGATGGGCACACAGGGAAAATGGGTACCTAAGAAAAGACTGATGTGAAACAAAATACCCAGCATTCAGAAGGAAACCTTATGCAGCATCAAGACACAGGCCAGCAGAAGATAAAGATGGTGATACAGCCATGCTAAAAATTATTTTTACAAAGAGCTTATTAGTAGAGAGTAATATGAAAAATGAAAAAAAAAAAAACCAAGACATGCATTAGGTAAGATGACTCCCAATTTATTTTTTTTAAATAAAGAAAAGAAGATGTGGGGCACCTGGGTGGCTCAGTCAGTTGGGCATCTGTCTGCCTTCAGCTCAGGTCATGATCCCAGGGTCCTGGGATGGAGCCCTGCATTGGGCTCCCTGGTCCAGTGAGGAATCTGCTTCTCCTTCCCCCTGCTTTTGTTCACATGTGCTCTCTCTCTCTCAAATAAGTAAAATCTTAAAAAAAAAAAAAAAAAAAGAAAAAAAAGAAAATGCAAAGAAATGGAAAGGCACCCCATGCTCATGGATTGGAAGAACAAATACGGTTAAAACGTCCATCCTATCCAAAGCAATCTGCACATTAAATGCAAATCCTATCAAAATACCAACAGCATTTTTCACAGAGATAGGACAAATAATCCTGAAATTTGTATGAACTACAAAAGACCGTGAATAGCTAAAGCAACCTTGAAAAAGAAAAAGCTGGAGGCATCATAATCCAGATTTCAAGTTATATTACAAAGTGGTAGTAACTAAAACAGTATGGTACTGGCAAAAACAAAGACACATAGATCAATGAAATAGAACACAAAACCCAGAAATACATCCACAATTATATGGTCAATCTTCAACAAAGGAGGCAAGAATATACAATCTGAAAAAGACCATCTCTGCAAAAGAGGGAAACTGGAACACTGTCTGACACCATACATAAAAAATAAACTCAAAATGGATTAAGGACCTAAATGTGAGACCTGAAACCATAAAACTCCTATAGGAGAGCACAGCCAGTAATCTCCCTGATATCAGCCACAGCAATATTCTTCTATGTAGGTCTCCTGAGGCAAGGGAAATAAAAGCAAAAATAAACTATTGGGACTATGTCAAAATGAAAAGCTTCTGCACAGTGAAGAAAACAATCAACAAAGCTACAAGGCAACCTACTGAATGGGAGAAGATATTTGCAAATGACGAATCTGATGAGGGGTTAATATCCAAAATATATAAAGAACTGATATACCTCAATACCCCCAAAAAACAATCAATTAAAAAATGGGCAGAAGATATGAACAGACATTTCTCCAAAGATGACATACCGATGGCCAACAAACACATGAAAAGATGCTGAACATCATGACTCATCATCAGGGAAATGCAAATCGGAAATACAATGAGATATCCCCTCACACCTGTCAGAATGACCAAGCAAAGAAACAACAGGTGTTGGCGAGGATATGGAGAAAAAGGAACCCTCGTGCACCGTTGATGGGAATACAAACTGGTGCGGCCAGTATGAAACAGTATGGAGATTCCTCAAAAGATTAAAACTAGAGGGGCATCTGACTCTCGGTTTGGGCTCAGGTCTTGATCACAAGGTCATGAGATTGAGCCCTGCATCGGGCTCGGCACTCAGCATGGAGTCGGCTTGAGATTTTCTGCCTCTTCCTCTGCCCCTCCCTGCTGCTCAAGCTCTCTCTCTAAACTAAACAAAATATTAAAAAAGAAATAAAAAATAAAAAATAAGACTACCCTAAATCACACTATTGGGTAGTTACCCCCCCCAAAAAAAAATCACAAAAGCACTAATTCAAAGGGATACATGCACTATGTTTATTGCAGCTTACAATAGCCAAACTCTGGAAGCAGCTCAAGTGTCCATCAGCAGACAAATGGATACATACATACACACACACACACACACACACACACACACACACACACACACACTGGACTATTATTCAGCCATAAGAATGAAATCTTGTCATTTGCAACAACGTGGCTAGCGCTAGAAAAAATAAGGCTAAGCAAAACAAGTCCGTCAGAAAAATACAAATAGCACATGATTTCACTCATATGTAGAATTTAAGAAACAAAACAAGCAAGCAAAGGAAAACAGAAATAGACTCTTAACTATAGAGAACACACTGGTGGTTGGTTACTAGAGATAACTGTGGGGCGGGGGGATGGGGATAAAAGAGTATACTTAGGTTGAAAAAAATAAAGTGATAAAGAAAAATATAAACATTGACAAATACAAAAAAGAACAGAATAAAATATATTAAATATATTAACAGCAATTTATCTCCAGGTAGCAAGCTTATAAGTAGTTTTTATCTTATTCTGTACATTTGTATTTTCCAAAATTTTCTACATGTTAAATTTCTAATTTTAAAAATGCTATTATGAATTAAGAGATGGAAAGAAGTAGAATCCTTCCCAAATCCTAAGGATGTTTCAGGTGTATCACCCCTCCCGCCTCTGCTACTTTTAATTCATTGGACTTATACTTCCCAAAGGAAAATAATATAGATGCTGATTTTATACTATAGCAAACTTAGAGTACAGAACAAAGCTTTCATATATGTAAACATATAGGCACATATATTATAACTTCTAATGACTCTTCTCATCACCTAAAAAATTTAAGATGGCAATTTCCAAAATCCTATCTGCCCAACAAAATGCTAGAAAAAAATTTATATAATATATAGAAATATATATTATATTATATATATTTCTTAACATACATATGATATATATGGTATCTCAAGAAGCACACACACTTCTAGTTCAACCCACTCTATTATTCAAGCATTTTCCAAAAGAAATCACATCACACATGCATCTCAACATCTTAATTTAAGAGAGTACAGAGTGCTTCAATTGAGGAACACACACACATGGAAATCACTCAGCTCCTCTTGTTAAAATAGTCTTGGACACTCAGAAGTGTCACCATTGTGAACAAGCTGAACCCGAACCTGTTTTTGTCATTGGCTCAATGGATATCTGAAAGGTTTAGCTGTTCTACACATATCTTAGTCAACCACGACATTAAAAATCATTCCAAAGCGCCCACATATGGTGCACCGGGTCTGGCTGCAATAGGGCCAATGTGCCATCGTGTGTGACCTCTGCACGAGATTCTCACTGGTCAACCTAAAGTCAGCCCATCCCAGGTGGTACAGTTGGCTAGGGCCACAAGGGCCCCACCAAGCAAATCTGAATCCTGAAATCTTTCTAGATCCTAATAGACCTCAGCTATTTTCAAGATCCTGAGTTTTTGAAAAATAAGAAACAATTACTATGCTACTATGGCTTTGTAATTACGTTCAAAGTCAAAAAGGATGGAAACCCTTTAGAGTGTTGGGTCCCACCAGCAGATAAATGTTTTCTTTCTGTAGGTCATATTAGGAAAATTTCAAAAAGATCAGTGTCATATGGAGTTGGGTAAACTAACAAAACATTTCACAAGAAGTACTTTTCCCATAAAAGCTATTCCCACAGAATTCAACACCACTGGTCTTTCAAACATTTGGCTTCTTCCATAAAAATACAATGCTCAGGAAAATGTCCAACAGTGGACTGATGACCGTTCGAACAAAGGTTTTCTGAATAAGCTAATGTGCATTGTTTGAAATAGCTACAGAGTTGATATGACCTAAATCACTCACAATACAATAATCATCTCATAAACTAAGGTATACCTAACTTGGTACAATATTACTGAGGATTTAAATCATGGGATGAATAATATGACACAATATTAAGTGTATAAGTCAACATATGAAAATACATCTATCCTATTATCTATATGGACTACAATTAAATACACATGCAAATGTAGTTTGTGTGTTAGTGTGAAAGGGTTGTGAAAAACTCCTTAAAGAAAACTTTCATCAGGTGTCTGGATTGCTCAGTAGGTTAAGCGTCTGCCTTGGGCTCAGGTCATGATCCCAGGGTCCTGGGATTGAGCCCCATGTTGCACTCCCTGCTCAGCGGGGAGCCCGCTTCTCCCTCTTCCTCTGCTCCTGCTTGTGTGCTGTCAACTAAGTAAAATCTTAAAGAAAGCTTTCATTATGTTACTTTAGAAAGTCAATCCTATTGTAGACATTTCCTCCAGGAGGGCTGAGCGCTCACAACATGGCCCTCCTGTCTGCCTGCCATCCTCCTGCCTTCTCCACATTTCAGAGAGAAAAATCCGAGTAGAAACAACACTTGAGAGATGCAGAGAGCCATCTTCAAAATTTCTCAATGAATACCGTTCAGAACCAGTTTTCAGTCAACAAGTTCTTTTTCAAAGGAACCTCTTTTTCAAAGGAAACTTCATGTATCATTTGCAAAGGAAATGAAGTAGGGGAAAATGTAAGTCATGCTAAGAGATCATCAAATCTATTCCTGACATAGAAGTGCTCAGAATTGAAACCAGGTAGGAGAAAGTCTTGAAAGTAGAAATGAGATCTGAATATCAGACACAAAAATCTCTGCCACATCGCACACCTGTCCATTTGAGGAAAATTTTGTAATGCAAAGTTTATAAGGGATTCCAGGATTTTGATGACATTAAGATGAAAAGCTTTCCTCATGCATAATAAAATTCACCATAACCAATAGTATCTTTTGGGACTTACACTATGGTTTTTGTCTACGTCAGTCTTCTTTCTCCAACTTCTGTATTAACAAGGTTTTATAGCTTCCACTCACATTCATTACGAGCCTCCTTCTCTGAGAAAAGCCAGCCAAATCCCAATTGCCTGTCTCTCTGTTATCTGGCAAGTAAGGCAGCAAATCAGTAGACATGATGGAAAAGCTTGGAAAGAACCAAATGGTGCTCAAACTGATGCTGAATACACTCTCTCTCTCAGTCCAACACCTGCCAGAGTATGTTAGCATACCACAGGCTTGTCCTAAAGCTTCCCACCGTCCAATGGCAGAGTCATCATGCAGCCAAGAGGGAAGAGACATCAGCAGCCCCGAGGGGCTGTTATCCAGTGACCATTCCACATGCAAAAGTGGACCTTCTTTTAAACCTCGGTGATCAAGAGACTGATTAGGGGTCGGGTGGTAGGTCAGGAAGAAACTGATAGTGGTTTATGAAAGGGGCTCGCCTGACTTACTGTAAACACGGCACCTATCAACTAACCATTAATTTCATACTTCATGCAATCAAGCTTTTAGGAAAAGAAGATCCTACCCATGTCTGCTTGCAATTTCCCTATACTAGCCAGAAAAAACACAAATGAGATTTCACAGCACCAATCACAAAGCTATTTTTGTCTAAGCTGCCAAGTGTGCATCTCATCTGATGCTACAAATCAACATATCTGTCCAGAACTATTAGAGGGGGGAAAACAGATAGCTGTCAAGACCAAGTTCTGCCAGTAAGGCTAGACCTTGAGTAACAGCAAGGGCAGTGTCAGGACCTCAAAATGACACTAATAGAGTGCAGGAGTAAACAGGCATCAAGTCAGGTTGATTTCTTTTATTCAATTGCTAGCAAGGAAGGCAATGACAGACTCAGGTCAAACATGTCTTGGGCCAGTCATTTTCAATTCTCGGCTAAAACATTTTTAAAAATGTAAATCAAGAAATTGATGCTCTGATGTTGCTTATCATTAAAATTACTCTCTTCCCACAAACGTTATCCTGTATCATTAAAACCCACGTGGGAAGGCCTGGCAGGAGGAACAGAAATAACTGGATTTGGGAAGCTTACATTGATTACGCTCATAGGAGTGGCCCGCTGAGAGAGCCAGACATTCCTTAATGACAAATCCCAGCCCCATCACCACATTCCTTATTGGATGAGACCCATAAAAGATCAGTTCAGGGACTAAAAACTGTAAGAGATAGTCTTAGAATGTGTAACTTTAGCAACTGATGGGGGGGGGGAATCAAGGTTCCTCTGAACCAAATTCAGAGAAATAAGCATTCAAAACAACATTATCATTATATAACTGTTGTTTTCCACGGTTTCTTTGTTTTTGCTAGGGGTGGAAGGGTTATAAACCCACAGTGTTGGGGCGCCTCGATGGCTCAGTTGGTTAAGCAACTGCCTTCGGTTCAGGTCGTGATGCTGGAGTCCCTGGATCAGAGTCCCGCGTCGGGCTCCCTGCTCAGAAGAGAGTCTGCTTCGCCCTCTGACCCTCCCCCCCCTCATGTGCTCTCTCTCATTCTCTCTCAAATAAATAAATAAAATCTTTAAAAATAAATAAAACCCACAGTGTCAACATACTGGCAACTATTAAAAAGATGCCCAGAATGGCAAAAGTAATGTCCCCCCTCCCCACCCCCAGCAAATGTTCAAATTTCCCACTTCTTTTCTGATGCGTATCTACTTCATTCACTACAAGATAATACCAAGAACAGGTGGTAAGGAATAAAATAGAAGAAATTAAAAACAAAGAGGCACAGTGGAGCTTGATTACCAGGATTCAAATCCTAGCTCTACTGAACATGCATTAGCTGTGTGACTTAGGGCAAATTACTTAACCTCTCTGGTTTCCTTATCTTTAAAAGAGAGGATAGTAGCAGACCTAGCTCATAAGGTTCCTATGACAGGTTAAATGAGTTATCATTTGTAAAGCACTTAGTACAGATACAGAATGAGTGCTATAGAAACATTTATTGCAATAAACTAAAAGTTCATTAAGATATGTTTCTGAAATAAATTCAAATTAGCATAATTTTGAATTTAACATAATGGAGATATGGATATATCATTTAATTTTTAGTAGGAAACTCTTTAATATTTGGTTTTTTCCCCATACATCAGAGATGTTTGCAGACATATTTTTCATAGATCCAGAATTGAAAGAATCCTAAAAATTGGTGGTGCAATCTTACGCGGTTCTGCAGTTACATTTTCAATCCAAGAATGTCTTGCCTCTATTGTGAAAGTAAAATTGCCATCAAGACAAAAGCCGTATCAGACTTTCATTTTGTATGCTCTGCGGGACCTTGCAAACTATTTGGCATGAGGCTGACACTCGTCAAGTTAACCAAATTAATCCTAATTGGATTAATCTAACAATTCTTATGGCATTGGCCTGGAATTAAGTTTGTTAAATTCTTACTGTAAATATAGAAAACCTAGTCAATTTGGTTAAACTATAATCCTACAATTTGTTGAAAACCTTCCTTAAATCATACGTGGACTAGCATTTCTTCAGGGGGGAAAAAAAGCGGATATATTAAAAAAAAAAAAATCCCTTCCATCGTCATCTTCTTAATCCTTTTCCAATTTTTCAAGAGCCTAAAAATTGTGGATGACAAAATTCTGGACACTGGTCCTTTCCGAAACACCAGGAATGAACAAATCCATCCTCCAGGTTGAAAACCTACTCTTTTCACATTTTTCCCAACACTTCTCTGAGTGGAAGGCAATTTGAGAAAATGAAATCTTTGAAGTCTTTGTTCCTTCTTATTTATAAATGCGAAAGGGATACAAACTAGCATACAAAGAATTCTAAGAAAAAGACCATGCCCCAAAAGGAAACAAAAAAAGTCAACAATGTATCCAAACATACTTAAATAAGGACAATTATAAATCCAATTCCATTAAAATATAAAGATTAAAGAGCCTAACACCACATCCCATGTCAGGACAATGCAGCATATTTCAGGTGATAACACATTTGTATGAGGACAGAAAGCCAACTCAACACTTGTGTAGACTCAACACATAAACTCATTAGACCTATGGTAATAAAAGGGCATTGTTTTCAAATGAAAACAAGTGGGCCATTCCATCAGCAGACAATCTACATGACTTAACTCATCTACAGAGCCCTCTGGAAAGTACTATATCCTAAGCTCTGAAATGCATGGCCATAGTCTAGACTTTGTCAATACCTGCAAACAGTTCTCTTTTAAATCATATACCTTCACTTCCCCATCAGGTAACAACCTCCTTCCTTCTATCTTTCCCACTGCATTTTTATTACCAAAAGTTTCTCCAGGAGCATCAACCCTGTTCCTGACTTCTCTTCCTTCTTAAAGGAATCCCACCCACCCAGGGGATCAAATCGACTACTCTTTGGAACCATTCCCTCCTTCATTCCCTACCGGTCTTGCCATTACACTACAGCCTTGCACACTCACATCTTTAGATCAATCCAGCTAGCTGAATTCCTGTACTCTGCCCCCAAACTCCAGTTATGGAGCATTATTGTATTTAACTCCTAAAACTGCTAAATAGTGCTCCTAAAAATGAAATTTTAACCTCAGCTGTGTGTGTGCACGAGTATTCATTTTACTTCTTGTTCCCTCAACTACAACTCCAAAGTTCACCACATCTTGCAGCCCTCCACTCAACCCCTACCACACCCATTTCCACATATCTTTCAGAAACTTGCTTCATTTATTATGTTTGTCCATTTCATCCAGAAAAGTTTTTGCCTCAGTATTATTAGGTGATTATATAATTAGGAAATATATAGTTGAGATTAAGAGACAGAAAACTTTGGCCAATCAATAAAAGTATAAAAGCAGTTTTAAAAAAAAAAATTCAGCACCAATTTCAAAGAAAAATCTCTTGGTGAATCAGGATGAATGGGAACTTTTTCACTTGACAAAATGTTATCAAAACTCTCTAGCAAACATCAGAGTTCATGCCCACTTTATACTACTTCTAATGAACTCTGGGCTAAAAATCTAAGCTATACAATGAGACAAAAAATACATACCTAAGGATTACAAAAGACATTGTTCATAGACAATATAATTGGCTATAGACTTTCCAAATTATTTGAATAAGTTCAGCAAAGTAGCTATTATCACATCAGTTTACCAAAAAAAAAAAAAATCCATCTACTTCATACACCAGGAACAGAATATGTAAATGGAATCTTTCTAAAAAATTACCATAGCAAGAAAAATATTAGTATCTAAGAATAAATGTAACAAAAGATATGAGCTCTTATGAAGAGAATTATGAAACCTGATATTATATACACACACACACATACACTTTAAAGGGAACCAAAAATAAATGAAACAATTTTCATGGAAAAGTCAGGATTTTAAAGACAAACTATTCCCAAGTTTACCCATCAATGTCATTCTAATACCAACAGTATATTTCAGACCTTGACAAGCTGATTCTTAAATCTTCATCAAAATGCAAAGTGCCCAGAATAGTTAAGAACATGTTAAAAATAAGATAGCAGAATTATCAAGACTTATTATAAAGCCACAATGCAATAATGGCTCAGAAATGGAACAGACTTGGAAGGACCAACTGAGACCCGTAAGTACACAGAAACTTGAAATATGACAGAGCTCAAGTACAGATAATTGGGATAAAGATTAACAGCAGTATATCATTAATATGGAAAAAAATAAAGTTCCAAAAGAAATTCTAGATGAGTTCAATGAGTAATTGTGAAAAGCAACACCTAGAAACTTGAAAAAAAAAAAAGACAAAATTTCATGACTTCAAGGATAAAAAGAATTTTAGATTAAAGAACACAAACCATAAAAAGGCTGAGAATTCTGACCTTGTTAAAATTATGAAATTCTGTGTATCAAAAGATATGTTAAAAGATAAACTGAGAGGGCACCTGGGTGGCTCAGTTGGTTAAGCGACTGCCTTCGGCTCAGGTCATGATCCTGGAGTCCCGGGATCGAGTCCCACATCGGGCTTCCTGCTCAGCAGGGAGTCTGCTTCTCCCTCTGACCCTCTTCCCTCTCGTGCTTTCTATCTCTCGTTCTCTCTCTCTCTCAAATAAATAAATAAAATCTTTAAAAAAAAAAAAGATAAACTGAGAAAAAACAGTCACTATATGGGAGAAAAAAAATTTATATCCATAGCATAGAATAAACCAAGGAAAACAACCCAATGGTAAATGGACAAAGAATATAAATACAAAATTCACAGAAGGAACCCAAATGTTGAATAAATATAAAGATGCTTAAACTAAGAGGAAAATGTAAATTTAAAACTTCAAGATAACTTTATTGTAACTCCTCAGATTGGCAAAATAATTAAAAGTCTGATAATACCAACTTCAGGCAAAGATAGGAGGAGTCAGGAACTCTCTCTTCTTCACCAGAGATGGAAAAGTGATTGGCACAACCTTTCAGAGAACAATCTGTCAATAGCTAGAAAAGCCAAAAAGGCACAAAGCCCTCAGACTTGGCAATTCTGGCCCTAGGCTCACGCCCTAGAGAGTCTCTGTACATCTGCCCAAGGAAACAAAGAAGAATGTTCACTGGAGCAATGTCTCAAAGAGAAAAAACAAAAAACTAGCAAACAAACAAACAAAAAACACTTGCAAATATTGATACCCCAAGAAAGGAGAATAGATGAATAAATTGTGGTATATGCAATATGCTTACAATACATCAGCACTATACAATGACAAATCACTGACCTGGGTCAATTTGGAAAAAAAAAAACTCAAAACATTAAAGAAATAAAGTTACAGAAAAATACAAAAACGATTTTATGTTTTAAAACATACTGTATTTTGCATGTGCATAGATGCATATGGAAAACATGCACATCGGGCGCCTGGGTGGCTCAGATGGTTAAGCGTCTGCCTTCGGCTCAGGTCATGATCCCGGGGTCCTGGGATCGAGTCCCGCATCGGGCTTCCTGCTCCTTGGGAGCCTGCTTCTCCCTCTGCTTCTCTCTCTCTCTCTCTCTCTCTCTCTCTCCTCTCTCTCTCTCTCCTCCTCTGTCTCTCATGAATAAATAAAATCTTTAAAAAAAAAAAGCAAAGGAATCTTAAAAAAAAAAAAAGAGAAGAAAACATGCACATCAATGATAAACATCAAATTTAGGAGAATGATTTCCTCTGGGAAGGCAGGGAGGGAATGGGAGCTGGGAGGAATACATAAGGAATTTCACCAGTAGCTGTGAATCTTTTCCTTAATCTGGGTAGGGGGTACCTGAGTGTTTGTTAAAATATTCTTCATACTTTTTTGTATGCCTAAAAATTTCATTGCCTTTTCAAGAGCTTTAAAAAAGAGAGAGAGAGAGAGAGAGAGAGAGAGAGAGAGAGAGAGAGAAATCTGAAAGTAGAAGACATTAAGTAGGGACTATAGTAACCAGTGAAGATTTCACCAAGAAAATCCCGGTTAGACCAAATGCCAACCATTTACCTTTCACCCTACAAAATGGAATCTGATTCAGTGTAAACATCTCCATGATAGCAGAATCTGGTGGAAAGGATGTTTAGTTATTTCTCACTGAATTTTAATCAGCCTTGACTGACACGGCTATAAAAAAGGATGAGCTCAAACAGTAAAGTGATCATAAAGAGTCTTAAAATTATCATATAGAACATTATCTATGCAGATTTGTCAGGGAATCAAAAATCAAGTTCTTCACAATGCAATTATCCAGTTTTCCTTTTTTTCCCCCCGAGATTTCTTCTGTCTTCCAACTCATAGCATTTGCCATTGCCATAGTTTTAGCTTTGTCACATCATATGTAGTCAAATCTAGAACATTAACTTCTTTGCAGAGACTGTGACAATTCCAGTATTTCTTGAATGAGTTATATGAATAAATTCAGTCTTTAGTGACCACAAACAATATTTTTAAAAATGTGATATACATTAAGAACCCCCATTCTTTAATCCATTTCTATAATTTTTTAAATACAGTATTAGTAAAAACTATTCAGTAAAAAATTAGTAAAAAAAAAAAAAAAACTCCATCCTTTCATTAATGCTAAAGGATCTTCTCTCAGTAAGATGTAGGAATGAAATTACAGGGATACCACTCAAGTTCAGATGTTTGAGCCACAGTATCAAACTATGGGAATATGGACTAAATAGCTACTAAATTGTCCCTCATTACCCTAAAACTGTGTTTCTGTAAAGTATCACTACCCCCTTTCTACTAGAAAGGTAGTGTAAAAGAACAGTTAAGAACACAAACTCTGAAGCTCTACCACCTACTAGCGAGGTGGGGACCTTGGTCATGTCTCGAACTCTCCATGGTTCAGTTTCCTCATCTGTTAAACCAGGATAATAATAGTACATGGGGTGTTACTGTTGCTATTCTAGTTAATGGACCTATATAATTTTCGTAAACTGTTCCACAATACACAGAGATGGCACACACTCTCATTAAAATCTTTGCAATCACCAGAAATCTTTCCCTTAAAGTACTATTTTAGTACCCTTCACATGGAAAAGGTTTAAAAAATTATTCCTAATAATATCTTTAGTTTATTTAATACTACATACAAACTTCGATCAGCCCTACAAACTTTTTAATTTCTGCTGTATGCTTGGTCTATGTCCCATGTTTTTTCTAGCCCATTGACCCTCAACCAGGGTAGTTTTGCCTCATCCCTATCCTTTGGAGATACCTGGCAGTCTGAGACATTTAGGACAGTGACCACTTTGGAGATGGAGGGGGTCAGTGACATCTAGGAGGAAGAGGTCAGGGATTCTGCTAAGCATCCTACAATGCACAGCACAGACCCTTCACGGCAAGGAATTCTCTGGTCCAAAAGGTCAAAAGCCCCAAAGTTGAGAAACCTTGATATAACCGATTAGGATTTCCCCTCTCTACTATTCATAAAAATATTACTGAAAGGTTTTTATAAGTTTTAAAGAGATGCAAGAAAACCCTTTGAAGGAATGTCAATGTTCTATTAACTGTGGTGGTCATTACCCTGGTGTACGTTTGTCAAAACTTATGGAAATGAACACCTAAAAATGATGCATTTAATAATTGTACATAAATTGTACAATAGTTTATTTTTTTTTTTAAAGAAACAAATTACAACCGGTATTTAAGGAATTGTTCTATATCATCGGTCCAGTTCCAGCCTGGGTGCCTAAAGATAGAGCCTAAGCCAGTTATGGGTAAAATCTTTTAAAATACTAATAAACAATGAATAATTTTTAAAATAGAGTTCATTTAGAAGTCTAGAATTAATCTTAATTGCATTTTAAATTAATTTCTATAAATTAAACTTGGAAAGTTTATTAATTATGAACTCAATACAGTATCAGAAATATGAATTTGTTTTTAAAGCCAAAAGAATTTTCTCAATGTAGAAAAATCCTAGTAGCCAAATCACAAACATCCTACCCTGCATAACCAACATACCATGGTTTCAGTTAAAGATAGCTGAATTAGAGAGAAGGCTTTAGTTCCAATCTACCTTACTTATTAAGGCTTTGTAGAAAATCTAGCAATACATATGAAAACATTTTGAAAGGCTTCACAAAGCGTATCACAAATATATAAGAGGCAATATCATAAGTATTATAAAGCAAGGTAAGTACATTTCCATGTATAATTACTCAGGTCACCCAACTCAAACATTGTTTAATTTTCCTTGTTTCTATTTATTTAATATGGTTGAAATGCCATCAAAAATAACTCATTAGAACCTTAAGAGCCTACCAAAAGTCCATTTCCATAAGTACTCATAAACCATAGTATATTCAGTTGTTCCTTAAGCTGCCATTTATTTGACACTTGTAATTAATGGTTTCTTAGCTTATCCTGACATTTGCATTATGAAAAAAGAAAGCACTTCTATGACGCCCTTGGAAGTGAGTCTTGAGATTGGAAAAGAAACGAACAGATTCCTTTCAGTACCCAAGGATTTCAACAACGTGCCAAAGGGTACTATTCAAAGGTATTTGAAGAGTAAAATTATAAAGGACTTTTCCCAAAGAACTGCACTATTTCCTCATTAATACTCACTATTCAATAATAAACAGCAGAGTTAATATTAACTGACAGCTCACTGTTTCCTGGGTATCATGCTATGCCGTGCTCATACCTGAGCTCATTTATTCCTCGTTTCTACACAATGAATATTGGGTCTCTTACAGGTGAGGACGAACAGCTAACCCAAGATTATGCAATCACTCATAGTAGACGTGGACCAAATCGTTTGGTGCCAAATCTGGTATTCCTAGTCACTATTCAGGAATGCCTCATTACCTGGATACGTGTGCGTGAAAGACAGAACAGAGCACACTCCAATCCCAAAAAGGGAAACAGAAGAAAACCAATGAAGGAGACTGAAATTCTAATACTGGTTCTTCTAAGTGCCAGAATGGTGGGTGATTTCATTTTCACTTCCAATTAATTTTAGTAATTGAAGACTTTAATGGATTCTTTCTGTGGTTTCCAAAATCTACACAGTGAGCATGTTCAAACTTTATAATTAGAGCAAACATACTGGAATAACAACAAGAAAATATATCTACACGCATGAACCTAACAGCTTGAATAACAGCTTAAGAGCTCCAAGAGTTTGGGTAAATGTTAAAATATCTATTCACAGATCAGATTCAGTGAGTGTTTCCTGATCACCTGAAAGGGGCCGAGCACAGTGGGAGGCCCTTGTGCAAATGTCATCTCATTACATTCGATTGCCGAGAAGAACCCCACTTTTCCTGTGAAAAAAATTGGTGTTGAGAGGATTCTCAGAGGGAGCAGTGCCCCTCCCACTGGTCCTCAGCTGCTTTTCATCACATCAAGGAGAGTTCCCATGGGGGACAACCGTGATGTTTGCCAACTAGCAGCTAAAACCACTTCAAACCCCTGGCGCTCAGACTCAAGGAGCAAAGATGCTTTGTCATCCTTCTCTCCAACAACAACATAGTTCTGTGGGCTCTGCTCGCTCCCTAAATCAATCCAAAAGATGAGCGCAGGGTGGGGGTGAGGGGGGTCTACATCACTGATCAGTACAGATTTCCTGAACTCTCTGACCTAAGCACCTGTCTGCCAAATGCCATGGGCCCTGCAGGTCCATTTCTATCTCAGCCAGGCAGCCCTTCTTCCCCCAGACTTGCCATCAGCACCCGATGCTTCCAGAGGTACCTCTCCTGCGCAACAATCTCAGGGACTGGATCATTAGCACTTGGGGGCCGTGTTTCATTCATGTACAGTACACACTGGGGTTCAACAAAGGGCTTCGGAATAATTAATTCCTTAACGATCTTGACTTTGTCCCTGACACAAGTGTGAGAGCCAAAAGATCTCTTTTCTTCTCTGGATTTCTATTCCAGGTCCCGCCACCCTGCCAGTGTGTCTAGAAGAAGAAAAGGAAATCAGCGAATGCTAAGGATCTATAAAATCCTATCTGTATGCTGCCAGCAACTACCTCAAGGTCAAGAGAAGAAATTAAATGCATTTATGCAAAGGAAATGCTCCAGAATGCAGAAGACAGACATTTCCAAGCAGAATTTCTTTCCAAGTGCTCCAATCAATGGCAAGTGCTCAAAGACATCAAAAGGATCCTGCTTCCTCAAAGTTTTGAGAGGAAAAAAAAGGTAAAGATGGCACAGCAGTGATGAGGCAATGTTAGACTCAAGACAGAGACCATCTCCCCTTCGAGTTTTTTATTAAACTACTAGAAATGCAGTGAGAAAAACAACAAGTATATTCTTCTTGAATTTGGTCAATGTCCTGATGCCTCCAATTCTGTTGTAGAGCCTTTTATAGTAAGTCTCTTTATAAGGACTTCTCAGTTTTGACGTTAGAAAATGTGCATATCTCATTTCCACAAAGTTCTCAGAGTTTATAAAAAAATGTGAGTTACATAAGAATGAGATCCAAATTAATCTATAATTGACAATAGCTCCTTCCCCAAAAAAGCAATATGGAATGGCTAGTGCAGAGGGTAAGGATACCTATCTATGGAGGGCAATGAATTCCCCTTGGATTAATCATTTTATTTTGTCATAGTGACGATGTTAACCAGTTAGAAGCCTCTAAAAAACATTTGAGGTGTTTTTCAAAAGGCAGAAAATGGTAATTTTCAGAGAAACTCCCACCAGGTGTCGTGGGACCCACTGTGTTTGGATTTGAGAGGGCACTGAATGGCATGCCTGCTTTATCTGTTATTATGTCTGGCTTCTAAATAACATCAACTGAGTTAACTACATATCATATCTAGAATACCATTATAGATAATGCATGATCGATCACTATTTGGTTATTCTCAACTTGAAGCAGCACGTTTAAGAGGAGTAAAATTAAAAAATTCAGGAAAATTGGCTTTTAGTAAGTTATATTTAACAGTCATATGCCTCTGATTCCAAAGTTGTGAGCTGAAAATAAATGCCCTCTGGCTTCTTCCCTTAAATTTTAAAATGATTAATGTCTCCCATGATCTTTGACCCCCGTATAAAGGCACTGTCCAAAGGCTAATAAACTGGCCTACTAGTTGAATGCAGGGTCTCTATTAGGTAAGAGAGTTCACCAAATTTGAGATTACTACTAAATTGGCCAAATGCCATCTGAAATGATTTTGTTAGAACAGCCCTGGTGTCAAAGGGCATGGAGTCAAGTCCTGGCAATGCCCCTAGGGCCCATCAAGCCTTGGACACATGACCTAATGCCTCTGAGCTATGTCTCCCTCCTCACACTGAGTATTTTCTAGAAAATCCTGTTTTGTCCATCCCACCATAGATGTTGGGATGGGGCCGTGGAAGAAATTTAAAAATCTGTTCAAAGGTGGGTCTTAAACACATAAAACCCACCTCTTCTTAAGGGACGTGACCCAAACATATGGAAAATATTACTCAGCAAGTGACAATGACAGCAACAATAGACAACTGTCCCCTACGTCTTCCTCTCTACATTTCCATGAGTCATTTTCTATTTTCAATAGTTAATTAAGAGGCACCTGGGTGGGTCAGTGGGTTAGGCATCGACTCCATTTCAGCACAGGTCATGATCTCAGGGTCATGAGATCAAGCCCAGCATCCAGTTCCACGCTCCGCAGGGAGTCTGCTTAAGATATGCTCTCCTGGGATGTCTGGATGGCTCAGTCGGTTAAGAATCTGCCTTCGGCTCAGGTCATGATCCCAGGATCCTGGGATTGAGTCCCACAGGGTTCTTTGCTCAGCAGGGAGCCTGCTCCTCCCTCTGCCTGCCACTCCCCCTGCTTGTGCTCTCCCTCTCTGACAAATAAATAAAACCTTAAAAAAAAAAAAAAAGAAAAAGATTCTCTCTCCCTCTCCTTCTGCCCCCCCCACTCACAATTGCTCACGCTTACATGCATGCTCTCTAAAATAAATCTTTAAAAAATAGTTAATTCAGAGTTTTCAACATAAAATATATTTGTCAGCAAGAATAATAAATGCTCACTGCTCTTACCATTAAGTCAAAAAGTTGCTAAAATCGTCTCTTCATCATTTAGAGGGAGAGAACTTTTGTCTACAGATTGGCCTGCACGGTCTGGGGGTGCTGCTCTTTTCTCTCATCTGGCCTCAGTCAGAACACAACACAGACCACCTTACAGCAAAAGAAAAGTTCTGTAGCCTACGGCTCACTCTTCTTGCCAAGTCTGATGAACAGTTTTGTCTGATAAAATCTAAGGCAGTCAAGATTCAACACAATTCCTATCAATATTCCACTACTATTCTCTGCAGAAAGAGAAAAAAAAAATCCTAAAATTCACACAGAATCTCACAGGTCTTGAGATTGTTTCAGGACAAGCTTGCAAAAGGAAGACCGAAATTGGAAGACTCAAACTTCCTAATTTGAAGACATACCACAGTGCAAGGGTAATCGAGATGGTGTGGTACTGGCATCAAGACACATACACAGACCAGTGAAACAGAATAGAGTCCAGAAGAAAACCTTTGCTCATAGGGCCGAATGATTATCAACAAGAGTGCCAAGACCACACTACGGGGAAAGGACAACAAATGATGTTGGGGAAACTGGATACCCCCATGCAGAAGAATGAAGCTGGGCCCTTGCCTGACACCAAATACAAAACTAACTGAAAATGGATTAAAGACCTAAACTTAAGACCTAAAACTAAAGTCTCCTAGAGGAAAACGGGAGGAAACCTACAAACTAAAACTAGAACAAACAAACAAAAACTTCGGGACATTGGATTTAGCCATGATTTCTTGGATAGGACCCCAAAAGCATAGGCAAAAAAAATATGTATATATAAAAGGGACTACATCAGACTTAAAAACTCCACATCAAAGGAAACGTTCAACAGACTGAAAAGTCAACCTGCAGAATGGGGTTAAATATTTAGAAATCATCTATCTTTTAATATCTAGAATATCTAAGTAGCCTCCACATGTCAACATGAAAAAATAATGGTCCAATTTAAGAATGGGCCAAAGACTTGAACAGGCAATTCTCCAGAGATATACAAATGGTCAACAAGCAAATGAAAAGATGCTCAAACACCACTAATTATAAGAGAAATGCCAATTAAAACCACAAAGAAATATCACCTGACAGAAGAGAAAAGAACAAGTGTTGGTAAGAATGCACAGTGACAGGAAACCTGGGCAATGCTGGCGGAAAAATGGTGCAGCCATTATGGGAAAACAGCATGGAGGGGCCTCCAAAAGTTAAAAGGAGCATTACCATATGATCCAGTAATTCCACTTCTAGGTATTCATCCAAAAAGAAAAAATTCAAAGCAGAATCTTGAAGAGCTATTTGCATACATATCCACTACAGCATTATTCACTATACAAGCATGGAAGCAACCCAAATATCCATGAACAGATAGAGAAAGAAAATGTGGTTTCTACATACAGTGGAATATTACACAGCCTTAAAAAAAGAAAACCCCGTCACATTCTACAACATATGTAAGCCTAGAGAACATTATCCTAAGCAAAGTAAGCCAGTCACAGAAGGGCAAATACTGCATTATTCCACTCCTATGGATTCTCTAATGTCATTAAAATCATAGTAACTGGAAGTATAGAGGTGGCTGCCAAGGGCTGGAGAAGGAGGGAAAAAAAAAAGAATTAGGGCTTAATGGGTATGGAGTTTCAGTTTTGCAAGATGATGTTCTCGAGACCTGTCTGCACAACAATGTAAATATATTAATGAACTATACATTTGAAGATGGAAATGTTAATGTTATGTGTTTATTACCATATTTAAGAAAAGACAAAACAAAAAGCCTTTTAAAAAATTTAAGGATGTGGGGTGCTTGGGTGGCTCAGTCATTAAGCGTCTGCCTTCGGCTCAGGTCATGATCCCAGGGCTCCCTGCTCAGCGGGAAGCCTGCTTCTCCCTCTCTCACTCCCCCTGCTTGTGTTCCTGCTCTCGCTATCTCTCTCTGTCAAATAAATAAATAAAATCTTTAAAAAAATATTTAGATGTTAATATTGAGTCTACAAAATAGTACTGCAACATTGGACTCCCCAGATAAAGTCACCTAAGAATCCGTTCTAAATGAGGTAATGATGACAACATTTAGTGAACATATATGCGAGACACAGTGCTAAGAGCTTTACATGCCTTTTCTCAGTTAACAATCCCAATAGTAAAATCAGAATTATCATCCCCAATTTATACAGATATTGAGGCTTAGAGAGGTCACATTCTGGTAGGAGCTGCATGACTCCCAGCCCCTGCTGATGAGTGTGATGCTGCACGTTGATCTAATACCTTCTCCAATTAAACACTTATCGGGGCCAGAGAATGAAACCCATCACTGATGCCATCTTTTCCTAGTTAAACAGAAATCAATAGCCAACAAGCAATTCTGGGCGTGGGAAAATGGAATAGAGGTGCCCATGTCAATTTTCCTTTTTTATCATAGAGCCTCCACTAGCTAACTCCACATGAGGAGTCCCTCAGTCTGCTCCTTTCTTTTTGACCTAAATTTATAAATAAATGCTAGAAAACCCCCGAGGGGTAGCCAATTGACAGCTGAAGCATGCTCATCCACCAACCCTGGACAGCAAAACCACAGCAGGCATACATTATTACGTTCCTTCACGAAGAACAGAATCAATGAGACCAGATCGATTTCAGTTCTCTCATCTCAAACTAGCTGCTCAAGGCCTGGGGACTGAGAGACGCAGCTGAGGCTGCTGGCTGGGTCACACGGCTTTAGTGATCTGAGCCAAGAGAACAGGTTAAACCCAACTACAAAGAGAGGGGATGGTTTCAAAGTACACATAACACGATGGACAGCAAAGGGCTTGAGGATTTTTCATAGGCATAACCACCAAGATGAACATCGCAACTCAAAAAACAAGTACAAGAAATCCCTGCTCTGATAGAGGGAATTTGGGGAGGATCTCCAGTTCTTAAAATAATCCCGGCTGTTGGTCCACAGAAGACTGTGCCATTCCGCACCCTGCCCTGGCCAAGAGAGCAACTTCATTATTAGTCTATACGCCATTCTTACTGCTACATTTCTACTATAACGTGAATGCCACGGATTTACTTTGTGAACCTAGCCAAGAGCCAGGTTTCATTCAGCAAGGCTGCAGGGAGCTCTGCCTCTAGCTTCTGCACGTGGCAGAAGCCTGGTCTTGTTCCTCGGGTCGCCTTCACCAGCAGAGCAGACCACCGAGCTCCTCCTCAAAATGCTGCAGTGGGACGAGGCACAGCCATCAGAGCAAGACTCCCTGGAGGCCACGCAACAAGGGCTGAATCCTCTGCAAATATATCCAGATGCTGAAAACTTACTGCAGGCTTCAGTGACACCACCACAGGGAAAAGCCGATAATTATATTTTTTTAAAGGCCTTCTCTACTTTCCACAGTCAATCAAGACCATGGGATTTCGGGGGGACATATGGGACAGCCTATACTTTCAGGCACAGTGATGTGGCCCGTTACACAACCAGACCTTATTCTGTCTCTGTTGTCCTGTTAGGAGGAAAGCCCAGAATCATCCTCCAGCATCTTTTCGAGCTTAGTCATCAAAGTGGAGAAAGAGACCAATGTAACTCGAAGCATCGAATCAAAAACTCAGGATCACGGACACCTTAAAAGTCAAAAAAATTAAAACGACTTCGATACTCAGATTCATACATGTTCAATTTGGTCCAGTTGAGCTGAAACTAGGTACCACCACCACAACCTGGTGGTGGAAACCAGACTCCTCCCTACACTAACCATCTCCTAGGACCGTGTATTTGTTCTTGCATATGCAACTGTATATTATAAAAGAATCAAACAACCATAATGCTTGCATTAAAATAGCTCCAAATGTACTCTCTGTACTAATGGGGAGACTTTGCCACAGGCGGTAATTAGGTCTGGAAATTGCAAACCGGGAAAGAGAAGGAGAGAGAAATGTTTTCCTAGTGCACAACTAGAAAACCCCGCAGGACAAGATCTCATCTCTCATGAATCAAGAGGCTTCATTTACCTAAAGAGGGCTTGAGATTTCATGGGGGAGGGGGGGATTGGCAGATTGCAGACCTCAAGGAGGTCCTGGTGTCACAGCCCTCAGAACCCTGCAACCCAAGAAATCAAAGACCTAAGACCCAGAGATTGATGGTTCCAATACAATCGCAGCAACACAACCCTTTAACAGGCTCCTAAGGGAACAAGCGGTATGGTTTCCCAAGGTATACAAGTTCAGGTACACTGGGAATTGTACACCAGAAGTTCTGGAAACCGTGTTGTGTTCCAATTGTGGTGCACGGAGCAGCAAGAGGAGAGGCAAAAGTTTGTGCTTCCTGGGCTTTCAGTGGCCTTGGCCTCCCATGTTAACCACACGGGTCTAATGGCCCCAGAGAGACGAACCCCGACAACTGCCCAGGAACTTCCACTCCCCTCTCCCGAGCATGCACAGCCACGTGCATCCCTGACCTTCCCAAACTGCCCATGAGGCTGTGGAGCAAGGGGATTAGTCTTCTCCATAGCCCTACCCCCACAGTACATAATAAATGAGTGCTCAGAGATCTGCTCTTAGTTATTAGACTGAAGGCACAGAGACGGATAAAGACCGAGCCACCCGGTTCGAACCCAAGGGGTCCCAAAGTAAAGAGCGCAGGTGAAGGGGCTGGTAATGGGGAATCTGTGGATTCCCTTATTCTGAGCAAAGATAATGAGCTGTGCTTTCGATATATGGGGCACTGCTTAGTCTGTTCGGGCTGCTATAGAGACATACCACACAAGGGATGGCTTGTAGACAACAGACTTTTTCACAGGTCTAGAGAAGGGCAGTCCAAGGTGATGGGGACAGCACAGTCCGGTTCTGGTGAAAACTCTCTTCCAGGCTGCAGACTGCTTACTTCTCACTGTGTCCTTGCACAGCAGGGAGCACAGGGAGTAATCCGGTGCCTCCTCCATAAGGGCAGGAATCCCATTCAGGAGGGCTCCACCCTCATGACCTAATCACCTCCCAAAGACCCCCACCTCCTAACACCATCAGTTTAGGAGCAAAGTCTCCACATACCAATTTGAAAGAGGACAGAACATTCAGTCCATAACAGAGCACAAAACCTAACTCAAGTAAACTTGAAAAAACATACCAAAATCTAAATACGTTATGCTAAGTATATCTATGTAACAGTGATGCTTGGGACTTTTTTTTTTTTTATATAAAGACTCCTTCAGATGGGACAGATAGCCTTCAACTCAACTGAAGAAACTGGCATTCAGTGAGACTACAGGAGGTTCCATAAATTTTTAATAAAAAAAAATACATAAACCATATCTTCATCGTGGACATTGCTGCTATAAACATTGGGGTGCACATACCCCTTCAGGTCCCTACATTTGTATCTTTGGGGTAAATACCCAGTAGCGCAATTGCTGGATCGGATGGTAGCTCTATTTTCAACCTTTTGAGGAACCTCCACACTGTTTTCCGGAGTGGTTGCACCAGCTTGCATTCCCACCAACAGTGTAGGAGGGTTCCCCTTTCTCTGCATCCCGCCAACATCTGTCGTTTCCTGACTTGTTCATTTTAGCATTCTGACTGGTGTGAGGTGGTATCTCATTGAGGTTTTGATTTGAATTTCCCTGATGCCGAGCCATGTTGAGCACTTTTTCATGTGTCTGTTGGCCATTTGGATGTCTTCTTTGGAAAAATGTCTGTTCGTGTCTTCTGCCCATTTCCTGATTGGATCATTTGTTCTTTGGGTGTTGAGTTTAAGAAGTTCTTTATATATTCTGGAATCTAGCCCTTTACCTGATATGTCATTTGCAAATATCTTCTCCCATTCGTTCGGCTGTCTTTTGGTTTTGTTGACTGTTTCTTTTTATATATACACAATGGAATATTATGCAGCCATCAGAAGGAATGAGATCTTGCCATTTGCAACAACGTGGATGGAACTGGAGGGTATTATGATGAGCAAAATTAGTCCATCAGAGAAAGACATGTATCATATGGCCTCACTGATATGAGGAATTCTTAATCTCAGGACACAAACTGAGGGTTGCTGGAGTGGTGGGGGATGAGAGGGATGGGGTGGCTGGGTGACAGACATTGGGGAGGGCATGTGCTACGGTGAGTGCTGTGAATTGTGCAAGACTGCTGAATCACAGATCTGTACCTCTGAAACAAATAATACAATGCATGTAAAAAAAAAATAAGAGGATAGCAGGAGGAGAAGAATGAAGGGCGGGGGGGGGATCGGAGGAGGAGACGAACCATGAGAGACGATGGACTCTGAAAAACAAACTGAGGGTTCTAGAGGGGAGGGGGGTGGGGGGATGGGTTAGCCTGGTGACGGGTATTAAAGAGGGCACGTTCTGCGTGGAGCACTGGGTGTTATACACAAACAATGAATCATGGAACACTACATCAAAAAACTAATGATGTAATGTATGGTGATTTACATAACAAAAAATTTTTTTAAAAATACAAAAATCCATCTACTCCCCATCTACTCCCGTGACCCTGATGTTCTGCAACCTTGATGCCCAGCGCGCCCCATTCAAAGGCTACCCATCAAGAGCAGCATAGGTACTCCCAGAAGTGGATGGGGACACAGGCGGCCTCCTAAAACAGTCAATGATGTGGAAAGGATCGGTCATAAATCCTGACCAATTCACAGCAAGACCTTCCAGTGTAAGGAGCCTCCTTCCCTTAAGTAAATGGGGTTTCAGGCTTCAGACCACCGACTTACCCAGAAAAGCAATAAGCAATAGGAAGCTAGGTCTTTAGTCTTCAGATGAACTGAAAGGGGTCACAGAAAAATCGAATTAGTAGCAGTTCCCTCGTTTACAGAGGAAAGCCCTCCCTGCTCTTCTACCCTTGTCCCATGTCACTGGTATTTTAGTCTCTAAAATGGAACAAAGGAGGAGACATAATATCGTGTCAACATTTGGGAAAAGCACTGAAAGGTCCCCTAGTCCATCCCCGTCTTTCTCCATTAGCCTAAATTTTAGCTGTAACATTTTGCTTTGTTGTTTCCCCCTGCCAGGTGACCTTAAAAGAGTCCCCAAAACTCATTTCTACGTATATTCCTTATTTTTACTACCTGGAAATTCTTTCTCCTCTCCTGAACATGTCATATTAACACTTAAATACACTTTCCTTCATTAGGTACTCAGTGGCTTCTACCCCTTCATCCTTCCTAAAACTGCTATCGAAAGGTCACCCATGGCCCCCCCACTGGTTGATCCACAGACTATAGGAAGTTCCTACCCTAAAAGACTTCATTTGATCCTGCTGGTCACTGCCTCCTTTATACACAGAGGTGCCTTATAACTCCATTCGAATGTGCAATGCCTGTACAGCCCCCTTGTTACATGGTGGTTAGTCCAGAAGAACTAGAGTCAGGATCTTGGCAGAGCTAGAACCCGGTAAATTGAACTGCAGTCTGGCTGTCATAATCCAGTGTTCGCTTATCACACTAAACCAGAGTTCTCTGGTTTAGCCACATACCCTATATATACATGCAACATAATTCTTTCGTATGTACCCAGCGTTTCATAATTTAAAAAGAAATTTAAGACCAAATTTGCTGTGCCACACCATGGCTGCCTGCAACCCAACTGTAATTCAATTCTCCCTGCCCCAGCTCTGGCAACAGCAAGACCCTGCTCTCTGCTGCTAAGACCCCAGTCCTCCTGGATTAACCACTGCATAACAAGTCGGCGGTTACAGGAGTTGCAGATTGGAATAAAACTATGTCACTACTAATCCTTCCCTTTTTCAAAACTCTACCATGCAGTTTCTTAACCCTTTGTACACAGACCCTACCTTGCACTCAATTCGGCATATTTAGGAGGCCTGCAATTCCCTTTAGCAGCCATTGTGCACTGGTTATTTTCCTAGGAGACGGAGGCTGATGGGTTGGCTGGTTCTGTACCCTTCATAACGCTTTATTTCTAGTTGAGGCCCGAGTGAGCCTCAGCCCAGAGCCAACTGTGCTGAGTCCCAGGACTCCCCAGCTCTGTCCCATCACCTGACATGCCCTGAGCAGTTCTGACGTCTGCTGGCCTTGAGGGATGCTTACATGTTAAAGAGCTCCCTGAGTTCCAGTCGTGGCTCCCCGACTCACCCACAAGCTTGACCTTGAGTAAAGGACTTAAAATGAAAATAATCATTGGAACCTCTTACTTGGGCTGTCATAAAGATTAGATAATGCACCTAGAGCAATGGCTGAATATGCTCAGCGAGGAGTAGCATACAGTAATTATCCAAGCTGACCAGAAATTGTTATCAGAGTGACTAGAGGTAATATAATTATTAATTATCTGAGCTGACCAGAAAGACAAAGCATAAAAAGAGGTTGGACTGAACGATCAAAAGTAAGCGAAGCCTCAGAGAGACAAAGTGATATCATGCGTTAGAAACGAAGCAGCCAGAGGGTCAGTAACCAGAGAACAAACAAGAGACAAACCAAGGTCCAAAAAGAGAAGAATGTGAAATGCAGGCTACATAGTGGCCCCGGGTCTCCCACTGAAAGGGAAGGGAGGACAGACTAAGTTGGGGATGGGCAGCATGAAATCCATGGTCACCGGCCATCAGTGCTGGGCTTGCCCCCTTGATCCCCAGAAGCCTCTCTCTCCAGACCCAGGGACCAAAATGCAGCATTCAGCATCCCAGACTATCACTGCTAGGCATCTTGACGTGCCCTCACACTGCATGGCACCCACCGCAGACAAAGAGAACACGGTTCAGTAGGCTGGACCTCCCATCAACCACACACCCAGGGTCAAAGCCTTATCGCTCAGTGCCACAGACCTGCAGTTTGGTCAGAAAGCCGGGGTCCCTTTGGCACCTTGCTCTACCCGCCAGGCTCACAGAGGGCACACCGACCCACTTGACTCTTTGCTTCCTCTTGGTCAGTCAAGCAGCACCCAGTCCCAGCATGGAGCTCTGCAAGGACAGTCATAGGACGCAGACCAAATCTGCATGGCTGCCCCCACCCCCTCCATACATCCCTCTGTCTAATCCCAGAACCCAGTCGGCAGTGCACAGGTGCCGCTGGGCAGCAGGTATGAGACCAGGCAGGTTCTGGGTGAGGACAGAAGGGGAATGAAGCCTGTGACCTATGTAACTTCCCCGCAGTTCCTCCACACGCTCCAAGTCTGTTTTCTCAGCCAGAAGACGAGAGGCATGATCCCATCACAAAGGTGCTGGGAAGGTTAATGCAATAATGCACATAAAAAGCTTAATGGAGTAGATGAAGGCCACAGGTTCCAACGTATATTAGCTCTTCCCTTCCGCTTCCTCCTCCTTTCCCGCCCCCACTTCCAGAGAACTGTCACGTAAGATTCTGAAGTCATTCCTAGTCTCCGAAAAGAATTTCCTGGGGATTCTCGAATATAATACCAGCTTCTAAATTTCGTGCTAAATCTTCAAGCTTGCCTGTTAAAAAAAATTATATATATAAATTTTCTCATATATATATAGATATATAGATATATAGACATATATAGGACAAAGGCAGAGTTATGGTGTGATTAACCTTATCAGCAGATGGTAGTTTTAGTGAATCTTTGTCCAACAAGCTCCACGAGGAGGTCTCTCAACCATTTGAAATATTTCTGAAAATGAGTGAAAGCAATGTAGACGTCCTAGTACTATTTCTGTGTCACTGTGACCTGTCACATGGTGGAGATAAAACTTGCTAATCAGGACACTCTTGAAGAAGAGCAACATTGCCCGGAAAGATACCAAACTTATTACAACAGCTACTGTAATGCAGGCAGGAGAGTGCTGGCAGAGGGACAGACAAATCTATAGAATAGAGAACTCAGAAACACACACATGACAAGAGGTGGCAATGGGCAAAGAGGACCTAGTCAATAAATGGTACTAGGACCGTCATTTATGCAGCTTTTTAAAAACACTGGATATACACCTCACACCATACACTGGACATTTTTTAAATGGTTGTTAAGAACCTAAAGGATAGGGGCGCCTGGGTGGCTCAGTCGGTTAAGCAGCTGCCTTTGGCTCAGGTCATGATCCCGGGGTCCTGGGATCGAGCCCCACATCCAGCTCCCTGCTCAGCGGAGAGCTTGCTTCTCCCTCTCCCTCTGCTTACTTGTGCTCTCTATCTCTTTGTCAAATAAAAAAAAAAAGAACCTAAAGGATAGCAAGTAAAACGTTGAGATTTTTTGGTGGAAATTTTTTAAACCTATGACCTTGGAAGAGAGAAGGATTTCTTCAAACACAGAGGAGTCCTAACTACGAAGAAAAATAGACATTCTCCTATTCTAAGAATTAAGAATGCCTGTTCACTATAAAACTCCAGAGAGAGTAGAAAAGCCAAGCCAGTAATTGGAGGAAGAGAGATGTTCATGGTACATGTCACTGACAAATAACTGAACCTACAAACAAGAAAAATGACAACTGAATAGACAAGAACTATTTCCAAAAGAAAGATCAACAGCCAATAGCCATGCGAAAAGATATTCAAGCATGTGAGGAATCAGAGAAACAGTAATTAAAGCTACAGATTTTATGTTACATTCCTCAACTTGGCAAAAAAATTTAGTGTCTGATAATGTCAAGGACAATAAAGACGTAGAAGCAGAATTCTTACGTAACACTGGTGAGAGAATCTGCTGGGAAACAGTTTGGCATTATCTTGTGAACGTGACCACTCCCATACCCTACAACCCAGTAAGTTCCTTTCTAGGTATAGATCCTAAAGAAACTCTTGCACATGTACTAAGATGACATTTATGAGACTGTTCATAGCAGCTACTTAAAAAAAACATTAACAGTCTAATGATGGGCAATAGTTTAATTATTTGTTTACAAAATGAAGTACTGTACACTTGTGCAAATAAATAACCTATAGCAACCAATGAGAAACAATGTTCAGTGAAATTAACAAATTGCAACAGAATATTTATAGCATGAGAAATCCTTTTTAAAGCTCAGAAACAAGTAACACTTACATAACATGGTTTTAAAAAAATGGGAAAAGCAAGAAAATGAGAAAAAAAAATTCAAGCTAGGTATTATCCATTGGAAAATGAGAATTTCCATCAGGAAAAAGCTCCCAGGGGGAGCAGGCAATGCTTCTTAAATTGGTGGGTGTGCTCACACATTTTCAACTTATTGCTAGCATTTATAATTTACATACCTGTGGCATTATTTTGAATATGTAAAGATTAATTCTGAAAAGAATTTTAAGATCCAATTTGCTATTTGTATCATGTCCCCAAATCACAGAGGATTCCAAAGCAGACAGCTGACTTTATTGTGTAGTATCCACATCAGAAGGACTCAGGCAGATACTGTCAGAAGGAGAGCAAAGAAATACTGTAACAGGCACCCAAACCAGGCTCTATGCTTTGAGGATGATGAGGAGGTACTATTTTGAAAGGATAGCATAACATATACTGAAACCTACCTTCTTATTTACAAAGAGATCTAGTTAGTTTGTCGGCAAAAAGCTCTGGTGATCAAAAAATATCAAAATATTATTTCTTCCCGTTCTGCGTGGAGCACTGGGTGTTATGCACATACAATGAATCATGGAACACTACATCCAAAACTAATGATGTAATGTATGGTGATTAACATAATAAATTAAAAATAAAAAATATTATTTCTTCCCTTATAATTAAACAACTGACACCCATCTATTCCCAAGCATTAACTTGTGTCAGACACAGTTTTCCTGAAACACTGTGTTCTTGAAACTTCTACGACACTCATGCAAATTTCAGTAACATCTTCACAAGACCCACGGCAGTCAAATACAAAATAAGGGTGTGCAACCAACTCCATCAAATGTCGATATTTTCCCTGGGATCCCAAGCAAAAAGTTAACACCCTGCAGTGTTAAAGGCTTCTAACTCTTTTAAAAACCCGTAGTTCCCCAGATACAGAAAGTATTAACGGTTTGATCAGGAATGGAACTAGATAGTTAATGGAAATTATAAAGTAATACTCTAAAAAAAACCTGTGATATTGTTTGTTTTTCAAAATAGCAAGACTTGCATGTCTCAAAACCTAGGGTTTACTTATTTCAAATAATACTCAGTGCAACTAAGTGACAGAATCCAACAGAAACACCTTGCAGCCATTTCTGTGATTTTTGTAAAAGGAGAACCATAAGTATTTATATAGGAGAGTATATTTTTGTTTAAGATTTTACTTATTTGAAATAGAGCAAGAGTGAGAGAGAGAGAGAGAGAACAAGCAGTGGGGAGCAGCAGGCAGAGGGAGAAGCAGGCTCCCCGCTGAGCAAGGAGCCCAACTCGGGGCTCGATCTCAGAACTCCAGGATTGTGACCTGAGCTGAAGGCAGACGCTTAACCGACTGAGCCACCCAGGTGCCTCCAGCATAGATTTTAATATAAAGTAGGAACCACTGTCAACTGTAATTAGACAAAATTATCTGAGAAAATTTTATAACCTGAATGTGAGTGAAGTAACACTTGCCATTTGTCTGAGTTACGGGCAGGACTCTAAATACTAAATGTTCTAAAGGCCAAATGAGAAAATAAACCTGGAACACTTCCAACAGACTGGCATGTATCACAGCAGTTTCCAGAGGAACCACATTTGCTATTTTAAGATCCACTGTAAGGAAAATAAAACGTTATTTCTGAAAAATGTATGAAAGATTCAAGAACTAGAGCATATAATTAAGGTGCCCCAGGGGACACTATCTAGATTGAATGTGGTATGTGAGATTATACGGTAGATAATATATCTATAAAATGTAATGTAAACTAGACATAACATTTTTTAAATAAACAAAAATAGGAGCCCTCAGATTAGGAGTATTATAAGACTTGCATATTTAAATGCTATGCATCAGCACATGTAGAAGTGATGATACATTACTAATAAGACGAAGGCTTTGCAATCATAAAGGTTGACTCATGATCCTATACTTAAAATCTGGAGAAAAATATTTGTTAAGAAATGTTGCCAACAGAAAACCTTAACTGAGACAGTTTTTTTAAGCTTCAGTGATTAACTTAAGTCAGTGACTTGGTTCTTTTTAAGTGGAGGCTACCCTTTCCCTTACTAGTCACTCAAAGATTTTATAAATGTGGGGCACCTGGGGGGCTCATCTGGTTTAACGTTCAACTCTTGATTTTGGCCCAGGTCATGATTTCGCTGTTGTGGGATCTAGTTCTGCCTCGGGCTCTGGGCTCAGTGCAGAGTCTGCTTCAGATTCTCTCTCTCTCTCTCTCTCTCAAATAAATAAAATCTTAAAAAAAAAAAAAAAGATTTTACAAATGCTACTTGATCCCCATCCTATATCGTTAGAGTATTTTTTTATTATGTTATGTTAATCACCATACATTATTAATTTTTGATGGAGTGTTCCATGATTCATTGCGTATAACACCCAGTGCTCCATGCAGAACATGCCCTCTTTTCTAACCAGCATGGTCTAAAAGAGCCCCATTATGAGATTACTCCTAACTATTTAGCACAAATTAAATGCATCCTCCCCACTCGCTGACAGCTAAAAAGCAGCAGGTAGATTAGAGCATGAGATTGGTAAATTTCAGATTCGGTCTAATGTTAAAATAAAGAACTAAGTAGGTAACTGCAGTTCATTCCCTTGAGTGCTAACACAGTGAAGCACCACAGCTGGGGGGGGTGGGGATGAACCCCAAGTGAGGTCAGCACAGGCTGAGAGCAAGGGTAGGTGCAGCAGGTAGGCAGGGGGTGAAGGAAGGTTCCTAAGTATGAAAGAGCAACAGAGAGAGAGAGAGAGAGAGAGAGAGAGAGAGAGAGAGAGAGAGAAGGTGCATTTGAACTCAAAGTTCAGTTTAAAGAGAGCCTTGTTTAGAAGCAAGAGACTAAAGATGATGCCTTATAGCTAGAGAGAAACCAGATCACAAACAGTGTTACGAGCCAGCTCAATATTAGCAAGAATATACTGGCTGTTTACAATCTTTTAATACTACCACTACCCTGATGACCGATTAAAACTCAAAATACTCGAGGAAAACTCCGAGCTACACTGCTTTATAAAGGTGCCACTCATGGTTTAACCCATTAAAATCCTTCTGCTTAAACTACATTGTATGATTAAAAAAATGAAACATTTTTAATTCTCTTGATGCTGAACACTCTACCATAATCAAGTATCCCTGGAATGATCTCTCAAATTATGTTAATCTTTTATCACAAAGGTCGACTCTTTTAATGAGTCTGTCCAATTCTCTAATGCCTACACAGCAATTAAGAATCATGCATATTATCTACAATAGACAAATAATGGAAACAGCTCAGGTGTCCATCGACTGATGGATAAAGATGTGTGTGGACGTGCGTGTACACACACACACACGCAGTGGATTATTACTCAGCCATAAAAAGAATGAAATCTTGCCATTTGCAATGACGTGGATGGAGCCAGAGAGTATAATGTTAAGTGAAATAAGTCAGAGAAAGACAAATACATATGATTTCACTCATATGTGGAATTTAAGAAACAAAACAATCAATCAAAGGGGGAAAAAACAGAAAGAGGCAAACCAAGAAACAGACTCTTAACTACAGAGAACTGATGCTTACCGGAGGGGCAGGGGTGGGGGACAGTTTAAGTAGGTGATGAGATTCAGGAGGGCACTTGTGATGAACACAGGGTGTCCGATGCAAGTGCTGAATCACTCAATTCTACACCTGAAACTAATTTAACACTGTATGTTACCTGGAATTTAGCTAAAAATTTAAAACGAAAAGAATCATGCATAAATGGGGCACCTGGGTGGCTCAGTCGGTTGAGATTCTGCCTTCGGCTCGGGTCATGGTCCCGGGATCGAGCCCCGCATCGGGCTCCCTGCTCAGCGGGAAGCCTGCTTCTCCCTCTCCCACTTCCCCTGCTTGTGTTCCCTCTCTCGCTGTCTCTCTCTCAAATAAAATCTTAAAAAAAAAAAAAAAAAAATCATGCATAAAAGCTGCCTGTGCCCTATACGGAGAAAGAAACCAGTAACTCCCGAGGTGGACAACTGCCACCTGACCCAGCTACTCTCTCCTGCAACTCCTCTCGACTCAAGGTCAGTGTGTGTTGTCAACGAAGTAACCACAACATTAGGAGCTGACAGTCCTGGAGAGCGGGCTTCGTGCAGGACCTCATGTCACACACACCGCCTGTAACTCACCACTGCCCAGGGAGATGGGTTCTATTCTACCCATTTTTTGCTTTACAAACGGGGACATTAAGGTTTGGAGAGATTAAATAACGTGCCCAAGACACACAGCTAATAGCAAAAGTGCCAGGCCCCTGACCAATTGTCTTCAGTCTCAAACCCCAGTAGGAGCAGTCAGCCATGAACCAAGACACCAGAAAACTGTAGTAATGCTTCCTTTTTCTTCTCAGAACCACATCTAACCCGGTCTGGGTACACTGAGCTGCTAAGACTCACTAGTTGGATCTAATTATCTATAGCAAGGCACCCGGTTTCAAGTTGGTCTTGATGAACTTCATCTGAAAAGTCAGGTCAATAATACCTTGGCGGTAGGGGCGCCTGGGTGGCTCCGTCGGTTAAGCATCTGCCTTCAGCTCAGGTCATGATCCTGGGGTCCTGGGATCGAGTCCTGTATTGGGCTCCCTGTTTGGCGGGGAGTCTTCTCTGTCCCCCCTGCCCGTGCCCCCGCTCATGCTTGTGCACTCTTTCAAATAAAATCTTTAAAAAAAAATTAATACCTTAGTGGTAATAATAACCTTATGAAAGTTACTGTGAGGATTAAGTGGGCAAGAAGATCACTTTGATGCACAAAACCAGCCTACGGCCCCCTACAAGCAGGTCTCTGACAGTGGATATCCCACGACCTTGAACACAGTGAAGAATCTTACCTAGGATGTAAGTCTATCATTCTATCAATCAAGTCTATCATTCTGTGTATACAGCATGGCACAGTGCAAATGACTATCCCAGTAAGGGGAAACGGGGATTCATCGGGAACCTCCCTAGGGCCCCATAGTCACATTTATACCTGGATGATGGGGCCACTCCTCTTGCTCCAACATTCTACAATGAGCACTTAAATAAGTCAGTAAAACCGGTCTTCCCAGAAGCATCCCAGGGCAAAAGAATATTTGGTAAACTTATGATTTTTTTTTTTTGGCTTTTCACATCTCTTATTACCACTTCTAATCAAATTATTCTATTCTGGCTTCACTGGCTTTAGGAGGATGCTGTATTCATTGGAGCACTGGTCTTCCTCTTTCCAAAGAGAAATCAAAATAGATATTTAGGATGAAAGCAGTTTTAAAACCATCAGCTCTTTTGTTTCCTGTGCACACTGGCCTATGAACCCTTGGATCTCACCTATGACCTCTGAAATCATGTCTCCCACAGGTGCTAACCTGTATTCACCTTGATCCACCGATGGAGGCCAGGTTAACAACAGAATGCTGTGTCTGGATCCACGCCTGAGAAGCAAAAAGGAGTTTCACCTACTCAACCGCAAACAAAATCCCAAGTCTAGTGAAAGAGCTTACTGATTAAATTCATTTTTTATAGCTATACTTTAAGAATTTAAAGAGGAACAAGATCTCTTCCAACGGAACAAAATCCACAGTGCTTTCATGACACCCCAATACTAGCGCTCAACATGGAGACCATTGAAGCCAGACTGCTATGCTCTCCTCAAAGGTCTCCATATTTGTAAAGGCAGATCCTAGCCAGCCTTCTGCTTAGCAGACACGGCCGTCAAAGCAAATAGAGACAAGGTCCAGGACACGCAGTGCTGAGAAGAATGCAAAGTGCTTTTAACCTCATGGGAGCAAAGCAGAGAACCCCGCAAGTGAAAGCATGGATATTCCAATGACAGAATGACTTCTGTTTGCACTGAGCTCTGTGATCTTCAACTTGGGAAGCAAAAGCACAGTACCACTGATTGTGCTAAATCAAACTCTGAAGCCATGGGGGAAGGAAAGATGAATCTACCACAGCCTTTTTCTAAACCACAGCTCCGCGTAATTAGAGAAACTCTGATGAACGCAGGCTTTGAATAGTAAGTTCTAGACAAGTCTTATTGGAGATTTTTGCTGGTCCCTAGATAATATCTGATAATATTTTGGTAGTACCAAAGGCTAACAGCCACAGTATCAACAGGTGGGTTACCTAGGACACCGAGCTACGAAGGTTTCTAACACCTAGGAAGGAAATGAGTACGTGGAAGGGAGATAAAAATCAATCGTAGGCGTCCTGATGCAGATGTTACCATCACTCCCATGTTTCCTCTGGAGGTGGTCGTCAACAGGACAGGGTCAGTGACCTGTAAATGTGTGGCCAAATGTGTGCTTAAAAATAAGAAAAATCCTCTATGTCCATAAACATTGTTCTGTTTCACTCATATGGGAATTACTTCATGCCAAAAATGGACATTCTAGAGCAGAGTATTTTAAAACTTTTTTTTTCTTAATAGGAGGACCTGTTTTCAAGAAAAGCTCACCCATTTGGCTCCCCCTCCTCTCTACCCTAACCAATATCCCTCCAGGAACCTCCAAGAAATCCCACAACTACTTAGAACACAGATTAAAATCACAGGTGACATGCATACCCCTCTCCTCCTTCGCCAACACCCACACCTGCGCCCACTTCTACATTTACACCTTCAGTTACACCTGCTCCTACACATAGGCTTACACTTGTTTCTCTTTGCAACACAGGATCTCAACATGTGACTCTAAGTTGTAATCACTGTTTTGAAACATTTTCTCTATCTAGAGGATAATAACCTCTTTTGCTTCCTAATTTGTCTTACAAAGCACTTTAACCAGATTTTTTTAAAAAAACATCAGCTTCTTATGCGGGTGAAATGAGATGAAATATATACTTTTATTACCTACAAAGTTGTTTCTCTTTTTTTTTTTAAAGATTTTATTTATTTATTTATTATTTATTATTATTTATTTATTTATTTATTTATTTATTTGACAGAGAAAGAGAGAGAGAGAGAGAGAGACAGCGTGAGAGGGAACACAAGCAGGGGGAGTGGGAGAGGGAGAAGCAGGCTTCTGGCTGAGCAGGGAGCCTGATGCGGGGCTCGATCCCAGGACTCTGGGATCATGACCTGAGCCGAAGGCAGTTGCTTAACCAACTGAGCCACCCAGGCGCCCCTACAAAGTTGTTTCTCTTTAGTCACATTTTTATAATTAGCCCAACCAGTCTTCTGCAAGCCATTGACAAACCCCAGACCACCTGCTGAGGCTAAGGAGCCTTAACTACTCTAAGTGTTGTAACAGTTCAAGTGCTCATTGGAGCCCTGCCCCCACCCCCACCTTTCACACTGGATATACTTCTACAACAATGCCCTCCGACCTGCCAGGCTTCTTCCCACCTGACAGCCTGACATTTGCTGCTTCTGTGTATGGAAGGCTCTTCCCTTAGATATATTCAGGGCTGGCTCTTTTTCATCATTCATGACTCAACTCAAATAGCACCTCCATAGAAATGAATGAATGGATCAACCTGCCTACAAGGCCCTCCTTCTCCTACCCCCAAATTCCATGTTGCCCCTTCTCTCATTACTGTTTTGTTCTTCTTCAAAACAATATCCCCACCTTCAATTCTCTCGTGCACTTATTTTGTTCATTGTCAGAATCTTCCCATCTTCCAAGGTAGGCTTCCCATGGAGAAGGGTGTTTGTCTATTTTGTTCACCCACTGAATCTAATCCCAGCACCTAGAATAATGACTTGACCCAAAAAGCACTCAACCAATGAATAAAGGGGAAAGCCCAAACTATAGCTAAATCAATATCAAACAGCTAATTTTAGAGGAATTTTTAGATATGAAGTTTTATGTGGTGTCTAACAGTTCACAAAAGGTAGGATTTTAAGTAGCATTCACTCTTATAATTTTCACTAAAAAGCATATTCATGCCTCTAGTAGGTGAATTATCCTTACAATAAAAAACTACCTACATGCAAATGGTACAATTATTTCTAAGACTCCAAGCAGATCTGCTTACTTGATCATTTGTGCTTAAAATATTTCAATTACGTTATGCATTCAGAAATGTGAAAGTAAAATTCCATCCATATTTACTTTAAAAACCCAGCAAGGAATTAGAAGTATATTTCACATGGTTAAAAAAAAAAAAAAAAAAACAACTGCACACAGAAGCCCATTTGTATCATAAGCAGCCAAGGCAAAAACAAAATGATCTTTTGGTGTGTGTGGGGAAATTAAATTAGAAATCTGATTAGATGACATTTAGAAAGTGATGAATGCATGTTCATCCTAACTATAATTTAATAACAATTTAATATTTTATGCAATAACAGACAGCTCAGTCTATCATTATCAAAAGACAAAAGAAATCACCATGGCTTATCAAAGGTACTTAAAATTTCCATTCTTACTACGGAAGACACAAAGATTGGAAAAAAAAAGTCAGAGTTAACTCTCTCAAATGAAACATTTAATCAACTCTGCTCTTTTTGGAGGACTAAAGAATAAAACAAAAACAATCAATAGCCAAATTTTTTTCCAATGGTCTGGGCACCATGGGGAGGAGAGAACTGGATAGACTTAGATATCTGGTACTTACATTCCAGTATATTTAAATTAGCATCCTAAAATATCAAAAGGCAAAATCACTTTTAACCATCAAATTAAATCTAGAGCTAGTACAGAGCATTTAACATCGGAAAACAGGACAAATTGAATGGCAGTCAGCTCTGCTGTCCCTTGCACTGGCAAACAAAATTAGCAAAGACAGATCATTGAAATCTAGACATTTCGGATTACCACATGTAAGTTCTCCCCCGAACTATAATCAAGTCTTATACACTACACATATTTTCACCTCCATCCTCATAAGGCACTGATATTTCTCTCACAGAAAGGCTGAAGAAAAGGTGATGTAGAGGAGAAGTCGTCTTTGGAAATCTATCAAGATCAGACCCATTTTTCGTAAAGCTTCATCCCTAATGAAATATTTCATGAGTCATGCCCGGAAACCTGAGAAGGACAGCACTGGCTCAGAGTGGGGCTAACATCCACCCCTCTGCTCGGCAACGGGCCAGGTTCCCATCCCAGGCAGGATGCACACAGACCACCTACAGGTCAACTGAGTGAACACCAAGCCTCTCCTTACACCCTGTGCCAGCTACGGGCTCCAGCCCGCCCCAGTCGCCAGGACTCCTGGTCTCCTAAGGTCAGTATCCCAATGAAATCAGTTTCCCTTTAGCTGGGAAGGTATCCAGGAAAAAAAACTATTCTTGTGGTTTTTTGTTTTAAGAGCAAGAAAGTCAGCCTGTACCTAGAATCACAGCTTTCCAAATAAAAAAAAAAAAAAAAGTACAGCTTTCAAAAAGCAATCACCATGGGCTCTCTCTATGCAAACCGATATTATAAAACTACACGGATGCCCTGATTTAGAGAAAACGACTACTGACAGACTGCATTGCTTACTCCTGGTCTTCCAGACAAGAAGGATCAAGCTATCACAATTCATCAAATCGAAAAAAGTTATAGCACACCAAAGGATCCTCACCCTCGTGCCCAGAGATATTACTCAGCAAAACTGTCCTCACTGGAGACAAACTGCTAATGCAGGCTTTGTTCCTCTAAGAAAAGCTGGACCATTCTTCTCTTCGATGGGAGGCCCCTACTGGAACTGTATGTCGACTTTTTACTGGAACATGGGAATTCTGAGGGTTCACCCATCGTTCTGGTGCTCTCTCATGTGATGGTTAACAATCACGCTTCTCTCCTCTTTCCCAGATGGAGAGTCAACCCCTGGCAGTCTCCAGAAGGACAAACTCCTAAAGCTGCCAGTAGGGATTCACCAAACACCACTGCAGATATCCGCAGTCTGTTTCATCAAATATTCAACAAAGCAGGCTTCGGAAATCAAACAGAAAGCTTTGGTTATAGCTTCTTTGGACCATCTTAGAATGCTGAGAGCTAATAGCCAGTCCGTGGTGATGAGGATGGTTTTGTTAGTGTATTTGTTGCTTCACTACTTTCCAGTATGTTTTTGTTCAAACCCAAATAAAGACATTTAGCTTCATCACGTGTAATGTAATGCCAAGCACAGGCTCTGGTGACTACTGATTTTCTCGTTAAGTCCTGATATACAGAGATTGAACCTGAGGCTCCAGAACCTAACCAGCACACCCTGATGTTTTTCTTATCTCTGAACTGATACATGAGGCTGAGGCAACAAATGCTCTAAGCTCCACAGACCTTATGCACTGCAGTACAATTTGTAACTAGAGTCACAACTGCTTTCTTATGCCCAACTGGCAACATGAAATCTAGGTATGCCACAGAATTACTGTTTTCTTAAATACTCGTTAACATGACTCAGTAATGTAACCCATCTAAAAAACACACAGGGGCGCCTGGGTGGCTTAGGTGTTGAGCATCTGCCTTCGGCTCAGGTCATGGTCCAAGGGTCCTGGGATCAAGCCCCACATTGGGCTCCTTGCTCTGCAGGAAGCCTGCTTCTCCCTCTCCTACTCCCCCTGCTTGTGTTCCCTCTGTGTCTCTGTCAATTAAGTAAATAAAATCCTTAAAAAAAAAAAAAAAGCACTTTGACTCTATTAAAAAAAAATAAACACACACAGATTTTACCTGCCTCTCAACAGTCCACCCTGTTCACTCATTTTAGAATACAGGACCAATTTCACTTAGAGTTTTACACTAAAAAAAAAAAAAAAATCTTCCATATAGTTTAAAAACCTGGGTTCCATTTCTGACAGACTTCAGTCTGAATACCATTGTCAATAGTAGCAAATCACAAATTTCAAAAAGACCATCCATGTGTACAAATGTTTCATATGCATCAGAAAACAAAATGCTTAATTGACTCCTCTTTCTGCTTCCAAAAACATTCATGCAGAAAGTATCTATTTTGTTGCGGTGTCTAATACAATTTTCCCAAAAGACTGTTCACAAATAATATCAGGTAATCCAGGGGAAGATGGCAAAACACCCAGGTGTTCTAGGTGAGGTGACTGGCACCTGGACCTAGGAAGCTAAGCTCCCAGGATCAAAATGGCCGGCCCCATAAAGTCACATGCTGACAAGCCAAGTGGGGCCCACAAGGGACACCCACACTTCTGTGGGAGGTATGGTATGAAGATCACTTTCAGTTTCCCATTTTGAAGTTTTAATAATAAATGAAAGATTATTTAAAATATATTAATACTGGGTAATTTGGGGATAGGCAGTTCATAATTTGCCCCAACCTTAAGAAACCCAGAGCCCTATCTTTGACAGTCTCAAAATTTGTAATTCACAAATCTGTTCCTATGGTGCTTTCCAAATGAAGCTAGTCAGAAGCAAAGAGATGTTGATCCATTTTAAGGTCTCATCTCTATTCAACAGGAATTTGTACATGAATTTCTTAAAGATACTTAAGATTCTCCTGAAAATAAATTCATTTCTATCATGTTACGGATTTTCAACCATCTAGCCCTTCCCCTCACTGTCTTGCCTTGCCCGTCAGTATGCTCATTCCGGGAATGAAAAGCAAAATGAATAATAAGTAACATAAGACCTGAAAGTGGTAACATGGCAAATAATTTTCTGAAACATATTCTGACACAGGGCCAGATCATTTCATGATTTTCAATCAACTGTAACAGGCTCAGGGGGTATGGACAGGAGCTAAACAGAGCTCTGAGGATTCCAGGGTTGGGGGAGAAGAAGGGTGTGGGGAACTTTTTGAGAGTTAGCATACAGAGCAGAATAGTTTAAAAAAAAAAATAAGCAAAAATCAACTTAAAGCCCTTTGGCCTGATCTAGATCATATTTATCAACTTAACTTCAGAAAGCCTATCTGTCAAAAAGGTAAGGAGTCCCAGGAGTCCTTGATTCCAACCCCACAAAGCACCCTTTGGCTTAACTGCCAGAAAGGCTTTGGCTGACCAGCCCGATGTAGGCCAGCAATCCGGCCACTCGATGTCACGGCCTCCGACTGTCACCTTCTATGCGGCACACGTCGTTATCTGATAGTTCTCTTGGCTTTTTGTGTGTTGCCGGTCTCCGCGCCCCCACCCGGCCTCCCTCTCAGCACACCCTGCAATGTGGGTCTTGTTCACAGTGTACCCAAGAGCCTCAAACTGTTTGATGAACAAAGCAGCTTGAGGCTTGCCGAGTCCACAGCTGGGCAGCTGCAAACATCCAGTCTAGCTGATGGTAACATTTCTCCATGACAGTTAACAAGTCAATGCTCTGATGGCATTCCTCAGTTTTGTGAGCTTTTTCAACGTGAGGCAGTGAATCTGATTCACTCCAGGACACTCATAAAATTATTTTTCAGATCCTGCAAGAGGCAAAGCCAGACCTCCACTCCCACCTGCCTCCATCAGCAACCTGGGGGGCAGGTGACTCACTGCGGCGGCCCCTCTGCCCCTTCCGCCTTTGAGCCTATCAACGTGCACACAAATGGTTTTATCTTACATCCAGTGGCTGAAGCAGATACCCCAAATTCCTCACCTGTCAAATGTGAATCAAATCTTTGTGGTAAGCTCACACACTCGGGAGTTAACAAGCAAATAGATGGTACTCCAGGTCCCTCTTTTGTCTGGTTTTCAAACGGAAAGACCAATTCGCCAACATCAAAAACTAATGACGTAATGTATGGTAATTAACATAAAAACAAAAAAGCAAAAGAATAGTTTAAGAGACTTACTTACTTACACATGAAGCGATGGGGGCACCAATGTGTGCATGGACATAATCCAAGTAGTCATAAAACCTGCAGTGTTAAGGTAATTCCCAAGGGAAACCCAAGGGGTCTGGAGCTCGCCCATGCACAGTTTGTGCTTTCTGGAAAACACTTGACAGGGGCAGGGGTGGGGGGGGGGCGGTTTGCCCACTGTAATCTCTTCTACAACTTCTAAGGAATGCTATTGATGGAAATGTGGCATGGCATATCCTTTAAGTGGATAAAAAGAAGGAACCACGCGTTAACTCTGAGTGTAGGTGTGTGGTTAAAGGTATTTAGAAGTCTCTGTTGGTGGAGAGCCTTGGTATCGGTGCTTGCGTGTTCCCACTGAAAAGCTGAAAGAGGAACGGATCTCAGGCCAGAGTCTACTGTTGCCCCATCTCTGCCTCTGTCAAGTAAAAGGCATAAATAATAACCCTAATATCAAATACCCCTGGGTTTACCACTGGATAAACAAGATGGAGGATTTCTGACTGACCCCCGTTTCCACTGAAGTAACAGTTGTAGAAATAAATAATTTACACCAAATGAGCCCTCTGCTCCTTGGATATTCTAGAACTACTTCTTAGCCACACCCTTGTAACAGCCAGATTAGACTCCTGGAGAAAACTGTTACCCTACCTACAAATGGTTTAGATAATGAGATGTTCATTGCACTTTATTTTTCCAACTGGCATAACCATCCTACTGAAACACTGTTCCACAGTACAGTAGGATAAGTACCCTTCTGCTTGACAATAGTCCTGTTTCCCTCATTTAAAAGAGCCCTGAGTTACACTCAGCATACAACTAACTCCCTTTTTCTTACTAGATAAGTGGAAAAAAAAGGGGGGAGATTCTGGAATTGTAGTCTATGCTACCTCGATACCTACGACTAAATAGTAAATGGATTCAATTCATGATGTTCTATGGATATACTAAGCCTGGAGCCTTTAGGGGTGGCAACCTTTGATCAAATTAAGTACCAAACGGGCGCCTGGGTGGCTCAGTCGTTAAGCGTCTGCCTTCGGCTCAGGTCATGGTCCCAGGGTCCTGGGATGGAGTCCCGCATCGGGCTCCCTGCTCCGCGGGAAGCCTGCTTCTCCCTCTCCCACTCCCCCTGCTTGTGTTCCCTCTCTCGCTATGTCTCTGTCAAATAAATAATCTTAAAAAAAAAAAAAAAGAAATTAAAAAAAAATTAAGTACCAGAGATCGTAAGAACTCATCAATTTATAGAGGAGAATCATGGTTTCCCAACATGTGATGTGAGGACCCCAAGGGGACCCCAGGGCTCCACATGTCATCTCTTTTCCAACCACGTATTTATGTGAGGCTGTATTTTCTTCCAATACTTCAAGTACCTTAAGTAGCATACCACAAGAGACCGAACACAAAAAGCAGATCTAAGAATCCAGTTGTTTTCTCTCAAGCCAAACATTAGAAATTAACAAAATTCTAAAATAATGTTATTCTTCTATTTGTTATTGTTTCATTAAGAGATATGTTACTTAGGGGCACCTGGGTGGCTCAGTCGTTAAGCGTCTGCCTTCAGCTCAGGTCATGATCCCAGGGTCCTGGGATCGAGCCCCGCATCGGGCTCCCTGCTCTGTGGGAAGCCTGCTTCTCCCTCTCCCACTCCCCCTGCTTGTGTTCCCTCTCTGTCTCTCTCTGTCAAATAAATAAAATCTTAAAAAAAAAAAAAGAAATGTTACTTATGTTAGTATGATTTTAACTGCTAATATCTATTTTATTTTCTAACACAGTAACTACTGATAACTGTAATTCACATAAACAAAAGCTCTTCAAAACCTTCAATTTCCTAGCATAAAAAAGAACCACTTTAAGAACCACTAACTTAGACCAGCTCTAGAGCGAACTAAGTGAAGCCGGCTCGTTGGCATCACCTAGTCCAAAAACTTAGCCTGCTGGTATTTCTCCATCTTGAAGACCAAGTGTGTCTGCAAAACAGAGAGGCATCAAATGCTAGTTCCCTTACCTTCCTTTTCTTTTCAGAAAAACAAACCACAACAACAAAAAAGGGTTTTAAAGAATTGTATCTTTATGAGGTTCTATTTTTGAAATGGCAATGTCTACCATACTTATATAATACAAGTACCAAACACAGCTAAAAAGGTTAAGGCTGGGACCAATTACATTTAAGACATTTTATAGTAAAAGCAACTAATGACGTCACTGCTTTAAATGTGGAAAAAATTAAGTCATCCATGTCAAGAGTCCCTCATATGGCTAGGATACTCAGATAATCATGTATCATGGTACTTGAGCATTTCAGACGTTGAGAACAGTTATGTTGGCATTTTCCTGTAATGTGTGATTTCATTTCCCATCAAAATTCTACTCATTCTTCTCATATAATCCAAATATTTTATTAAAGGAAAACAAGAGCAACTTATAATCAGAACCTGCTGGCTAATGTTCATTAAGTCTAAACATGCTTTTGGTCATCAGATTTAAGTTTAAATTAACTGTGTTGGTTAAATTTGAAGAGGGTTTCAGTCCTCACATCCCTAATTATCTCTATTTAGCCTTTTTTTAAGCACCTTGATGACAGACTTTAAGGTTACTCCTGGCAGTGGGGGAAGGGGAGTGTTACATGACACTGAAGTCCCATAAAGATTTCTTGAATGAATTATGTCATTATGTGGTGGCATGATTATTCTGTATCAACATACTGTATTTAGTTACAAATGCCAGCCTCATAAGTGATCCACCAAAAGAATAAGCTGGGTAACCTGCTTCCTCACCCCATCTCCCCTAGAAGAAGCTGTATACCAGTTTGGAAAACCAATTCAGACACAATAGGATACTAAGGAGTGACAAAACGGCCAACACGCCTCACAAGCCCAGAAGATGCTTCAAATTCATCATTTGTAACAATTTTACAACAAAGTAAAATCCTAACCAAATACATAGTATAACCACCAATCCATCTGGTCGCACCTGGTTTTCAGATGCTTAGCCTCTTTATCTCTAACAGACACATGCATACTCCACAGCTCAAACAAATGATTCCTAATCTTTAAAAATCAGAATCTCTTGGGACGCCTGGGTGGCTCCATTGGTTAAGCGACTGCCTTCGGCTCAGGTCATGATCCTGGAGTCCTAGGATCGAGTCCCACATCGGGCTCCCTGCTCAGCGGGGAGTCTGCTTCTCCCTCTGACCCTCCCCCCTCTCATGTACTCTCTCTCTTTCTCGTTCTCTCAAATAAATAAATCTTAATAAATACAGTTTTAAAAAAATAAAAAATAAAAATCAGATTCTCTTAATACAGCCCTCCATGCAGTGTGGAACTTAGTTATCTACTAAACAATTTTAAATTAGAGGATTTCATAAATGCCTCTCAAGAAAACAACTGCACTGGGCAATAAAACTCTAAACAAAAATCCCATCATGAGTCTAACATCCAGGAATGTGCATAAGCCCCCTGCAGTCTTATTATGTTTCTATAAGTGCAAATAATTAACATATAAACTGTAATGGTTTAGGATTAAGTTACCAAGAATAATTCTTTCAGTTTTCAGAATCAATTTAGTTTCTTGTTTTGCTTTATCATGGGGGGGTGGATGGGCAGCACATGGAAATCCCTTGTTTAGACCAGTCACCTTGAGCTTATAAAATCTTACCTTCCCAGAAAATAACTATAAAGATCAATGACAGGTTGTCAGTAGACATTAGTAAAATGGACCACTCCATTAACAATAGGATGAAGAGAGATTCAGACACTCAGGACTACACTCTCAAACATCCCTTCCATTAAAAAAAAAAAAAAAAAAAAAATCACAAACATTTGTTTCAAGTTCAAAACAAGGACTCAGATCAGGAAAAAAATTAGATTTCACTGTCTTTCAAGATGGCAAACTCTAGATAACCGAATAGAAAAGAACATCACTTCATATTAGTGATCAGTAGAACCGAAGAATTACGAACAATATTTCAGAAATAAGGAGTAAAATGAAATTGAAGATGATAAAATTGTTGAACTATATTGGCGTTTGGTCTAAAAACTGACAATCTTTTGTTTCTAAAAAAATATGATTAAGGTGTATACTCCAGACCCTAATGCAATTAATATGAATAGTACATAGAAACCTGTTTTATAAATTGAATGACTTTATCCCAATATTAAAATATCCTTTAGTGTTAAGATAATACAAAAGATCCACTACTAATATAGTATGCGTTTGTCAAATATCGATGGTCAGAGTCTTTAGGACTCATGTAAGATTGTTCTATTAACACGCGTTATTCCTCATTCCATTAGTAACTCATGGTCCCTGACCTCCAACATTCAATCTGGAGGAGAAAATAAAACTAATACCCACATAGGAAGCAATTGGTAAATAATGACAAAATTAAGTTTCCAACTGCATATTAATAATTTCATAGGCGGGCGCCTGGGTGGCTCAGTTGGTTAAGCGACTGCCTTCGGCTCAGGTCATGATCCTGGAGTCCCGGGATCGAGTCCCACATCGGGCTCCCTGCTCAGCAGGGAGTCTGCTTCTCCCTCTGACCCTCTTCCCTCTTGTGCTCTCTATCTCTCATTCTCTCTCTGTCAAATAAATAAATAAAATCTTTAAAAAAAAATAAAATAATTTCATAGGCTTCTGAGTTCACTGAGGATGAGGTTATGGATGAGATGGTGATATAGGCATCAAAAGCTAGCTCAAAACTTGTATGTATTCTCTGTAAAATTGAAAATTTCCCAAAGGACCAATCTACCATAAGGTCTTTGTATCCCTCTGATTCCCAGCTCCTTGCTGAGTACACATTTAAAAATCCAGCACTTAATGAGCCGAATCACAAGTGCCATGAAAATATAAGTTTGTCATCAAAGCAATTCACACATTTAACAGGACTTTCCTGTCCACTCAATCACTGTTCCTCCCTAGATGCACTCCCCGCAGACCACACCCTCTCCTGGACCTAACGACACTACCAACCAGTTTCCGTTTCTCTTCCTGCTTTGTCTCAGGCTTCACGCCAGTGGATAACCTGGATTACATAGTATGTATGTATCACAAGCATGCTGCTCCATCCCATCGCAGTAAGTCCCAAAGAAAGGACTTGTTTTCTAATACTGGCAACCACCTAGCACTTCACAGATTCATGAGAGATCCTTAGTCTCAGTCTTAGATACACAGAGCTCGACACATTCTTCATTCATTCATTCTTCATACAGGTGGCCATTGTTTAGTCTAACTACTCTGGGTTGAGTACAATGCTAAGCACTGAAGAAATGAACGTGATTCTTGCCTTTAAAAAACTCATAGCCTATTAGTTCAGGTGATAAGACAGAGTAAGAGTATTTTGGAAAAAGACACAGCATACCAAAATGCTAACAGCTGAAGGTGAGGAAGCCAAGACCAAGGCACTTTAAGAGCAGGAGAAAGAGGAAAAGAAAAAGGGAAAGAAAGGAAAATAAAGCAAAAACTGTCCTACCTTGATAGATATAGGTGTAAAGAGAGAAACATCACCAATTTCCTGCTGAAGAGAGAAACAGTATTTGAGAATGATAAAATGTGGAAGTGACCCATTTTTCTCCAGAGTCCATGAGTACTCTCTTCTCTTGCCTCCAGACACTTACTCATCTTGTTCTCGCTCTCTAATGTCTTCTCCCTTTATCTGCACGTCCAAACTCCATCAATTCCCGAACTCCTCCACATACACCACCTTCCCTGACTCCCACAGCTGGAGGACATCTCAGCCTGAACACCCAGATCACTTCACCAGTAGTTTATGATAATTTTCCACGGGAAGAGAAAGCAACTAGCATTTCTTTACTTTCTAGGCCAGATACTTCAACTGCATTAACGCTTTTAATCCTCATAAGGTGTTTTTAATGTGCATTTAATAGATGAAGACATCAAGACGTCAGAGGTCAAGTAGTCACCGGAAACCACACGGTAAGTGTGAGAGTGCTCTGGGTCTCCACCTTCTGTTCACTCTCGCACTGTCACCTATAAGTCAGTATACAAATTTAAGTGTATCATTCAACATAGATTTATGAAGCCTCATTCTGACCCGTATTCTAGGACTATGAAAGCAGTCCTGTCCATGCCCTCAAGAAGATCACCATGTAGTGTGGGAGCGGTACAGCTGAGCAGGCAACTGCAATTTAATGTCCAAGAGAGTATTAGTTAGCAGGACATTAATAGGTAACTGCTTTTTAAAAATATATATATATATATATATATCTCAAAAAACTAATGATGTAATGTATGGTGATTAACGTAACAATAAAAAATTTAAAGAAAAATAAAAAAATATATCTCAGCACTGGGAACACCGAGTCAAGCAAAGTGAAAGAGGTTTTTAAGATTTCTCAGATTAATGTGAAATCTCCAGGAAGTGAGGGTCAGTGAATATTTCACAGGCTTTTGTTTGTTTGTTTGGGAAAATTTAGAATTTTAACCATGTTTTCACTGGCTTTACGTACATTGACAATGCTGTGCAACTATCGTTAGCATCCATTCCAGAACTTTCTGACCACGGATTTTGTGGAAAGTACCACCAGTGAGGGGGGTCCCAAAAAACACATATAGATAGATCTGCGAGATGATGTTCAGGGTCACAGCAGGGGATGCCTGGGACTCTAGGAGCACCCAGGGCGCGACTCACTAAACAACGGACCAGGGCCAGTCTCTCCAACACAGGCCTGACTGTCTAACCAGACACCGCAGGTCAAGAGTTAGGCAGAAAAGAGAGCTGTGAGGTTGAACAGAATGAACAGTAATATAAAGGCCCAGCTTTGAGAGTGACCATGCATCGTCAGGGCTATGAAAATTACTCGCAGGCCCACAGAGACAGAGTCACACCACATAAGTGAACGGCTGGTCAAGTGGCAAGGACGCTGGACAATGAGAGGCCTAGTTGATGCCTGTGTTACTTTTGTGGATGTCATGACGATGGTAAACTCTTATAATTTCTGGAGGCTCACAATTCAACCTCCATTCTCAGCCAAGATGGGCAGCAACAGCCCTAACCTTTCCCGTCCCTCCCCATCAGACCTAAAACAGCATGAAGGATCACTAAATACTTGGCCATGCACACATTCCTAAGGTACTACATCACTTCGATATAAACCACAGGAACATTTAGGTGAACGCTTGTATTACGCAGTAAAAACTTAAGCTCTCGTCCCATACAAAACTAGTAACATCCACCTGTTTCCAATCAAGCCATCTATTCTTTCCCAAAAAGAAAATTCCAAAATCAAACCTAATCTCTTTCTCTGGTTTGAAGTAACACTGCCTGCCTGTTGGTTTCAGGTCTTATTTTACTTCCCTCCTTTTATCAGGGAGCTTAATTTGAGAAACTCAAGAGACAACCATTACCTTTACCAAAGTAAATCCCAAAAGACCTAAGACCCCTGAGACCTGAAATGCAACGGGCCCGGTGCCATCAGAGACTTTAGTAAAAGCAGGAAGATTATGAACAGTGAGGAGGTGGCTCTTCTACACATTCTCAGTAACAGGACAGGCTTCGTCTTCACTACGGACAAGGATGGTAGCTTGCTACAGAGGGACATACACATGTTTAAAAATCCTATTTCACTCTTCAACGGGAAGAGAGTAAAAGGAAAGATATACAGGTATAATCTACTTTAAACCATGTATGTTATGCACACTGCAGTCTATAAAACCTCGTAGAAAGAGAAAAGGTCCAAATCCACAAAGGTCATTCCTGAATTCCTCAGCGTAAATCCCACCTTATCTTCAGAAAGCTGGGTAAGCAGTTTAACAGGGTTTCACTGGCCAATGAGAAACTGAAAATAACTTCTTTGTGGAATCTAAAAACCAACCAACCAACCAACCAGCTCATAAAACCAGAATACAGATATGTGCTTGTCAGAGGTGGAGGGGCGGGGGAAGACAAAATGGGTAAAGGGGGTCAAAAGGTACAAACTTCCCATTATGAAATTAATACTGGGGATACAATGTACAGCATGACCTAATACTGTGTGGCATATTTCAAAGTTGCTAAGAAAGTATATCCGAAAAGTTACCACAAGAAAACAAATTCTGTAACTATAGTGATGGATGCTGACTAGACCTATCATGGTGATCACTCCAAAACTGATGCAAATATCCAATCATTATGTTGTACACCCGAACCTAATATAATGTTGCATGTCAATGACACCTCAATAAAAATAAAAATTAAAAATCCTGACTCTTAAAAAAAAAAAAGTAAAAGTCACATGTTATATGAAGCCATCCACTATATTTCCCAGTTGTAGATTCACCCTAAACAGTCTGAAAACTTCTGCAATACAGAAACTTGTCTTTGTCTAAAAAAGACACACACACACACACACACACACACACACACACACAAATAAAATAAAATAAAAACTGAAAATTAGCTGCAACTAACTTTCCTTAGCCCACAGATCTTCCGCGGTACCCAGGCAACAACCTCATCATGGAAAAGCTGAAAAGCTTCATCATCAAATCACTGCAGATCTGCACAGACCTCAGATTGCCCCACCAGCAAACCTTTGTTCAGAGAAGCAATGAATCACTCACCTACCAAGGGGTGGGCACTCTTATTTTGTGTCATTGTAAAGTAACAATGAACCAACAAGCCAACCCCAGTAGGAGCGCTTAGAAATCAAAAGTGCAGAGAAGCCCAGCATCTTATCTTCAGAGAAAAGCTGCACAATCCATAATCCACAAGTCCCATGACTGCTTCCCTTCAGGGCTCTAACTGGAGGTCAGCAATGTTATCTGGTGACAGCAATGCAGCCCAAAGTCCCTCTCCCCGGTTGCAATTTTTTTTTTTTTTTAAGATTTCATTTATTTATTTGAGAGAAAGAGACCCTGGGATCTGCTTTTTTAAAAAGGTGACTCAAGAGATACCTGGGTGGCTCTATCAACCGAGGCGCCCATCACATTTGCTATTTTATTTTTAAAGATTTTTATTTGACAGACAGCGAGAGAGGGAATGCAAGCAGGGGGAGTGGGGGAGAGGGAAAAGCAGACCCTGCTGCTGAGCAGGGAGCCCGATGCAGGACTCAATCCCAGGATCCTGGGATCACGACCTGAGCCGAAGGCAGATGCTTACCCAACTGAGCCACCCCAGCGCCCCTCCCAGGTTGCAATTTTTATTCCTACTAGTCTTCCCCTTAAATTGCATTTATCAATTTATGACAAGGCTGCTTCCCAAGGTCATCCACCCTTTAAATCTATGGTCCTGCAGGACGAAAATTTTGGGAAGTAGTAAGTACCAACCCAGAAAATTTTAAGAGACATATCATTTTAATCTATCCTTTTGAGAATCAATAAACACTCTTTGCCCACTAGTGAAACAGAATTTCTACAGGAGAAGACTACTTTTTTATTTCTAATACAAACACAGCCTTGGGGTGATTTAAATGAAAAATATCTAACTCCTCAAAGCAGCATCATCTAAATTTATGATGTTCACTTGCTACCCGTGGCCTAAAAATGGTTTCGCAGGTTGCCTGCAAACTTACTGGAAAAGCTAAAAGATATCTATATAATATAGTATATATACATAATACTTTATGAGAGAGAGAGGGCGGGAGAGGGAGAGAGTGAATCTTAAGCAGGTTCCACACCCAGTGCAGAGCCCTACACAGGGCTCGATCCCACAACCCTGAGATCATGACCTGAGCTGAAATCAAGTCAGACACTTAACCCACTGAGCCACCCAGGCGCCCCTAAAAGATATTTATCAAGTTGTGATTTATAACCTTTAAGAACTACCCAAAACTATGCTCCTCATACACATTCCTCATACTATTGATAACTATTCCATGACAGCAGATTCAACATTAAATTCATTATTTCAAATGTATTACACCAGCACACCAGAATTTAATAGAAATAGTATGACCTAATTTGAACTGTCAGAATAATGAAGGGCAACAAAGGCCCATGATTGTTTAAAAAAAAAAAAAAAAAATTCAGGTTTCAAATAAGTCCCAGGAAAGACAACTGTCTCCTTTTCCTTAACTTACCAACTTGTTCCTATTCTCCCCTAAGTCCCCTCTTCTCCATTAATAAAGTCATCATTTACCCAAGTGTCAACACTAGAAATCTTTATTCAAAATTCATTCTTCTCCCTCCGCAGCATTTCCTCAGTCCAATTCATCTGCCTTCTGTCCATTCTTGCTCCAAACAGTCTCTGCGCTCATCTACTCTTGTCCAGACCTTCATTATCTTTGACAGGTCCATACAAGAGTATTGATTCACCCTATTTCCAGTCTCTATCTACACCTTGAATCATCTTTTTATTTATTTTTTGAGGGGGGAGAGGGGCAGAGAGAGGATCTCAAGCAGACTCCCTGTTGGTCACTTAACCAACTGAGCCACCCAGGTGCCCCTTGAATCACCTTTTTAAAACAAAAATATGGGGGCACCTGGGTCAGTTAAGCGTCTGCCTTTTGGCTTGGGTCATGATCTTGAGGTCCAGGGATCAAACCCTGAGTCTGGTTCCCTACTCAGCGGGGAGCCTGTTTCTCCCTCTCCCTCTGCAGCTCTCCCTGCTTGCGCTCTCTCAAATAAGGTCTTTAAAATAAATAAATAAGGGGCGCCTGGGTGGCTCAGTCATTAAGCGTCTGCCTTTGGCTCAGGTCATGATCCCAGGGTCCTGGGATTGAGCCCCACATCGGGCTCCCTGCTCAGCAGCAGGGTGTGCTTCTCCCTCTCCCACTCCCCCTGCTTGCATTCCCTGTCTGTCAAATAAATAAAAATCTTTAAAAATAAATAAATAGCAAGTGTGATGGGTGCCTAGGTTGATAGAGCCACCCAGGTATCCCTTGAGTCACTTTTTTAAAGATTTTATTTATTTGAGAGAGAGAGAATGCGAGCCAGAGAGCACGAGAGGGAGGAGGGTCAGAGGGAGAAGCAGACTCCCCGCTAAGCAGGGAGCCCGATGTGGGACTCGATCCCGGGACTCCAGGATCATGACCTGAGCCGAAGGCAGTCGCTTAACCAACTGAGCCACCCAGGCGCCCCTGAGTCACCTTTTTTAAAAAGCAAGTGTCATGAGCACCTGGGTGGCTCAGTCAATTGGGCATCCGACTCTTGATTTTGGCTCAGGGTCGTGAGACCAAGCCCTACATCAGGCTCCATGCTCAGCAGGGAGTCTGCTTGAGATTCTTACTCTCCCTCTCCCACAGGCCCCTCCCCTCCACTCACATACACATGTGCTCAGGCTCTCAAATAAACTCAAAAAAAAAAAAAAAAAAAGGGAAAAGAAAAAAGCAAATGTGATCTAGCACCTAGCACAGTGACTACCGTGAAAGACCTGAGTCAGTATCTGCTGGATGAATACAGTTTGTGTCCCATTGCTTAAAAACCTTTGACTCCAAACTTTGCCCACCTCCCTTTCCCAAAGGTCCTTGCCCCCTCCATCAACAGCCAACTTGTCATTTCCATTATTTTAAGCAACAACAGCAGCAATAATAATGGTCCCACACTAAGTATCACACACCTTGACATTTTTTAACTAGGTATATGCTCCCTTAGCAGAGGTAAGAAAATTGGGGGTTACAAGGAAATACAGAAAGACTGCAAGTAGCAAGACTTGAACTCAGGTCTTTCGGAATGAACCCCACAGTCATCTACTACCCTGCTTAAAGCTCCATTAAAGCAGGAAACACAATTTGTCACTTTCAAGTAACATTTAGAAGTAACCACTCACAGAGCATTTTGAGAGGTGCCTTATGCACTACTGAAAGTCATTTTCTTTAGAGTCAAAATACCAAAAGTTTGAGTGGCTCCCTCTGTTAAGATAATTCCTCCGCTCTGACATATCTATCACTGTAGCAGACAGATGCCCAGTTTTTGTTTTAAGTAACAATGTCTTTCAGAAGAAGTACACTTTGGTCTCTGGACAGTCCTGGCAATTGCAGAGTAGCATCTGAATACTAATGTCTAGATACTAAATTTTAAATTAAAAAATCAGGCACAGTATCATCCTAATGCAAAATTAAATGGCCCCTAAAACTTTTCCTGACAGCATCATTATTATGCCTAGATTTAAAATTATTTAGAAGTAAAAATCAAGATGAAAACCAATCAACTCGATCTATTTTCTCCTGTGATTCCTATTTGTTAAATTTCACCTTCAAAATCATGACTCTGAGATATAAAAGAGTCACCAAAGTAAAACTAAAAGCACTGACAAACCTTTATCCCTCATGTCAGCAAGTTAGCATTCTCTTCCTCCAGCAGTATAAGTAGACCCCTGACAATCAAAAGCCAAGTCAAAGCCTTTGAAGCCAAAATCTGTGGGATTTTCTATTAATTCCTCCAGACATGAAATCCAGGAGGATTTCCAGAATCCTCCAGTTGAAACCCTCAAGAGCTTCCTCCCTGCATTTTCAAATTCCCCAAATACATTATTGAAAATCAGTAAAATGTACCATAGTTTCAATATTTCCATTGCCTAATTTCTACCAGTAGTGTTTTCTTTCATAAAATAAAGAAGATAGTTGTGCGGAGCATGCCATTTAAAAACAAACAAACAAACAAACTTTCCAAGTGCTAGTCTGAGAAAAGTACCCACCTTACAGGGGCTTTCCACATGCAAGTGTTATGTTAAGTGCTTGAGGACACAAAAATGAAAGGCTTGGTGTCAGCCCTATCCAGAGGCTTGCATTCAAAGAACCTTCCATCCTGTGACCTCACTCCATCATAACATTGCTCACTGGGAGCCAAACCAACATGACATCAAATGCTCTTTGTATGCTTTTTAAATTTTAACATGTCGAGAAGGAGAGAGAGAGGAACGATCAGAAGCACAGGCTCTGAAGTAAGACAGATCTTGTTCAAGTTCCAGCTCTGCTACTTACCACTGTATGTCCTTGGGAAAGTGATTTGATGTCTCTAAGCCTCCGGAGAGGAGAGGAACAAAGGAAAATAAGAATGTACCTCACAAAGCTCTCACAAGCAATGACATACAGAGAATACTTAGCACAGGGCCTAACATATATAAGTCCTCAAAACCCCATTAATGAGCTTTCTTGAGTGGAAAATAGGCCAACTTGTGAATCACAATGGCAAGGTCTCTTATATTTGAAAATACTGGTGTCTATCTCCCCCCTCCCAAATTTCCCAGAGGAGCACCGTCTCAAAGTATCTTTGAAGTAAATAGTGTAGGTTTCATTTCACAAGAGAACAAGGTAGTATGATAACCAAAGGCCAGTTATGAAATGTCTTGATGTTCCAGTTAAATTAATGGGGAAGTCAAAATAAAAGTTAAATACATTATAATCATGGTGGTCTAGAACAGATACGGGGGGGGGGGGAGGGCTTCTTTGCATTCCAAAGGAGAATAAGAAATCCCTCATCGCGCTCTTAATGGGATCCAACAATACTCTGATACTGTCTTGTACTCTCCCCATAGAGTGCTGCCTGTGGTTAACTTTATTAAATGAATGTTATTTTGCTTACAGCACTTCACTGGCAAGTAGGTTTTGGGGACCTAACTGCTAAATCTCACCAAAACATCCCTATAAACTAACTAGCCATGTCAAGTACTTCATGCATGCCCTATTCTAGCTCCTTTAAATTTTTCTTTTTCAGATATTTCAAGGCTACACACTGGCATAGAAAATAATGTAAAAGGCACCTTTTGAACAAACTCCCCAGATCTAACAATGTATCCTCAACCATGTTTGGTATCAATTATTGCCTTAGTTTTTGAGGCACTATACGTCCCAGTACATTTGGCTCTCTGGACATTCCATCGATGCTTTGAAGGGTCTCCTATTGTACTTGCTTTCTCTCAAGAGAAAGCTAATCCAGAAGAAGTTAAGGCTTGGCGCCAGCACTAAACACACAAATATAAGAACTTGAAGAATTACATTTTAGGTAGGGCACTGGATTGTCCACCCTGAAAAATGAGGGTCGAAGGCAATCTTATCTAGATCTTCAAGGGTAGGGCAATTCCAGTGACAATACAAGTAACTACCACTGTTTCACACCTACTGCGGGCATACCAGGCACTTTATTAATTAGCCCTCATCAGGGTAACAATCCTACAAGGTAGATATAATTATCACCATCTTTATAGAGGAAATGGAAGCTCAGAGTGACTGGCCCAAGGATGACACACAGCCAGAAGCCAGAACTTGGATTCAAACACAAGCCCACATGGCTTCAGAACCCATATTCTTCCCACTCTGTCATGCTGCCCTTTCTAATAAACTTCTGCTTACCCCCCCCAAGTCATCCACATATGCAGACTGAGGAAAAACCACCTCCTAAGGAAAGGGAGACTGGGAAGGAAAGGTATGTGTTGTTTTTTAATTAACTATTGATCCCACCGTCTGACGTTTATTAGACCCTGGACACTTCAGCCAAAGCCCAAGTACAAGCCTCTCTAATCTCCCCAGCTTGTGGTGGGACACAGTTTGCTAATCTCCCCAGCTTGTGGTGGGACACAGTTTGCTAGTCTCCCCAGCTTGTGGTGGGACACAGTTTGCTAGAGAACTACTGTACCATCCAATTTTCAGACAGTTAACAGTTAGGAAGCCCCACTGGTTGGGTTAGACAAATTCAAATTGCTGAAGGTGTACAGTGTTCATCATTTGTACAGGAGGGGGATGGATTAGTGAGGAGGAAAAGTGAAATTTAAGTGAAAATATTACAGGAAGTTTACCCTAAGCAGGTCATTGTGTGTACACCCTGCCCTGGCTGCCCCGTGGAAATGCTCTATTTCTTTGGGTTATCGCTAACATTACCAGAACAGCCACAGACCCTTTTCCTTATAATAACGGTAATAGGGGAATTTATCAAAGTTAGCAAGACTAACAAGGTGCTGGCTTAATTATTAAGCTAAACTAAAAATGCTCTAAAAGTCCTTTTAGCTTTTAATAAGAAAGATTTCTCAGTCCCTCTTATGTAAACATAGAATTCAGCATGGTATCCTTGACCTTTTCTGGCACTCAATATGTTTAGGTAAAAAGAGTTTCCTGTTACTTCAAATCCGTACTTTCAAGTTCTCTGGAAACCCCCCCGCAAGACTCTAGAAGATTGTTTAGGCAAATTTTATCATCCCCAGCCCCCCAAATTTTAAAGCTGGCATAAAATGAAGGGCAAATTTAGATTTTGAAAGGTATTATGTTTACTGCTAAACGAATTACCAATGGGTGATTATTCTAGATCTTAAGTGGGGAAAGAAAAAAAAAAAAAAAAAAACACTCCAAAAGCAGCTACGTCTCCAAACCACAGTCTTTGTTCAAAGATTCAACAGGAGGATGAATCTGGGAGTTTAAAATTCAAAAACTTAAACCCCTAGAATAAATGAGGGCAATACATAAAATGCATTCTGGAAATAGATTAACACATTTGCCAAGTGAAAGAAAAAAAAAAAAAAAAAAAACCTGGCAAAATGACAATTCACAAAAGCCCAACTCCCAGTAGGGCTAGGAAGTATTTTTACTAGTGGACAGAAACTGGTAAAAAAGAAAATGAATTTTAAGGATTTAAATTGCCACAAATGAACTAGTCAGGGAAAACTGCTGGCAACATAGCCAAGGGCTATAAGAAGAAACCTAACCTACCCACGGTGGGAACAGTTTCCTCCTGGAATGCAGGCTGCCATATTATCTGCAGAGTTGAAGTGGGTTCCCAGGAGAGCCGTGTCAGTGAGCCTCGGGACGCTTCTCTCAGGCATTCCTCTCCATGTCAACTGAACAACTTTCTCAAAGACACAAACCACACACTGAATTCAGCAGCACGTCCTTCCAAGACAGGCGTGTTCTTCAGATAGCTTTCTTACAGCCCATAGATACCAGGCACCGAATTAGAACGTGGGATTAAAAATAGGGAAATCAATGAAGTCAGATTTTAAATCCTACTTGGACATCTCCCTAAGTTTCCAAACCCTGCCATCTGACGAAGTTTTTCCACTCCTTCTAAAAAGACAGCTTTTTAAGAGAAATTCAACAGCTGATTGTTTTTGTGATACCAAAGACAACGCCATCTATCAAATTTCTTATCCAAGTGGATGCTAGTCCAGAATCCCTCAGTCAGTATCTATTATCAGCATACCTACCTCTTGGCAAAATTTACCCTAACATTCTTACTAATACTTACATTATTACTCTATTTACTGAGACATCAATGCTTTAAACAGGATTGTTTACTCCAACACAGTGGCAGCTGAAAGAGAAAACCCTTTCAACTTTAATAGATCTTGACAGTCAGAAACCCCTACATTTAAAGATACAGCCAAGGCATGTAATTTCTCCCTTAAAACTTCTATTTTCGGGCTAGCAACCATCAGTTTCCTCGTGTTGCTTTTTTCCTTCACTGCCTTCACTTCACCAGAATGGAGAGTTGGTATTCTCTGGAGAGACTATTTAGAAAAAGCCATCAGGATTCGATTCGGGTCACTGGTGTTCACATGTAGAGCAGGACTAGACCCGACGTGTACACACAACATACTAAGACACAGGCCCGCTCTAACAGAGCTCACACCGGAGCAGGAGGGGAGGAGACCGACAATAAGCAAGGAAACAAACAGATGAACAAGCCATCTTCAGAGGCATCCATGCTAGAAGGAGAACAAAACAGATGCCTCATCATTCCCCTAATACACATCAGTGACTCCTGCATATGGTACCAGGAGGTACCATGAGAATGTTCCTAGATTCTCACAGAAGAGGCAATCAACCCAGTTGTCCACAGACAGGAAAATGGATAAATGCTTATATATGCACATCATGGAGGATCAGAGACTGGCAAAAACGTACACAGCTGCAGGAAAAAGGTGAGTCTTAGAAACATAATGCTAATTGAGAAAGACTAGTCCCCAAAGACCACCTACAGCGTTTTTTTTTTGTTTTGGTTTGGTTTTTTAAGTGCAAAACCAAGCAGAGCTAAACTAGTGGATTGGTTTAGAACTAGTGGTTAGGGAAACATGCAATAGGTGGTACAAACAAGGAAATAATAAACAGAAAATTCAGGTTAGGAAGTCTCTGGAAGGGAGTCGAAGGGTAGAACAGAGGATCCCCAAGGCTTAGCTCTCAAGCCGGGTGTTAGGTTCACGAGTATTCACCTTATTACTAGGCTTTCTACCTTAGCTAGGTGTTACATATTATGTATCAGATTTTACATTCAGAAAGCTCTAAAGAAAGTACTACAGGAGGGAGGGATAGGCTAGAGCTCCTAGGGCAGCTAGGACTGAAACATGGTGTCAAGGCAAAAACACATTTAAAGTAAGTTTAATTCCCACTGTTGAAAATAAGGGAAGTGAAGTCTTACCTCCCTTTTGAGTACTGGCTTTAGAAAATTTGTAATTACAGATGTTTTTCTTGTCTCTTTGAAATATGTGGAAAGTATTTTACAGCTAAATAAGGCTCTACCAGCTTTATAACCCAGTTGGGTCTTTCTCAAGGACTTGAGAACCAACTCTTTGGAATGTTAGCATCCAAGGGAGGTAGTACCACCATCTCCCAGTCTCTGTGGGAGGGGAGGAGCCCCACTTGGTGGCTGTGCCTGGCTCCAGTTGCAAGAGTATTTCCTGTCCTAAAGCTAGGAAAAATAAACTTTTTCTTTGTATAAAACCCATTAACATTGGTGATCACCCCAATGGCGTGGTGAATTTGGAATGAACTGTGTTTAACAAAAGTGCTGTCATCCCCCCTGGGGACTAGTTCTTGTCTGATTGAGAACACGCATGCACTGCGCTGTGTCTACTTCACTGTATAAAAAGGGGAGATTTCTCAGTCTTTGCTATCTGAGCAGATGGCCCATGTGCCCATCATATTTTGGTTTAAGGCTTATTCAGTAACAGAACTATTTTTTCTCTACTTCTGTAGAGAGGATTTCTAGATTGGAAGGACATTTCTATTTTTTGAAGGTTTAATTTTTAATTTCATGTCCCCAAGAGTGGTTGGAGAGAGGTTACTGAAATTGGGTCTTAGGCTGGATTCCCGTGAAGCAGACCCTAGAAGGAAGAGTTGTATGCAGGACGATTAGCAGGGAAATGCTCCCAGGAAGGTGGTAAGGGCTTAGGGATGGAGTCTGGAGGTGGTGAGGGGAGAGGGGGCAAAGCCAAGCAAAGAAGCTATGGCAAGTTCCTGATTCCACAGGGGGAGCTCTGGGGCGTAAGTTGTGCCTCAGCAAGAAGTCCCCATAATGAACAGTTAGGGAGCGCTAGGGGATGGCCAGGGACATAAATTCACTAGCAATGGCTGCTGTAAGCCAAGCAACTATGTACAACAGGTAAAGGAATCTCTTCCAAGGAAGAGCTGCGGGGGCGTGCACTGAAAAGCGAAACTCTCCAGAATAAGGTTTTATAGAAAGGTCGTGAGCCAGGCAGGACCCTGAGGCTGGAGGTATGTTAGCCCACGTGAGGGAGCTTGGGGTTTATCCTGAATGCACTGGGAAGCTACGAGGGAACTTGAAAGGAATGGCTTGATTGAGGTTTGGCACAATAATTTCCATTTCTGCACCATCAAATCAGAGCCACAAAACAACAGGGAAATAGCCTCGGCAAGTTTACAAGTATCCTGTCACAAACTTTAGTAGGAGTAACTCACCAAACTGCGAACGTTAAATTTAAAAACACAGAGGAACTATTGAACCTTCCTTCCCTAAGGAAGAAGGAATCTGGAAGATAGTCTCACACTACTTGGAGCCAGCCAGTGTTTCAGGCAGGGAGCTGATGGGCTCCCTCCACCAGCAGGGAGCTGTGACATGCAGCTGAAAAGGCAGAGATCACCTGCAGAACTGGTTTCCATCTGTAAGGGAGAGGACTGAGCCGTGAAATGCCTGACACTCTCCCACCCATTCACAGCTTCCAGCAAAGCAAGGAGAGGATAAAATTAAATGAACTGTCAATAGGGAGCACCATGCTGTGCTCTGGCAATCAGAGCACCCTCTGCGCACCTGGCCTTGAGCTCATTTTGCAGAGGGGATCAAAGACCCCCAGCATGGAAAATCTCTATTCCAAGAGATCCATGTGTTCCTCCCAGCTGACAGTTCGCACAGGGTAACAGGACCTCCAGCAGTACTGCTAGCAATGATGTTCCCCTCTCTTTTCCTCCACGCCTCTGTGGAATGCTTCACATTACCAAGTATTCGCCTTAATCCTACCAGATTGCTTCCCTCCCTGGGGTCCGTGCCCAGAATTATTATTCACTTTTACCTAGGCTAAATGGAACATGGTTGTTTTCTTAACTCACAGCTCCAGCTCCCAGCCTTGTTGGACTTTCCTGTAGAGCCAATAGGACACGCAACAGAAGCATAAAAGGTTATGAAATATACAGCATTTCCCTTTTTGTCCATGAGCAAGAGACTGTCGCATTTTGATTTCATACAAGCGCCTGGTAAACTGTCTGACTGCGCAAGAGTGTAACAAATAGGAGAGAGGGGCGCTCAGACCCCTGAGGGTGCACACCTCCCCTGTGGGTTACTGGAATCACCCTCTACTCCCAAAGACGGAGGACGGGACCCAATAAATCAGGGCAATATGGGGCCCCTTCCAACCAGAAGGTGTCTCCAGGGAGAAACTTTTTAAGAATACATGTAACTGGCTGGTTTTAAGGAACAATCTATTGGTAAATCCCACAAATGGTCTAGGGGAATGGGGGAGTAGGGTTTCTGGAAGACTGACTAGAGGAAAGTTATAGGACTCCTCCCCAAGATATAAAGGCTAAATTTAGGTGACTGGAGGTCCCCAGACTTCCCCATAAATAGGAGACATTAGGAAACTGGAAGGATGCCCCATTTGAAGCTGGAAGACTAGATTAAAACAAAGGTGGCTAAAAGGAATTTGATAAAATTCAGCCACCACTTATAATTAAAAAAAAAAATCTTTCTGGGGTGCCTGGGTGGCTCAGTCGGTTAAATGTCCGTCTTTAGCTCGTGATCCCAGGCTCCCGGGATCGAGTCCTGAGTCAGGCTCCCTGCTCAGGGAGCCTGCTTTTCTCTCTCCTTCTCCCTCAAATAAAAAAAAAAAATCTTTAAAAAAAAAATCTTTTCAAACAAGGAATAAGAGAATTTCCTTTACCTGACCCAACAGAGTTGTCTACCAAAAACCTACAGCAACCATCTTAATGGTGAAACATCAGAAATCCCCTTTAAAGTCAGGAACACGACAAGGACACCCACCAACACCGTTTCATTACCCATGGTGCTAGAAATTCTAGAAGCACAGTCAGATAAAAAAATAAGATAAGCCTATGCCCCATCACTCAGCCATCCATCCCTAAGTATGTCTGGAAGACACTCTCACACTGCACACAAGGAGAGGTGCACAAGACTGTGCCTTGCAGAACTGTCTTGTAAGCAGGAATTGTGAAAAGGGAAACAATCTAAATGTCCACCAACAGGAAAACTTGTTTAAAAAATTGTAATATGTTTCTACAAGGGACTAGAACAAAGCAGGTACACTGCTTAGCCCACAGCTGCTGATAGAGAAAAAGCAGACTCAGCCTGACCCTGCATATCTGGGGGGCACAGAGGGGCTGAGAAAGGTGAGCCTGAGTCCTGGTACTGTACATACTTTTATGCAGATAATCCACAGATAGCCCATGGCCCAAAGTGAGCCAACTTGGCTGTCATAGTTCAAAGCCACCTGATGATAATTAACCCACTTCCATAAGCACCAACACGTTCTGGACGCAGAAATTCCACAGCTTTCCAGAGCTTTCCTATTTAAAAATTTTTAATGTACCTTAAATTCAGATCTCTAATATTATCCCATAGACTTCACCAAGAAATGCCACCAACTACAAGTGCCTAATTTCAAACTGTTTGGAAATAGAAAGTTGGACAAGACCACCTCTAACAGCCTCTCGTCTCCTATAAGAATATAAATAAAGCTATACATAAACAGCTTTTGTGCTGGGGTTTTTCAGACACCCTCAGGACATCAGTGTTTTAAGTTTTCTGAGATAAAATTCAGTTTAACAGGGCAGTGTGGAGAACAATTCATCACAATCTAACCTGTGATAACCAGCTTAAAAAAAAAATAAGGACATGGAAATTATTAAAGTTTGTTATGCAATACCACTAAAAATAATTTTAAACTCTACCATGCAAATAACCAAGCACAAAGGATTATCTACTCAGCACGTATTAAAAAAGTCAATCCATCAAGTCCTTGGGATGAAGGTAGGTAGATATTCATATGTAAACTAAATAACAAAACATGAAAGCTGAAAAATAGTAACTAGGGGTTTACAAACTATGTTCTACAACAGTGTTTCAAGTTTCCATGAACATTTGATTCTGACTTCTCCTCAGAGATTTCAAACTTAAAGAAACCTAAATATTCAAATGTAAATTGTTCTGTCATCAACTTTATGTTCTGCTTTTGAACAAACCTCCCTTAAATATACACGTCACCTTCTCATCCTTGAGTTTGAACTTGCGTGCATCTTTGTACACACGTTGGGCAATCCCATCGCCAATCAGTAACTCCATTCTGTTAACATCCCCCTACTGACAAGAAGTAACAGAGTGTTTATGAAATTATCTGAAACTGTTCCTGCACCTTGCTCTTGCCATTTATAAAAACATGAATATAAATAAATATTTTGATGCACTGTCTAGTGATAATGGAGGCAAAGAAAGTCGTTAGGCACTAGGCATGCCAGGTGAGAGGTCTCAGTCACAGTTCGTGTGGAAAGGTGGACCTGCTGGATACAGATCACAGCTGCTCATAGGGATTTTACCATAGTGTTTTACCCTGAGTCCTTTTTCTGTTTCCTACTGTGTATCATGCAGCTCATTACTTCAATTTGGCACATTCAACTTTTTCATGATGGTTCCACTGAGCTAGGATTCATCCATTTCCAATGGACCACTGAGTAGTTTTCAGTATGTCCACAGAGTTGTGCAACCATCAGCATGATCTGTTTTAGAATATTTTCATCACCCTGAAAAGAAACTGCACCCTTTAGAGGCCACTCCCCAAATCTTCCAGGCATTCTCAAGCCTGGCACCCACTAATCTACTTTCCATCTCTAAAGATTTGCCTATTCTGGACATTTCATATAAATTAAATCACACAACATGTGGTCTTGGGTGTCTGGCTTCTTTCACTCTTGTTTTCAACTATCATCCATGTTGCCACAACCAAATAATATTCCAATGCATATACATTTTGTTCAGCCATATGTAAGTTGATGGATATTTGCCTTGATCCTACTTTTTGCGGGTTGTTATGAATAATGCCGCTATTATCATTTGCGTGCAAGTTTTTATGTGGACCTAGCTATATACCCAAGCTAAAGGAAAATCTAAAAGTAGAACTGCTGGCTCATCGGATAACTCTGTGTTTAACCATTTAAGGAATGCCAGGCTATACCATCTTCCATGGTCATGGGCAGAGTATGAGGGTCCCAATTTCTTGACATTTTCACCAACACTTGTCTTTTTTATTATGGACTATAATAAAGTCCATAGGTGTGTAGTATCTCATTGTGGTTTTGATTTGCATTTCCCTAATAATTAATGATGTGAAGTATCTTTCTATGTGCTTATTGGCTACTGCACATTCAACTTTTACACACCTTGAAAATGGGATTACTCCAAATTTGGGGACCTCCAGATGACAAAGTTTAACACGTTGAATACTGCCAAGTGCTAATGTGTTCTCATTTATTGATTTTATAATGACCAAATTTTATAAATCCGAACTTACCTAATACTAATGTATGTGCTTTTATATTAGAGTTTCATAAACATCTTACAAAAAAAAAAAAAAGAAAAACAGCATGAAACCACTAATCTAACCAAATCTCTTGTTTTTTCCACATTTAAGAAAATAATCCCAGAGACTCTAAATGAAAAAACTAGATTGGGTTGGAGGGCTAAAGGAAAGGGGAAAGAAGAAGTAAATAAATAAGTAACCAATAAAAAGTAAGTTTCTTATTTCCCAGACAACAGCTCTAACAGAAGCTGAATAAAAAAAAAAAAATCTCAAAGATGCATTGTATAATATGCCCAGCATAAAAGTAGTGATACTAGAAAGTAAAACAAATGATTATCAAAAAAGTCAGGATAGTGGTCATTCTAGAAGGGCACACATGTTTTAAGTTTCCATGGTGCTGACAATGTGCTATGTCAGGTCATGATTAAACAAGTATTCACTTTTTTTATTTAACTGTTTGTAGATGTATGGACACTGTATTTCACAATAAAGTTTAGAAATAAATTCTTACTCATGCAAACTTATAGATAAGTGGGAGATTTTGCTTTACAAAAGAAACTGCTTAAAATCCATCCAAGGCGACAATTTAAAGAGAATTATCTCCCTTCCATCTCTCATCCTTATTTGAATGGAGACCACATTGCACATCTCAGTTTATTCTCTACAAACAGAAGCCTCACCTTCAAAGAAAACCCATTTTTCAAAGTGACTCCCCTTTAATAAACATCATTTGCTGCCTATGTACTGAAAATTACACTGATTGCAACATCATAAAATCCCTGACACGCTCGACAACTCTCAACCAAGCACAACCCAAGGGTCACACCTGCTCTTCCTCTTCACCAGGAAATTATTAGCAGCAGTAAGGACCTCTCACATTAGATACTAAAAGCCTTAGTATTTACACTGCTTGGCAGCCCGGAGCCTGCTCTCTAGCAAATTATTTTAGAGCTGAGGAATTCGAGGTCAGCCCAGCAGACCAAACATGTGCAACAAGGTGCTAGAGACAATGACAGGGTAAGTAATGCTCCCCACTCTGGCTGACTCAGACTCCTACCACTGGCAAAGAATCTTTCATTAAAGAAAGTGAAATTAATGGTTGCAGTGGGGTACGTGTGCACATACACACAATTATGTTACTTGGGGACTCACGAAGCAAAGTAAAATTTTGCAAGGTCCCTAGTAACGCCATGAACATTAAGTGTGAGACCACTGGCTAGAGGGATCTACGATATTTTCTTCAGGATTCTTTTTTTAAGCCCCAAGCTGTAACCTCTGAGGTACTAAGAACGGTAACTTTGATTTCACATTGCCGTGTATTTGAACAGGCCACCCTCTGCCTCGCCCCCAGTACTTGTCCCTCCCACACACAGTCTGCTCTAGAAAGATCCAATGCACTGAGCACACCTCCTCAATAATCATCACGGTGCAAGATGGCAAGCCTGCCCGGGACCTGCTGGAGGAAGCAGGGTGTGCTCTGTGTAAGTGTGTTGGGAGTCTGACCACCCATACGGTGGAGAAAGGCAAGAGAGAAAGGATGGATCTGGCCCTGCAACAGTTGGGAGCCCCAAAAAGCCCTCCTACCCAGCATGCACGCTGTCACCCAGCCCAGGCAGGTGACCACAGGAAAGAGGGGATGGAACTATTCACAGTAAGCATAACCCATGGTTTAGCGCCTTACACCCTTCTGCTCTGCGCTATTTTTCCAAGAACCTCCGTATCGTAACAATATCGTACTCCACATTACTTTCTTTACATGGCAACTGCATTGCGAGCAGGGAACAGAGTATTGCTCCTACACTGTTCGGACATCAAATAACATTCATGAAATTCAACGGGCAAAGCTGATGGTTTGGGTCAGGGTAAGCGGGCAGCTTGTCATGGACATGGAGTTACGGTAGTGAGTGAATTACTTACACTCGTCTTTCTTTCCCAAGAACTAGTAAGGAGCACAGCAAGAGGAACTGAGTGGGGCTTCTGCTGCCCATCCCCTGGGCTGGGGCAGCTTGGGCTTCTTCCCAAGGACCCTGCGACCAGGTGGAGATGTGGTCACAAGATAATACACCTACATGCCCACCCCCACGGGGGAGGCTCTGCCCTTGCTCTCTGCTGCGTGTTATCAACTTGAAAGACTTCATCCATCACTGCAAAGACCCTCCCGAGGGATCCACACAGATAGGAGGTAGGAAGTGGAAGGTTGTACACGAGACAAATCTCTCAAAATTAAGGATGCTCAAGAAGCCATATATCAAAACTTGGTGTAAAACACAAGCAGTAAGAAGAACCTGGGAGAAGCTGGAGTGTGGGACTAGAATTTCTAAGCCACAAGAATATTGAGAAACCTCTGCTCCCCACGAAATTCTATTACGGGAACTTTCTTCACTTGCCTCATGGTATTCTATCACAAAGATAAATGAAGAGGGATGCTAAACCATCCTTGGTTGCTGTTGCTAAGATTTCTCGAAGACACCTGAAAATAAACGAAATGGAACTCAAGGCCTGAGTCATCTAAGCCCCAAGAACTCACATACTAAATGTGTTACAAACGGCCGACTTGTTCACTAGAAGGGATCCCAGTTTTCGGGTTTCTGGACTCAGCCTCCACTTTCAAGTGCCTGGCTCGGTTGTGCTCCATCATCTCCCCCTATTTTCTGCCATCGTGAGAACACAGGATAGCGAGAAGCGCAAAGCATTTAGATCCCAACAATCTGGCTTTGAAGTCCAGCCCTGCCACTTGCTAGCTCTGGGACTCGGTTTTCCCTCCTGTAGAATGGACGAAATACTAACAAAGTGGTCCACGGATGAAAGGAGCTAATAAACTGAGCATTTACAACAGTCCCTGGCACCTTCTACAGCTGTTTAGGATTATATCATTACAGAATCAAAAATGCTGACAGTACGTTGACCACTTTCCTTGAAAGGAAGTATTAAATTCTATTTTACACATACATCATAGTTAAAGAGAACATCAGACAACCCGGTTGAAAAATAACACCAAAAATCAGTTGTTGCTCTTTCCAAGGGAGGGGCCCACCGCAGGGCTGGACTGACTCAGAGTCGGCCAAGCTAGTGATGGTGTCCAGAGATACATATTTGGAGCCAGGAACGTCACAGGCCTCCCCCACCATGAGGTCCCAGAAGCAGCCCAATACACTTGATGCATCCCAAATGCTGACTCAATCCGATCAGTGGATGAATCATGCAAAAGTCATCCCAGTAAGCACAGTACTTCAAATCCAAGGAAGCACCTCCAACAGCTGCAAACAGTCATGTGGGCAACCAACAGAGCACGTGCCTTCTTGCTTTTCCTAAGGGATGATCACCACCTTCACAGAGCCCCTCACACCCACGCTCACTCCCTATAAACAATTGGGGAAGGTCTACTTGCCCTTTGAGAGGCAGTCCAGCCCTGAACATCCAGTATTAAAAGGCTGAGATACCCACCGCTCAACACACTTTCTTCTTGGGCCTACGTTCTAACAAAGGTATTTGGAATGGGCGTGAGCATAAGGCCACTCGATCTCCATGAGAGGGTTCAACCTACCTCCTGTTTGAACTGGCTGCAAGCAAAATATTCTGGTCTTTATCAGCCTAGACAAATTGTTTACTAGCTCCTACCAAATCCCAAGGAAGAAAAGCAGTCAGGGATGCACATTCTAAACCAATGGTCTATTCGCAATTCCAAGCAAGTGGCCTAGCACTTCTCTTCCAGGGATTTCTTCCCTTCCAGTGATCTTGTTCTCCACCGGACTGCCACCCCTCATATCTAAGGTCATGGCCCAGACCTCACTAAGGGTAACGCCTCCAGCAGCTCATTCTCAAGCATCTGACTCACATTCTTGCTAGTCCCTGGTCTGCAGGATTTATGTGACACCCTGAGCCCCACAATCCCTGATGCTGCCACGAGCCCCTGGCCTCCAACCCCCCCTCCCACCCCCATCCCCACTCCTCCAAAGTCCTCCCTTCCCTCCTCACTCAGCTGAAGGACAAGCCATCGGGGCATCACTCCCTGGCACGCACCCCACCCTCATTTCCTGCCCTCTCTTCCTTCCCTCGCCTGACAAAACCATCCCTGGTAACGGTCCGGTTCCACCTGAGCGCTAAACTAAGTGGGACCACAGGGAATCCTTGATCTTTTCCCTGTTCAATCTCACACCATCCTAGGCTACTTCGACTGTTCCTCTCTCCTGAAAACTCAACATCTCCCCAGTTCCTACGGTCAGTCGAAGCCCAGGCCTCTTATTCCACAAGGAAAACAAAAGCAATCAGAAAAATTGAACAAGCTCGCACCCATTCCCTCACCTAAGTGCAGCTGTGCCCATAGGCTCTGCCTTCTCTCCTGTTTAAATGGATGACTAGCTTGGCTCCCGGCTCAGCCCCACCCTTCCCTAGAAGCACCAGGTCCTAACCCTCTCTTTCTCCCGTTCAAGGACATGACTCTCCTCTCTCTCTCTCTCTCCTGCATCATCAAATACTTCCTCTCAATTGGATCCTTCACATCAACAGACTCCTAGGCTTTTATTCCTCCCATACTGAAATTCTCTGGACTTTGATCCCCAATCCAGCTGTCATCCCATTTTTTTCCTTTCCTTCAGAGCCATAGTGGGTGGCTCAGTCGTTAAGCGTCTGCCTTCGGCTCAGGTCATGATCCCAGGGTCCTGGGATCGAGCCCCGCATCGGGCTCCCCGCTCGGCGGGGAGTCTGCTTCTCCCTCTCCCTCCGCTGCTCCCCCTCCCACCCCATGCTCGCTCCCGAATAACATCTTTTAAAAATAAATGTTCATCTAGTATAGCTTTCTCCAGTTTTTCCACTATTTGTGTCCTTATGTTGTGAACGTCTCTCTTCTGAACAGTACATATTTGAGTTTCATTCATTTATCCCAGCCGACAATCCTGGTCTTTCAGCTGGCAATTTTAAAAGATTTTCACTCAATGCAATTACTGATATGTTCGGGTTTAAACAGACCATCTTTCCACTTGCTTATTTGTCCCACCACCACTTCCCTCCTTTGTTGCCTTCTTTTGAAATGATTTAGAGGATTTGTTAGATTTGTATTCAGTTAAAAATATTTTCTAATTTCCCTTGTCATTTCTTCTTTAGTACATGGTTTTTCAAAAAGTGTTAATTCCAAATATTTGGGTATTTTGTAGATACCGTTATTGTATTGATTTCTAGTTTAATTCTATTTTGAATAGGGGAACATACTTGGGATTCCAATTCTCTTAAATTTGAGGGATTTTTTTGTTTGTTTTAAGGATCCAGAATATGGTCAGCCTTGATGAATACCCAGGAGTATTTGAAAAGTGCTACTGAGCTGCACTGAGTGTTCCATAATTGTTGCTGATGGATAATGCTGTTGAAATCTTCTGTAGCCTTAAAGCTTCTCTATTTCTTCTATTCATTGAGACAGGACTGTTGAAGTATCAAACTAATTGTGAATTTGTTGGTTTTTCAATTTTTTATGTATTGTGAAGTTATTAGTGTACACCTAAAATTATGTCTTCTTGATGAATTGATGCCTTTCTCATGTAATATTCTTTATTCCTTGTAATATTTCTTCATCTAGAATGTAAATGAAGATCTAGAATTCCAATTTTCTTTTAGTGTTCGAATACTTTTTCAATACATATCTGTATCTTTCTATTTAAAGTGGATTTCCTATGCAAAGCATATAGTTGGGTTCCTGCTTTATTATCCAAGCTAACAACTTCTACCTTTTAAGTATTTAAATTTTTTACATTAAATATAATTCAGTATGCTCAGTGTGTATTTACCATTTTGCTCTTCATTTATTATTTGTCCTACCTTTCTTTCCCTTTTTTAAGAATTCTTATCTCTATGAATTGGCTATTGACTATATCCCTTCATGTGTTTGTTATTACTCCAGAGTTTATAATATACCTTAACATCACTGTCTACCTCACATAAGGTACAGTCTACTTGTGTTTGCAACCTGCTGCCCTTTGTGCTATTGTCACATGTTCATAGGTTATATACTCCACAATACACTTTTCTTTAGACAGTCAATTATTAAAGGAGATCAAAAATTAGAAAAAGGTCCGTTTTTGTTTTTTGACATTACCATTTCCAGCACTCTTCGCTCCTTTGTGTACATCTTCCATCTGCCTGATGAACTTCATTTAAAAGTTCATATACTCAGTCTGTTGGCAAGAAGTTTGCTCAGATTTTACTTGTCTGAAAAGGTTTTCTTTTTTATCTTCATTTTTGAAAGATATTTTTGTCTAGGTAAAACATCTAGGTTGACTTTTTTTCTTTCAGCACTTTAAATATAGCACGCCATTGTCCTCTGCCTTGGATAGTTTATAAGACAGACATCACTATTACTTTATTCCTCTGTAATAGTTCCATTTTTTTTTTCCTGTATGTTCAAAATTCTCTTTATCTTTGGCTCTCAACAATTTGACTACTATGTGCCTAGGTATGTTTTTCTATGTATTTATCCTGCTTGGTGTTCTCTAAATTCTTGGATCTGAGGTTTCTGGTCTTTCATTAACTTTGAAAAGTCCTTACCCATTACTTTTAAACACATTTCTCCTATACCTTTATCTCTTTTCCTTCTGGGAACCCATATGCATGTATTTGATATTTGCCCCACATATGAGATATGTACTGTTACTTTGTTCTGTTCTTCCATCCTTCTCATTTTTTGTGTTCCGGTTTAAAAAACACGGTTTCTGTGAATCAGAAATTAAAAATACCTTAGTTGATGGTTCTGACTCACGGCCTCTCAGGAGGCTGTATCAATGTCAGCCAACGCGGGGGTCATCTGAAGGACTGGATGAAGCTGGAGGATCTGGAGGATCTGCTCCCAAGATGACTCACTTACATAGTGCTGGTTATGGGTAGAAAACCATGGTTCCTCTTCACATGGCCCCTCTACGGATTGCTTGTGTGTCTTCATCACGTACAAGGATGGCTTTCCTCAGAACATGTGACCAAGCAGAGGGCAAGGTCTGGTCATCTGGCTTGCTCCCAGCTCTTTTCCTAAATGAACCTTCTCAATGAGGTCTTCCCCAAGGATCCTCCTGAAAACTTTCTTCCTTACTTTTTCTCCACAGCACTTTTTGCCATCTGACGTACATGTTATTAGTTAACTTATTCATGCCTAGCAGCCCCCACCAGGATATAGGCTCCACCTAAGAAATTTTGTTCATTGTTGTATCTCCAGTACCCTGACCAGAATCCAACAAATATTTGTTGAATGAATGAATGTGGTGGTCTTTAAACTTCCCTATTTTTTATCTTGCACTCCATAAATCATCCTCTCAAAGTTCGGGGGGGGTCTCGTGCATAGAAAGAAACAAAGCCCCTTTCTACCTAAAACAGGTATTTGTCTATTTTCAACTAGTCTATCACATTTGTCACTCATGGTAAATTTCAAGGACATTAACCAGATATATTTAGTAGGAACAAATTTTGAGCCTGTTTCTTCATCTCTGAGAGCTACTTTTCTAAGGTATAAGACCATCTCCGCATCTACTTCTCCTGGAATTCAAAGCTTTTTCTTTGGATAGCTCTAGATGAGAACACTGTATATTTATATTTCATTAGTTAAGAACCTCATGAAATCAACACTACCAAGACACACCTAAATAGCAAACCCTTGGTTTTCATCAAACATCAAAAGAAAGGGCCACATGAAAACATTTGATTTTACTGAAGAACTACTGACAAGGACAAGATTTACACTTAGTATCCTTCTATGAAATACCATGTAGGAAATTCCTTTAAAAATTTAATGCCAAGAAAAAACAGTTTCTCCAAAATAGATTAGTGCCTATGGTAAGCATATTTGCTTCCTCCTTTGCTCAATCCTGATTCTATAAATGTTTTAACATTAACTTATGTAAGTCCTTGATTGAGAGCTACTCCAAACCCTTTGGGGGAAATAACCGAAAATGTCAATCAACAGATACATGGTACACATACCACAACGGGTGGATAGGTATCACAGCTTACCCAGGATGAGGTTCATAAGACACGGGACTTTCAGTGCTAAAACCCAGAAGGTCTCAGGCAGACCTGGATGAGTTGGGTCAGCTGTACCCCAAGCTTGGTAAGCGGATAGTCAATAATACCCTGAAGTGATCTTAAAATTCATTCAATGATTGGGGGTGCCTGGGTGGCTCAGTCAGTTAAGCATCTGCCTTTGGCTCAGGTCATGATCCTGGAGTCTGGGGATCGAGCCCCACATCAGGCTCCCTGCTCAGTGGGGAGTCTGCTTCTCCCTCTGCCCCTCACCTCACTCATGTTCTCTCAAATACATAAAATCTTTAAAAAAAATTTTTTTTTAATCATTCAAGGATTCTTTACACATGTAATGCTTTGGGGCCTCCAAAAGAACCAACAGCAAGGAAGATTTAGACGTGCAAGCAGTTTTCTGGGGAGACACCCACGAAAGACGAAGGGGAAATGAGGCCGAGGTAGGCAGGAAGAAGGTGCAGACCCAGTTACAGATCTGACATCTGTGAAAGGGGCAGGAGAAGGAGGGGGGGCTGGGAGGCCAAGGCCTCAGGCTGGAGTGCAGCTCTGAGCAAGTCCGGGGTCAGGGGCAGAGGACGGGAGAGGGAAGACTGCCTGTCCGGAGAGCCCCCAGACTGCTCAGCGTGGGAACAGCCCAGCTCTGGTCGGCCAGACTCCGTCCTCGGACGGACGCAGGCCAGGGAGAGAGTGCGCTGGGCATGACCCAGAGCACATCTGAAGGTCCAGCCGTTGAAAGCTGTCTGTTACCCACTATTCCTTCCCAGCAGGTTCCGGAAGGTGGAGGGGGGCAGGGGAACAAGGAGTGTCAGCGGACGTCCATGGCTACCATGTGCTCTCTGCCAACATTTTATTTTGTTCATTAGAGAAAATTTTTTTTAAGATGTTTTTTATTTATTTATTTGAGAGAGAGAGAATGAGAGAGAGAGAGCATGAGAGGGGAGAGGGTCAGAGGGAGAAGCAGACTCCCTGCTGAGCAGGGAGCCCGATGCGGAACTCGATCCCGGGACTCCAGGATCATGACCTGAGCGGAAGGCAGTCGCTTAACCAACTGAGCCACCCAGGCGCCCCGAGAAAAACAAATTTTGAAGAGAGGTTTTCATTTATGAGTAACAAAGGTCTCTTCCTGCCCATGCTAAATTAAAACCGAAATCAGCAAAGAAAAAAGTAGAATTCCATTCATTACGTTTACTTACTTTGCTTGTCACAAAGAATCTTCCTTTGAAAAAAAAACTGTCTAAACTGATTTTTCATTGTTTGATAACTTTCTAAATGCCGCTTGAGGAACTTAACAGTGTTGCTAACACTTAGATCACTTACCAGTTTTCAGTCTGTAATTAAATTTTAATCTCCAAAATGAAGCCATTCCCATCAGAGTAGAATACCTTCAAGGGTTACTCAGCTGTTGTAATTTCAATGTTAACAGAATGAAGCACTAAATCACAGGGTGTTTGTTTTTTGGAGGGGGGAGTTTATTTAGTTTTTGTTTTTAAACAGCCTTAACTAAGCAAAGTGATGAGTTAGTAATTTCCCCTCTGTGGCTGAATGCCCCCCAGAGCAGACCAAGCTCCTGTGGCTCAGCAGATTATAATCTCTAAGAAAGTCAGAACTGTCCAAGAATCCTCTACAATCACTCACAACCCACCGACCCCTGGGTCTGGTGGCAGCCACCTTAAAAAGGACTTTCCAACTTCAGCCAAGTAGAACAGTGCATCTAAGATAGTGACCAGCCCAATGCCTTAGATTCTTCTGGGCTCTTTATTCAAGATTCATGGTTTCTCCTCTTTCTGGCAAACACCAAGCAAATACTGCTTTCTTCAAAATGCATAGAGTACCATCAGAGCCAACAGAGAGAAACCATACTTCCTAGGAATTCGGTTCCACCATAGTTTTTCCTTCCTCCCTCCCAGCGTTCAACGCTGCTGGTTTTCTTGAAGGTTCCTTAGTCCACTTTCAAAAAATCACCTGTTAGAAATCCTTGTCCTAAGTCAACCTATACATGTTCCCCAACGTTAGAATCAACAGACAATAGGGACTAGCTCAGAAGACCTTGAGTATGGCAGACACGGTAATGGCCCCCAAAGACGCACAGGGTGTAATTCCCAGAGCCTGTGAATAGCTTATCTTACCTGGCAACGGAAAATTAAGGTTGCAGGTGAAATTAAGGCTGCTAATCAGCAGACCTTAAGGAAATTATCTGAGTCAATCTAATGTAATCACAAGGGTCCTTTAAAAGACAGAAGCAGATCGAAGAGTCAGAAACTTGGGATGGGAGATTCAGCTGGCCATTGCTGGATCTGAAGATGGAACGAGGCCAAGGAATGCAGGCAGCCAATAGAAGCTGTGAAGGGATGAAAACATTCTTTCCTAGGATCTGCAGAAAAAAAAAATGCAGCCCTGCCACCACCTCGATTTTAGTCCACAAGACCCATTTCAGACCTCTGAATTACAAACCAGCAAGATAATAAATTTGTTTTTTCAGCCACTGAGTTTGTGGTAATTTATTACAGAAGCCACAGAAAACTAAAGCAGTAAGCTGCATATTTTTTAAAGGTAATCAAGCAGATGCTGGTCAACAGTGAAGACACCACAAAAGTGACCCCTGAATTGAGCGACAAGTTTTAAAAGACTTCCACAACTCCTTCCAATTTTGACAATTTATAAGTTAATATTTTCTAATTTGCTAACATGAGGTAGCTGACAGGTTTGAGGCAAGTCATCCCGAAATGGGCCATAAACCAAATGATCAGACTCCAGTTTCTTTCCTGACTATGGCAACTGGTCACTGGAACTGCCCTCCATCTGTAAAACAAACTCCCATCTAGAAGCATTTCGCCTGACATCCTTCATAGTAATACTAAGACGATAATATAAAGATTTCTCCTAAGAAAGGAACAACTACGGTTTTTAAACATACTGAGGTTCTGCTAGAACTACTTTTAAAATAGTGAGATTTAAAAAATTAAAAAAAAAAAATCAATAAAGGAGGTCTTCACCAGGATTAAGATAGGATAGATTTAAACAAGGCAGAAAATCGAAGTATCCAACACGGGGTATTATTTCGTGAATTTTTATTTCAGTAGCATGTGTGAGTGCCTGTTGTATACACGTTGATCACCATGCAAAATATAGTTCTTATTGTAAGTCACAGCCCCCAAAAAGTTTGAAAGCCCCTGTAGTGGAAAAGATAGGAACACATCATTTAGAATAAAAGGCAAACACCATCTTGGATTTGTGTGTGTTAATAGTTGCAGCACTCACAACCGCTAGGACACTGACACTTGTTCATTAATTAACTTCAAGGAAGATATAAATGTCTTCCCATCTCAGTCTCTGGAAAATTCCTCTTGGCCCTTGTAGGTAAGATTGGTCTGAAAAATTTTTTGAAGACAAAGTGTTTTACACCGTTCAGTAAAAGCTATTTGCAGAGGGTGATGGTACATTTTACGTGTGGCTTACCCTTGTATGCAAACAGTTAGTCCTTCTGCAATCCCTAACAAAAATCAGGTAGCATGCCCAAAAGTGAGCTAACTCCTTCTATCTCTTAATGAGGATCAGAGGATTTGCTGAATAAGCCTTTTTTCATCCTACATGTGCCATCATTTCTGTGCATGTCCCTTTTCTTTTCAAAAGCTGAAAAGTCATAATTCTGTTCAGTCTTTCCCTATTTAGAAACCCATTTTTCTGAAGGGGAGTAAATCGGAGGGGGAGACAAACCATGAGAGACTAGGGACTCTGAGAAACAAACTGAGGGTTCTAGAGGGGAGGGGAGTGGGGGGTTGGGTTAGCCTGCTGATGGGTATTAAAGAGGGCACATACTGAATGGGAAAAAAAAAAAACGTTTTTCATTTCAAATCAGTAAAGTTTATGTGAAGGTACTTCACTGCTAAAATAGGACCCACACCTCTGAATTACTGCCCCCTTGACTGGCTCATTCCCATCAGCATCCCCAAAAATGGGACTGCAATCCCGTTTTTCTGGCAGCTCACATTAACTAATAACATTCAGTGTTCCGCAAACCCGGTAAGTCTATCATCATTCAAGGCACTGATACAGCTGAACCCAAAGCAGCTAAAGCAGGCTTCCCCTCGGGGGGAGACCCAAACCCACCAACTAACACTTTGAGAAAACTGCAATTGAACTAGTTTTGTCTCCACATAAGTGAACCATCATCCATTATACTTCCTCTTATACCTCAACTCCCTTTTCCACAAGGGTACCAAGAGAGACTTTATCAAGGGCACCATGTCTGAATCTATATATACCCCACAGTTACAACAGTCAGCTACAGTTTCCAGTGTAGTGGTACTATTTAGGAATCCACCATGGTGCTTTGAGCAAAACCATGACAGGCTCTGTTGGTTACTGCTTCCCTTTCTCACAGGACACAGATTTGACAATCAGGCCAGAACGTCATCATCTGAGACTAACATCAAAATCCCCAATCTAAAGTTTGTAAGATTCCATTCTTGGTCTTGCACTACGTCGCCTTCCACAGCACCTCAATGACCAATGACAGTGGTTCAGCAGCTTCACCACAGATTCTGGAAAAATCCTAGGAAGGAATGAGTCTGGATCAGGAAACCAACTTATCTGGAGTTTATCTTCCCTGGGCTTCAGTTAGCTTACAAGCAAGCTTTTTCAGCCTTCTCCTTGACCAAGAAAACACAAGCCAAGGAAGGAGTTGAGTGTTCTATCCTCAGTTACGCTTAAGCTGAAGGACAGAATTTTTGTACAGTGCCAGCCACAATGCTTGGCACTAAGTTGCTACTCAAAAACATTTGCTGTCTTCCCTCTCCAATTTCCCCAGGAGCCAAAGTAACCCTTTTTCATTTTTCTCCTTGACCTAAATACAACCCCAAAAAGATGGCGTCTGTTGGTTTGTCTGCATTCTGCAAACTGCATGAGCCTCACCTCTCAGGGAGATAGTTATCCTTTCTGTTGACCGTTACAAGCCAGTACCGTGCCTTCTGCGGACATCACCTGGGTCAGAAGTCTGACTAAACATACACGTGCACACACACACAGCCCACTGCTTACACCTGCCGTTCTGACAGATCTGAGGGTTCTAACAGGAGAAGGAAGTTCCTCCCCCTTTGCCTACAGAGCTGCCCTCCTGTCTAGAAAGGTCATCTTCTTGGATGCAGCCCACAGCCTCCGGGGTGATGCGCATGGCATGAAGGGAGACCTCCAGATCACCTGGCAAGCAGCTGACTGTTCTCACGGCCGCTCAGAACTCCGCTTTTGAAGGCCCTTACCCCTCATTAGCCGTAATATATTTAAGACAGCGGGGAGATCAGGGAAAGCATCAATGACAGCAGCAAAAATAGTAATTCAAAGTCCCATGAAGCACATTTAGCCTCAAATCAGCCTAAAAAGATAGGTTCTACTATTAACACTTTACCAACAAGGAGACCAGTGAGGCTCTCAGGCAGTAAGAGACTTGCCTGGCACAAAGCTCCTTAGTAGAACAACAGGACCCAAACCAAGCCCAGAGTCACCGTGACTCCACTCTGCACACACTGAGCCAACATTTGTTGGGCACTTACAAGATCCCAGGCACGTGTTAGACACATTTGCACACACTGTCCCTTCTCAGACTCCTAACAACTGTATCTTAAAGATGAGTCGGCTACATCAAATCTACTATATTTCTGACACAAACTTAAGGGGAGCCAAGTAGTCCAGGCTTATTGGAATTCAAAGATCATTTCCCAACCACTGCAAATCCTGAGGTAGTTTTTGATGGGATGTTTAAATACTGTGATAATAGTAGCCAGCATTTATCAGTCTCTTACTGGGTGCCAGGCAGTGTAACACGGACCACAAATAAGTTACCTCACTAATCCTCCCAGTGCGCCTAAGATCTAAAAAAAAAACTATTAAACTATTTTATAGATGAGGAGACGGAGGGTCAGAGAAGCTGACTGATTTGCTAAAGGATACAAAGTGAACAGGGGAGACAGGAGTCAGTACCAAGTGGTCGGACACCAGAGACCATAAAAATAAACCTCACACTACATTACCTCTGCTTTTAAGAACAAGCACCCAGGTATTGGCCTCAAGTATTTGTACTCAGGGAAAGGGGACGGCTCGATCCTTTAATAACCCATTTAAGGATAGTTTGTCACTTAACATACATGTTGTGAACGAAGCCCAAAACGATGAATAATAGTCACCACAGATGGGATCCAGCGAGATGTGGTCCCAACAGACAAACTTTAGAGACCCAGGTGAACAGGCCTTTCCTCCCGGTATTCCTGGTGCTGAAAGGCGAACAGAGGGCAGGCCCTTCCCTTACTACAGTCCGTTTTTCCAGCCCTGACTTCCACCGATAAAACATGAACAGCAAAGCAGCCCCATGCCCACTGAGGCCAACCTAGGCTTTCCTCCCATTCATCAACTGTGTGTGGATCCCCCAAACAAAGGGACCACCGGAGAGGGACCCACTGGAGCCTGGCTGGCCCATCTGCCACTGCACCTGCAGGTCTGTCTCTGGACACCTGGAGTCCAGGCTGTTCTGACCAGCCCCGCATCCAGTGCTCACTCAGGTGCATCAAGTTGGGAGCGCACACACACATGCGATGTTAGCAAGGACTGTCTCAGTTGGCTAGGCCTGTTGTAGCCGAGTACTATACACAGCTAGCTTAAACAAGAGAAATTATTTAAGTCCTGGGGACCAGAAGCCGGAGATGAAAGCGGTCGACAGGGTTGGTTTCTTCTGAAGCCTCTTGTCCTCGGCTTAGAGATGGACACTGTCACCCTGTGCCTTCACATGGCCCTCTGTGTCCTATCTTAACCTCTTCCTACACGGACAACAGTCATACTGGGTTAGGATCCACTCTAATGACCTCATTCTAATTTAACTGACTCTTTAAAGGCTCTGTGTCCAGTCACATTCTGAGGTGTTGGGTGTTAGAACTTCAACGTACAAATTTTGGGGCAACCTAATTCAGCCCATAACACCCACATTAACAATAAACTTCTTTACAACTAGTCCGAACAACAGCATTCCACATTTTATAAAAGATTTTTTTCCTTTTTCACGTGAATTAGGTCCAAAAAGTTAACAGGTTCCTTTAAATATTTGGCCATAACTACTTGAGTAATGTTAATAAGTAGATAGAAAAAAATCATTAAAAATTTATCATCCCTTTGACCCAACTCCACTTGTCTAGATATACTCTGAACATTTATGTAAAAGGAAGTTCATCCTATCATGCTTTATTCCAGCAACCTATAGAAACCCTAATATGTCCAGTTTTTGTTTTTGTTTTTTTTTTTTTAAAGATTTTTATTTATTTGACAGAGAGGGAACACAAGCAGGGGAGTGGGAGAGGGAGAAGCAGGCTTCCCGCTGAGCAGGGAGCCCGGTGCAGGGCTCGATCCCAGGACCCTGGGATCATGACCTGAACCGAAGGCAGATGCTTAACCAACTGAGCCACCCAGGTGCCGCTGTCCAACATTTAAATAATTGATTAAATAAATTATGTTAGCAACTTATACAGCCATGAAAAATCATGTAGTGGAAGAATGTTTAGGACTGAAAAAATTCATAACCTATTAAGTAAAAAAATGTGAGTTACAAAACTATGTTCAAAAGGAGGCCAATTTTAAAAATAAAGTATATTCATACATAGTATAGGCCTAGGGATGCACACCAAAATTATCTCAAGAAGGGTAAGGGAATCTTTACTGCTACTATCAGCTTTTTAAAAGTTTTAAGATAAAGTTTTAATTTTGTCTCTTTTGACTTGGCAGCGTGATCCTGGTGTAGGCACTCCAAGTCTCTGAGACCAAGTATCCTCATCTAAGAAGTGAGGCGGCAAAGTCCTTCAAGTACTTATAACCAATATATTCAAAACCTGCTTTGAAAATAATTAAGTTACTGGGGCACCCGAAGTGTCTGCCTTCAGCTCAGGTCATGATCCCAGGGCCCTGGGATTGAGCCCCGTGTTGGGCTCCCTGATCCATGGGGAGTCTGCTTCTCCCTCTCCCTCTGCCCCTCCCCTTGCTTGTGCTCAGACACGCACACATACTCTAATAAATCTTAAAAAAAAATAAGTTACATGCACACATATACACAAAGCTTTTGTTTTAACTGTGGTTAAAATCCACATCGTATAAAATTTGCCATCTTAACCATTTCTAAGTGTACAGTGTGCCCAGTTAGGTACGTTCACACTCTTGTGCAACCAACCTCCAGCACTCTGCTCATCTTGCAAAACTGAAACTCCACCCATCAAACAAGGACTCCCCCAGTCCCTGGCAACCACTGTTCTACTTTCTCTCTTAATTTGACTACAGAGTAAATCCTTTTGACTAATGAGCCTGTCCCTTGGAGGCAGTGACCATGACTAATTTTATTTTTTGTTTCCCCAGGGCCAGGCACAGCATCCAAGGACGTAGCTGAGACAAATTACTGAATGATGAGAACAGCAGTTGCTTTGTTGCATCCAGGAAATGTCTGTGGCTCCCGTTATGCGGCCTCCATGATGTGGAAAGGCACTTTGTGTCAAGTCGGTGGCAAGGACGATCATCCTCCATGGTGGTAGTTCCCAGCCATGGTTTCAGATGCACCCGGGAGTCTAATTCAAGAAATATCTTTAGGGGCCCCTGGGTGGCTCACTGGTTAAGCGTCCAACTCTTGAGCCCAGCTCAGGTCTATCTGCCTCCCCCCGCAAAGATTTTATTTGACAGAGACACAATGGGAGAGAGAACACAAGTAGAGGCGGAGGGAGAATCAGACTCCCCGCCGAGTAGGGAGCCCGACACGGGGCTCAAACCCAGGACCCTGGGATCACGACTTGAGCCAAAGGCAGACGCCTAATGACAGCCACCCAGATGCCCGTCAGCTCAGGTCTTGATATCAGGGTCGTGAGTTCAAGCCCCGTGTTAAAATTTCTTTAAAAAAAAAAAAAAAATCCAATCAACTCCCATTTAAAATGTACCTACATGTGTGCATATTCCTCTAAGTTCTTTTGAAATAGGAGAAAGGATATTTTTGCAGGTCTTTGGGTATATGCTGTAAATGCATAAAGGCTAAAAATGGATTAAAACAATAGCCAACCAGTAGCAGACTCCAACTCTTCCTAAGGATGACCAACCCAGCCTCAGCATGAGGCCTTCCTTAATTTCATTGAGGGAATCCCAAAATACCCAATTTAGGTAGAGGATCAAACAGAAAAAGGAGTCCCTCCAGCCAAACTGTCCATCCTCCACACTGCTACCACATTTATCTTCCTAATAACACAACCTGAGGTTTCTCCTCTATTTACAAACCTCTGCTGACCTCCACTGCCTGGAGGAAGAGGTCAGAAGCCCTCAGTGTAACAAAGAAGGTCTCCTGTCAGGTGAGCCCGACCTAACCCCTCCAACCTGCCCCAGCAGTACTTAATATTCTACTGCTCACTGTTCTCTAAAACTCTCTCCAAACTTCTCCCTCCACTTTTACATTTGATGTTCTCTTCCTTCTTCTTCGTCACCTTCTTTATTTGAGCAGCTTTTATTTACCCTTCTAGAGGCAGCTTCCCATGATCTGGGTCTTCCTTGATTCACATGCATGGAGGTATGCCCCCCCAGTCTGGGAGCACAGACCATCTGTGCTCATGCCCCTACTAGATCAGTGTCTCCCAGGACGTCTGCCTCCTCCTCTGGACCAGACTCCCGGAGTGCAAGTGAAGTGCCTTGGCCAGGGGCCAGTCTCCAAGGCCTGGCCACACTTCTGACATGGAACAGGTCCCCGACGAAGAAAGGGCAGGAACAAATCTCCCACCTGCTTCTCCTCTCCCTCAGGGACAAGTCCACGTAAGCTGTGTGGGGTGTGGAGCAGGTAACTTAGCCTGGCTCACCTTCCCTTACAAAACAAGGACCATGATCAGACCGAACCTTTCTTTACAGACTCCTTACAAGGATCACCACAGAAAGCTTACAAAAAAAAAAAAAATATATCACTCTGAAAGAATCCTAGTCCAACAGAAGGTATTCAGATTCTGATACCTTAATTGCAGGTTTTAAGATCAACTGAAATCATCTTTTGACCCTATTAAACTGTCCTCAATCTTTTTTTGACACACACACACAGTGCGCGCAAGTGAGGGAAGGGGCAGAAGAAAGAATCCCAAACAGACTCCACACTGAGGGCAGAGCCCAACATGGGGCTCGATCCCGGGACCCAGAGATCACGACCCGAGCCGAAATCAAGAGTCTGACACTCAACTGACTGAGCCACCCAGGTGTCCCTCTTCTCTTATGGGCCCACACATTCTTTCGGCTTTCAGCCATAGACAAGAAGACACAAGAAATGTCTTGTTCAAAGTACAGAACTATATGATCCACAAAAAAAGGGTAATATGTTCACATTGGTATCACATTCAACCTTCCCATCTAAAGTTGATTGAAAAAACAAACAACAAAAAAATGAACTTGGAGCACAGTTTGAGAGTTCATTAAGTTAGCTTTTCAGCTCTTGAAGAAGAACATTTCATACCTTTGAAAGCACTACACAACCTACAGGCTTGCTCTCACCCAGACGCACAGGGACCTTCACACCTCTTTCGGTCACCAAAGCTGAGTTCTAGTATTTGGGGCCTCACATTTTCTGTGTGAAAATGAACTTTTGTCTTTAGGAGTAGTTCCTACAAAAATCGACTTCATTTCCAAAAAGAAGAACACTTTTGTCCCCACAAGGAAAATTATTCTATCACATTTTCTAAAGAAAGGCTTAACAAAACTGCCCATTCCTTTTTTTAACCACCCTGAGTATTCCTTGGTGCTACTACAGTCAAGCTGAGCTGGGGACTCCCGTTTCCAGGAATTAGCCTTGTGGTGCTGCGATCCAGACACTGAAGAGGGATTCTGCTCCACATCTGTCAGAGATAAGGGACAGTGCCAGGGAAGCAGACGGACCCCCAAGAGCAGCGGACTGCCAGCTGGCCCAGAGTCCTCACCTCACCTGGCCCTCCTTTCCTTCCCCACCCCTTTGATTTTGATCTCCAAGACTAGGAACTCTCCCCAAGTCCTAGCCCTTGGGGATGACTACCTTACCCTTTCTGGTTTCCTGCATAAGCTTTACCACCAAGAGCCCCCCGTTCAAGACACAGTCATTACATTCTGCTTACCCATACCTTCACCTGCATTAACTCAAGGAATCCTCCCAACAGTCCTCACAGGCAAATACTATTCCTATTCCCATCTTACAGAGGAAGAAGGTACCGAGGGTCAGAGAGGCTGAGTGACACGTCCAAGGCCACCGTGCCAGTTGAAAGGTGGTGGGCTGGGACTTGAAGCCAAGCAGTCTGGCTCCAGACACGGGCTTTTACCCTCTAGGGTAGACCAGTCCTGGCTCCCATTACCTTCCTAAACTAACATTTCTCAGTGGAGTCATGCTCCATCCACACCCTAGGTCTTTCTCCCTTAAGAGCGTGGCTCCTAAAAGGATCTCCCAGTGATGTAGATAGAAGAATCACAGCTTCTAAAAATAAGTATTTACAAGTTCTGACAGAGCTGCAGTGTCCAAACTCACATATCTCACTTACATTCCAGAATAGGAACTTCTTTAATTCAGGATCACTTGCCAAAAAGGTGCAGAAGTCTTCGGTTTATTTTTGAAAACTTTCACATGGTAGAAAGTCTTCTGTTAATCTGAGACTTTTTACATAAAGTTATCTATGCTTGTTACAATTTTAAGGAGAAATCATTACATATCAAATTTAAGATTTTTGATAAATAAGAAAATCTAAGACTAAATAAAAAGAATAATCAGCACCAAGGGCAGCCTTTGTCATAGTGAACAGACCAGGTCTGTCTTGCGGGGCTCTGGCCTCCTGACCTGTCCCCTCTCCCCACACCCCCCCTGCACAATTCAGATGTGAATTTATATCAGCTGGATTAGGTTTCCCAAGGACATTTTTTAAACTCTTTTTGTGAAATAGAAGTCTCTGCTCCCTTCACAAAGGAGTGCCTGGTTGGCCTTGTGTTAGCTGGGCAAACAGCTGAGAGAGAAAGAACCAAGTTGCGTGCCTGTGTGGAGCAAGAAAGACGCCAAGCAGGTGTCATGCCAAGGCCACCTGCTCCATGTGAGCCTAGGGCCCTCTTGAGATTTTTTCATTCACTTCAACAAAGAAGTGTGAACAGCCTATCAGTACTATAGTTTTAAGAAGTATTTATTCTCATGTGATCTTTAAAAATATTGCACCCCAAGATACTGAAAGACAGGTAACTGAAATTCATCTCTCTACCACCCAGTAGGAGTTAGCCTACAGAATTTCACCTTCTAGCTCTACTCTGCCTGCAAAATTCTGGTCATCTACCTTTCCGCACACATGTGCTGCGTGCTTCTTTATCCTACCCCGTGAGAGCTGCAATTCCACTCAACATTTATGAGGTGCCCTCTCCAGACCAGGGACTATGCAAGGTGCTGGTAGACGCATTAGGACAACAGGCACCTGACCTCCAAGGATGAGACACATCCTTAAATGACCACGGGACAGAGTCCTGTAACAGGGGAACCAGCATGGTCCTACTGCCAGTCGGAGGGAAAAAGTTGTACCTCAGAAATTCTCAATACCCAAAGAGCAGGGGTTGATTTTCCATGGTGCAGAGTACTGTGTCTAGGGTAAAGTGCCGAGCACATGTGGGAAGGAGCATACTGGGGAGATATGTGAATACAGCCCTGGTAAGATTCTGAGAAGCTTTTTTAATAAATATTTATAGAACGCCAAGGCTCTGTGAGGTAGGGCACTTGAGGATAAAAAAAAAAAGCCAACAACCAAGACACGGGATTAAGGATAAACCAGCTAAACACAAGAATGACAGCAAATTACACAGTGAAGCATAAACTAAATAGGAGCCAGAAACTCAACTGTTATTTTAAAATCAACCACGTGTCATGAAGGCATCGTGGGCCCCATTCCTAAAGAGGCTTACATCCTCGTAGGGAGATAAGTCAAAACACACGTGGACCCCCAGAAATATAAAACTATAATTACCACATGTAGGTTGGAAAGGGGAGGCTTTGTGTCAGAGGAAGGAAACATTCAGCCACTGAATCCTAGAAGTTTGCCTGGAAGGGGTGAACCATTACCTAATATTTTAAAAATGATGCAGTTTAGAAAAAGAGGTTGGGTTGGATTTCTCCTTGGCTAAATCATAGGCGAGTCAAAAAGCATTAGCAGAGGGGCTCCTGGGTGGCTCAGTGGGTCAAGCAACTGACTCCTGATTTCAGCTCACATCACGACCTCAGGGTCGTGGGATCGAGCCCTACCTCGGGCTAGGCATGGAGCCTGCTTAAGATTCCCTCAACCTCGGGCACCTGGGTGGCTCAGTGGGTTAAGCGACTGCCTTTAGCTCAGGTCATGATCCTGGAGTCCCGGGATCGAGTCCCGCATCAGGCTCCCTGCTCAGGGGGGAGTCTGCTTCTCCCTGACCCTCCCCCCTCTCGTGCTCTATCTCACTCTCTCTCAAATAAAAAAATCTTTAAAAAAAAAAAATTCTCTCAACCTTTTCCTCTGCTCATCCCCCACTCCTGTGGGTGCTCTCTTAAAAAATAAAAAAAAGTAAAATAAATTTTTAAATGTTAGTGGAAAACCAGCCACTGAGGCTGGTCAGGAGGAGTGAGTGAGGTAATGGTGTGTGGAGGGAAGTGTCCCTGTGACTAGTTCTTTCTTTGCCGTCCCCATCTCTACTCTGGTTCCTTTTAAAAATTTGTTTACGTTTTCCACTAACATTTAAAAAATTTTTTTTTTTTTTTTTTTTTTTTTTTAGAGCACCCCCCCCGGAACTGGGGGATGAGCAGAGGAAAAGGTTGATTTTTTTTTTTTTTTTTAAAGATTTTAAAGATTCCCCCGCCCGAATCACCTACCAGGTGCCCATTTGAAGGCTGCTGGGTGGGACGGGGGAAGCCACCAGGGTAGTGAACAAATGCGGCGCCGACTTCCACGGAGCTTACGTGGGACAAGTTACACTTTATCAACCCAGTTTCACAGCCCGAGACATCCAACCCCACAACGCACCCGGAAGCCTGTGGTAGAGCTCTCATGGGGCAGAACCAGGGCACAGACCACGCAGGTTTACAGGACCTCAAACTCATGCGCTTTCTGTGACCCTTTATGGCCACTGACCAGAGAGGCAAAAAGGAGCAAAAACTAAACAAAATCCCCAACGTGGCACAATCTTCCACTTGGTATTTTCCATTTCTATTTCCAGGCCCTATCCTGAGGCACACTTCACACTCAGGCCTTCCAACTTCTGCTTGCTCTCAAGAACTATTTGAAAAGCCACATCCTCAGAGCAGTGGCCACTGCCGAGGCCCATGGAAATGCTCGGTCACGCATGGAAGGCATTGTGAGAAGTCGGCGGCGGGAAGGAGTGAAGTACAATCATCTCCTCCCGGAAACAAATACAGTTAAGTTCTCCTCCATCCTCTGCTGCTTTTGAGAGGAAGAACAGCAAGACAGAACAGCTGGGATGGATAATCCTACAACTCATTCAACAAGGAGAGGGCTGTTGAATGAGTTGTAAGAGGGCTCTCTAACCAAGTTTGTTCCCTGTAGCAGCCTAACACAGCGGCGTCAGAATTTTCACCAGATACACATTCAAAATAAATATTCACAATCCGTATCTAATCTCGACACTCCACCCTCCAATCCCTCACACAGGACGCAAATGTCCAGAGAGACACTTCGCGGTGTTGAAAAGAAAACGCAGGCGCAAAATGGCGTCCTTTCGGCCAAATCCCCAAACCAGGACTGAACACATAATCTAATTGCCCTTTCAACCTCCCCCAGAAAAGTCATCTTAAGGTTGGTCAGGAAATTTGTAATGAGCGCCAAAGAGTCTGCCACAGGGGCCCTCTTCACACCCCCGCCAAAGGGATGAGGAGGTGATCTGCCTGACGACACCCCTAGATGGGATGCTGCCCAATTCATGAATTTAGTAAAGTCAATTAGATCTTCAAAGATACACCGTCGACTTCTGTTTTTTAATAACAGCGACAGGGAGGACAATGGGCCCAGCACTGGTCACAGAGGCTGTGAGATTGAGACCCGTCACGTCGCTGGACCTTGATAAAGACACCTAATGCTGGTCTCAGGGAAGGGAGACTCCAAAGAGTTACCTCGGGAGGGGGTGGGAGAAGTTACCAAGTGGAAGCACCTTGCAGCAGAGCCCATGGCTCAGAAGCAGTGCACACAGATACGCTGACGCCCGACAAGCATCCTAGTTTGCATTAATCAAACACAAAGTTGGATTCCACACCAGAACATTCCCGAGCACCGGAGGGAGGAAGGAAGGAAGTGGAAAAGAACCAGAGGGAAGGAGCAACGCTTCCCTGGGAAGGTAGGAGGTGTGCGCCTGGGACGAACTGAATTTACCAGCTCTGCCTAGAGCAGCGCTTCTTAAAGTGTGCTCCCCGGACCAGCAGCATCGGCAACACCTGGAAACTTGTTAGAAATGCGCCCCAGGCCCTCCTAATCTGAATCTCTGCTTTAACGAGCCCTCCAGGAGATTCTGAGGCGTGCTTGAGTTTGAGAACCACTAGGGAGCAAAGTCGGGAGCACAGAACATTTAGTTCTGGGCCTCTTCGTTTCCAGAAGGAAAGTTAATACAGGATGTGGGGTCTCCAACATCCCTCCCCTTGGAAAGCACAGCAGGGGGATGAGACCTTCTCAGCTTCGCAAAGAGCGTGCAGCTGGGCATGTATGTATCTTAGGGTGAAACTCTGGAACCTGTAATATTGGGCAATTCTCCTGGAGCGCGAAGCTGGGTCACATGCCCCATAAACGCCGTTGCGCAGCATGAGAAGGCATTTGAGGCCAAAAGCCCTCTTGGAGGTAACCTTCCTTGGAAAATAGCAGGAGGCCGGCCATCATCTAACTTTCCCCATTTCCCCCACCTGCCCCAGCGCATATGTTTTAAGTTTCCCAAATCAACAGAGTTGCAGCCTTGCTGCAGAGAAGCTGCTGCCTGCCTCCCCAGTGACCAGACCTGCCCTGGAGGCCCTTCTAGAGAATTAGTAGGCGTGTTAGATACTCAGATACTGCTTTTAGATTTTCCAAAACATACAGCTAACACCACAGATGAAAATCAATGCAAGAAAAAGTTCTTCCTTTGCAAGTCCCTTTTCTGAGTAACTCCCTGCCTGAATTTCACTGCACGTTCCTTTGCCAGCTTTAAAAAAATTGTTTCTCAATTTAAAAAAGTTAAATTAGGGAGGCCTGGGTGGCTCCGTCAGTTAAGCATCTGCCTTCAGCTCAGGTCATGATCTCAGGGGTCCAGGGATCGAGCTCCCCCCAATCAGGCTCCCTGCTCAGTGGGGAGTCTGCTTCTGCCTCTCCCCCTCCCCCCCGCTCATTCTCGCTCTTGCTCTCTCAAAAAAATAAAATCATAAAAAACTAAAAAAATAATTGTAAAAAGTTAAATTGGAGGGGTATGTGGCAGTTTCCTGCACATTTGCTTGCAACCTCCGTGAATCCATAGTTATTTCAAAATAAAGTTTATATATAAAGTTGAGAGAGAGAGTTAGGTTTTCCCCCTGCTTATTCTGTTACATACACAGGGGCAAGCGCTCACAAGCCAAAATTTTTTTGGTGGTTTCAAAATTAAACCCACTTGCTCAGGTCTGTGTGAAACAGGGGCATCACCAGCGTGGCCATCAAGAGATAACCCAGGGAGGTAGGCCCCTGTCTAAACACCATCAGGTGCACGCCTTCGCTGCCCTGGGGAGCCAGCAACCCAAAGTATAGAAGCTGAGGTAGCTCAAAGATGCTGAAAGTGTCAGAGTGGAGGGTTCCAGTGAAAACTCACAGAGACAAGAGACAATATTGTAGGAATCCCAGGACCTGCTTCCCAGGTTTACCTGATCATGCAAATCACCTGGCGTTCGGAGGTAGAAGGGTTTTCCCCACTCCCGACTGCTGGGAGGCGGGATCTGCCCCAAGCACACTCTTGGACTCTCTCAGTCTCTCCCCTTCCTCTGCTCCTGCAGGGAAAAGTAACTTCTCGGACTGACAGATCTGGGGGGAATGGCACACCCTGCTCAGCTCAGCTCAGGCCCCCCTCCCCCTTTGGAAGTGAGCTTCTGCAGCCTGCCGGAAGAAGGGGCTACTCAGGACTCCAGGCGAACAAACTTCATTCCAAGAATTCAATCAGCAGGCCTCTGAGGCTAGCTGACTTAACACAACACCCTCCAGCCAAGCTTCTATTAGGGAAGATGGGACATTTTGACCTCCCTTTTGTCCGACTCATTGTTTTTCTTCTCAGTTTGCTTAGGGTTTGGGCAGGAAAGAAGACTTGTGGACCTTGGGCCCCTCAAAGACCTCCCCACCAGATGTGGTGTAATGATGCAGACTCTTCCCCCCCCACCCCACCCCCACCATGGGTGCTGCTTTTAGGTAAGTCTGAATCCGAACCTGATGCTTTCATTAGAACCCAGGAGATTCTTGTTATCTGGAAAGTTGGGGAAATACTGTCTGAAAGAACATTCTAGTATTGAGCTTACCTGTTATGTAAAATTTGGGTATATATGAGGCAGCTTCACCAAGGTTTACAGCATATTGAGGAGTTCAGCCCAAACCACCCCCACGGGGCAAATTAGAGAAACCGAGCCCCGGGCTGGAAGCTTTTTGCCAGGAGGTAGAGCAGTCCAGCAGAGGAGGAGAGGTTTTCCAATGACAGCTCCAAGGGAAGGCTAGGGAAAGTCAAGTTCGGCCTTTGAGAGTGTCCAGGGCCGTGGAGAAGGGTGGGGAGAGCTGTATTGTGGAGACTAAGTGTCGTCCACCCCAAGCCCCGCAGCTCTGTGCATCTCTGTGGCCACGTCAGAGCCTGAGTGTGCCCGGGGGCAGGACATCAGGGATGGAAGTCACCAGCGCTGAGCCAGAAATCAGAAGGGTGACACCCATTACCTGTAACAGGGCAAGGTGCGGTTTGTTGTTTTGTTTGTTTGCTTTTTTAAGATTTCATTTATCTATTTGGGGGCGAGACAGCAGGAGAGCACAAGCCAGAGGGACAGGGAGAGGGAGAAGCAGGCTCCCCGCTGCGCAGGGAGCCCAGCGCGGGGCTCGATCCCAGGACCCTGGGACCATGACCTGAGCTGAAGGCAGACACTGAACACACTGAGCCACCCAGGCGTGTTTCTAAGCATCTCAGAAAAACTACAATCGCGGGGAATGTTTGCTACTAAGCAAGGAATCATAACTGGGGATTCACAGCACAGCACCCATGACCTTTAAGTTAAGGACAGAGCATAGTGCGGTCAGGCCCCATTGTCACTGACATCTTGATATCATTCTCTAACGCGCCAGTCTGTTTTAAGAAACATAGTAATGTTTATTAGAGACTTCACTGGTTCACTCCTGACTTCAGTCCTCCACCCCTATCTATATCCCACATGACCTTAGATTTCTTATTCTGATTTAACCTCCGCACGTTTGGGGAAGGGATACTGTATGTACACCACACTGAGAAATCCATTTCCCCAAGGGCAAGTTTGTGTCTCCAGCCCTCTCTCCTGAACCCCCATACTAACCACCTCCCAGCAGCTCCCCTGACTCCCAGCAGCTGTGGAAAACATCCACGTGTCCAAAACCAACCTCCCGGCCGCACTCCTGTCAGCCCATCTCACAGGGCAGCAACACCACCTGCCAGAACCTCGAAGAGATCCCTGACCCCTCCTTTGCGCTCACAGCCCACATGAGAACCGCCAGGAAATCCTGCCTCCTGGAGGTCCCGAAGGCCTCCAGAGTCCTGCCGCTTTGCACCACTTCCACCTGCTGCTCCAGGGGGGAAGCCGGTCTCCCCGCCCCCCTCACCTCTCCACCCTCTCTTCTCATCCCGGCAGCTAGACTGGTCCTTCCAGAATGGAAGGGGAACGAGTCATCCCTCTGCTCAAAGCCCTGCAGTGATTCCTCTTTCCTGCTCTCCTGCTCCTATGTGGACTCTCCAGGCCCACTCCCACTTGGGCCTTTGTGCTTGGCCGTTCCTTCCTCCGGGAGGCCCTGGACTCGCCTCCTCCAAGTGGGCTCCAGCGGCACCATTTAAAGAAGACCGATCCTCACGACCATGTATTTAAAAATTGTAGTCGTACCCTCCTTCAGCCCCCTTATCCTGTTCTCATTTTTTTTCCCCCACAGTACCTTCTAACATACCATGCAATGTACTTAGCAGGTTTATTATTCTGTGTCCCCCACCAGAATCTCAGCTCCAGGAGGACACAGTGTTTATTCAACAGTGTATCTCAGTCACCTAGAATGCAGCAGGTGCTCCCTAAAGCCCAGCATCTTCCCCAAGCACAACCTGAAGGAAGGGGCTGAGCTACCACGGCGCTCTGCGCCACTTGGCCCAACCGTGTTTGCCGGACGGAGGGAGCCCCCTCTCAGGAGGAGGCATGACCCACATGCAGGAAGCAGCCACCCTTACCTGAGGTCTTTTTTTTTTTTTTAATTTTTTTTAAGATTTTATTTATTTATTTGAGAGAGAGAATGAGAGATAGAGCGCATGAGAGGGGGGAGGGTCAGAGGGAGAAGCAGACTCCCTGCCGAGCAGGGAGCCCCATGTGGGACTCGATCCCGGGACTCCAGGATCATGACCTGAGCCCAAGGCAGTCGCTCAACCAACTGAGCCACCCAGGCGCCCCTGAGGTCTTTTTTTTAAGACTTTATTTATTTATGTATGAGAGACAGAGAAGCAGAGGGAGAAGCAGGCTCCCAAGGAGCAGGGAGCCCGATGCGGGACTCGATCCCAGGACCCCGGGATCATGACCTGAGCCGAAGGCAGACGCTTAACCATCTGAGCCACCCAGGCACCCCCTTACCTGAGGTCTTACTTGCAATGTTCCAGAAGGCCCTTGTGTACCAAAGTTTCTCTCCCAATAGTAGGCCAGAGTGCCCGAAATTAGCATATCAGGGAGACCTTTGACAGGGCCTCTACAGATACTGGGGGTGGGAGGGGGGAGCCAGGGGCAGGCAGGAGAGGGTGTTGGAGGGAAGAGACCACACTAGCAGGGCCCGAATGAAAAGGCCGTCATGGGAGTCCCAGGGAGAAACCAGATACGCCGGAACCAAGGCAGGAGCAACGAGGAGGGATTTATGAGCTGGAATTATCTAGCCAACCACCCAGGAAGACTCAGGGAAGTGGGAGAAGGCACACACTTTGGTGGAAGAGAAGAAAACAGCCCAGAGCATGATGCAAAGCTGGGACAGCTGGTGACCTCGGAGGGGAGTTCCTGAGCACCAAATGGAATGCGAGAGGGACCCAAATCCCCACAGTCCAAGGCTCCAGCAGGCACCTGCCGGGGACGAGAGGTTACCGCGGCCCCCTCCCGGTCCTACTATACACAAAAAGGGTACGAGATGGGCTGGAGACGGGGAGCCTCGTCCTGGTCCAGGTGAGAAATGACGAAGGGCTGGCCTACTGCGCGGGCCATAAAGATGGAGTTACAGCCACAAGAGGGGGGGGAACGCCCCCTGCGGCATTTCAGCCTGGGGTGATATGGACCAAGAAAGGCCTGGGTGACCACAGACAGACAACCAGACCAGAGAGAGCCAGAACTCCTGGTTGCAAATGAGAAAACAGTTCACTGAGCTGGAATGCTGAGGGGGGCGCTCACACGTTGATGGGGGCAATGGAACAGGTAGCTCAGAAGGAATCCAAGGAAGCTGGTGCCCAGACCAAGGCCCACAGCCAAGAGCCACATGGGAACAGTTAGGATCCCCCAGCACCCACACCGGAGCGGGCTCTACCCGTCCCTGTTTCCTCACATCACTGACTTCAGGCTCCAAGTCCCAGGCCAGAGTTTGGAGGGTGGCGTGAGGCCAGGTCCATGCCCTGGGCAGCAAGCCTCTCTCCCTGGTATGTATAAATAAAATCTTTAAAAAAAGACCTCAGGGGCGCCTGGGTGGCTCAACTGGTTGAGCATTTCCTAAATGAGCAGGACATGGGTTTTGGATTTGGAAGGAAGAGGCACTGACTGCGGAAGGATCACTGATGGGTATGTGTGTGTGCACGCTTGCACGCAGGGTTGGGGTTGCGGACGGAAGTCTGTTCTTGACCGTGTTTCTGCAGACAAAAAAGCACCAACTCTCCCCTAAATGAACCCTCGACTCGGGGCAGACTGATGTATCCCCGCTCCCATTCTTTGTCTTCTTCGGGTGTTCTTCCCACCTGCGTTCCTGTTCCTCAACTACCTGCCGACATCCCAAGCTCTGAGGGCTCACCTCAGCCCCCGTCTACTTAAGATGGGAAAACCAGAAGTAGTGAAAAAGATAAAAAGCGATAAAAGGTGAAAAACAGATTTTAAAAAAGTGTAATTCTTTCAGGGCTTCCTGGCTTGTAAGGGGCAATAAATCCCCTATTAACAATGGGGCACGTGCTTTTGCTTTTGTACAAATGAAGGTTTGTGTGGTACGGGACACCGATTTGGCACTCACCTTATACTATTAATTAGCCTCTTCTGTGAATACGTGCTTTAAACAAGGTTGAAAACATTACGAGAGCAGGAATTCGCTCCCTCGCTCTGTGTATTTTTGACCTCTACAGAACCTAGTGAGTGCTCAATAAATAGGTAACTGACTGATTAGCTAAAAGAACAGAAAACAGAAATGAGATTGCCTCCCTGACTAATGGTGAGACGCACATGTGGTTGCCTCTACCCAAAAGAAAATGAGTTTTGTTAGTGAGGTTTTACTGAAGTTGAATCTGGGAGGTAACTGCCCTGGAGGCGACAAATGAATGAGTCTAAGAGAACAAAACGGCCAGAGCCGCGGACCTAGAAGTCAGGCCGGCTCGGCCAGTGAGCTCAAAGGGAGAGCTGTCCCTCAGACAGAACAGGGCCATTAGGCAGTAGGCCAGACACCAACAGGGAAGCTTCTGGACCCTGAAAGGAAGCACTGTCATGCAGCACTGAGTTAGCAGCCCCTATGGGTCTCCTCTGTCAGCTTAGAAGAGGTGGCGGCCAACACAGGCCATGCAAACAATCCCCTTTGGACGGACCCAGCAGGACGGAGAATGGGTCTGGGGTGAAGGGAGACTTCGGGGTCTGGACGGATAGGACGGAAGGGGTGACCAGGAGGTGAGAGCAGCAGGGAGGGAGAGGTGGGGCAGTGCCATGTGAGGAAGCATCTTCCATCCTCAGGGCCCGGGGAAATGGGGAAAGAGGGACCCCAAAGGGCCGCACAAAAAGGTGTCAGTGGCTGTCTCAAAAACCCCAAGAATTCCAGGTACACAACACCCTTCTCGCCCTGCTGCTCTGATCAGCTGCCCGTTTACGTTCTAGCTAGGGAACCCCTTGAAAGCCCAGACGTGCAGGAGAGACTCAGTGCAGGATGTAAGGAGGAGGGAAAGAAGTTCATCCTCTTTCTCCTCAACTACTTCTCTGCTTTTCCATTGTCCTCTCTCTCATGTCACATCCTCTCCCGGCCCCTTATTTTTTCCATAAGTGTTCCTTGAAAAGCTCCAAACTGGCCCCGATGGGGACATTCCAAGAGAAATGGAAACCACCCCATGTCTAACCTAAGCTGTTCCCGAGGGCAGGTGGGACGGCCCGGGGGCGGGGAGGGGTGGAGGAAATGGAGGTGACAGCTCCCCTCTCCTCAGGAATTGGGGGACAGTGCACTTGAGCTTGAGAGAAGGCCTCCATGGCCGGCTCTGCTTCTTCTGGCTACTTACCCTGGGGAAATGTACAAAAAGTCCTCTCTGCCTCAGTTTCCATATTTGTAAAACAGAAAAAAAAAAAGAGTGCTTACTTGATCGTATTTTTGGAAAAAATTAAATAAGTACTTAGAGTAGTGACTGGCACTAAATACTCACCTCTTCCTCCTTTCATTACCCCCCAAAACAAATACCTAAACATTTGTTTCAAAATGCAATGTTGAAAGTTCTACTGATCCACCACAGGGCATGCGAAACAGAGTAGGAGTATTAATTTAGATTTTGTCCTCGCCTGTGTGCCCTGTCCCTGGATGCATCCTGTAACCAATGGCAGAGACTTGCAGAAGAAGCCACTGAGGCTGGCTGGCCATCTGTGGTTCTGGAATGAGGGGAGAACAGCCATCTCTGCTGACCAGCTGGGCTGAATTGACCTAAATACTGTCTTTACATTGATTCTACATTGTCTGAGCTGTCTTTTTTTTTCTTAACGTTCACACTATGTTCTCATTGTTAAAAGATGACTGTTAAAACCATTCATTTGTCAGACGGGTAGTGGGACTCAAGAGTCCGGGCACACAAGGAGTCCGTGCACACAAGGAACCCGGGGGGCTGTCGGGTTCCTTGCGTATCACACATGGTGGAGACAGGGCATGTGACTGCAGCAGAGACAAGGAGGGAGCCATGGGGGAGGGGCAGGCCGGGGCAGGCCCTGAGATGGAAGCTGTCACCTCCATTCCCTGATAGCAGGGTCCGCTCCAGGCCTCCGGGCCCTCTCTTGAGGTCAAGGACGCACCACGGGCCTTTCTTCTCTGTTCAGAAATCTTACGGCACAAGACACTTTCCTTTCCAACTAGTCTCCACTTTCAAGGTCTTAAATGCCATTTTCCTACATGAATAATTAAATGTTTACCATTCCTATGGGAAATGAATAGGGAGCCAAAGAGACCATCGGAGCTGATCTTGGTTTTTACCTGAAGTACAAACATTTTAATGCATACCTTTTAAGAAAGAAACTGGTCAAGGAAATGCAATTGGAAATTCCAATCGTGACCCAAAATATTTATCTAAGATACAAACGTGCACCAATGAAACCCCGGCAACACAAAAGTCAACAGGACTGGGGGCATTTGCTTGCCGAGACATCACAGAATGCAGGGTTTGGTGTCTCCAAGTCTCCAGACCAAATGATGACCACCGACGTTACTGCTAATGGATGAACATGGAGTACATACTTGGTTAAAAGAAAATAAATCCCCAGAAGGAGTGAAATGAATAAGCCCCACATCCTCCCTGCCAAAAAAAAAAAAAAAAAAAAAATTAAAGTTGCTTTCATTGTATTATAAAAGATATTTTCCTTTTGTCTTATCCGTTCAGTCTCTTAGGGTGTGGTGTCACGAGGATCCCTAAGAAACAGAAATAGGTTGTAGGTAGAAATCTTTGTACATATACCAGGGACCCAGAGCCAGGCTTACCAAAACATAATTCTTTCTTACTTAACCTGATTTAAGCAACAGAATAGATCTCAACAGTCACCCAATAAAAGAAAATCCGTTCTGGCATCTGGGGTTCACTTCCTTATTAAAAATTAGCAGCCAGTTAGCATCAATGAGTGGAACCTGCCGCAGCTAGAAATGCTCACAAACCAGCTGGTCCAGGAAGTGGAGGTCTCTGGTAGGGACCCTGCAAGCTTGTGGGCGTGGCTTCCCGGGGTCCTAACAGGTCTTGCGTTTAATGCCAATAAATGTGCCCGCTGAGCAGAAGAAAAATCAGTTAATACGTAAGCATGAAGAACCCAACAGGATAGAGTGTTCTGGGTTCCTTAACTCAAATAGCTCGGTCTCTTCCCCCCTTTAACTCCAGGCTTTAAATCTCTGTACCATTTTTCAGAGTGTAGCGCTGATGGAAAAGGTCAGTCTAGCAGCTCTAAAGAATTCCACTCTTTATTTATTTATCTACCTAAGGGACATAGTTTGGATCCTTTACTGCACTGGAATACTTGAATCATACCAGTTGGAATATGAACCATCCAGAAGTTGAGAAAGAAAAGAAAATATATACTCAAGCTAAACTCAATCCGATTTTAAAAGGCGGCTATTAGTCAATTCCAATTTTAGTAAAGTTTTGAACAAACAGGCTAGACAAAAATAGACTAAAATCACAAGTGCGACTGAACAGCTTTCACTGGGGACTCTACTCCCACAGCCCACCGGGGAGAGGGCGGGGGAAGGACTTCCACTCCAGTGCCTAATTCAATACAAATTAGGAGAAAGGCTTTCTGGAACACACCCCCCCCCCCCAGACTGAAAGTGGGCATGAGCTATTGCCCTCTAGCGGCTAGGTCCCAGAAGACACGTTCCAAACACCGGAGAGCTCATTTTGTACTCTTCTGGAACTTTTCATCTCTTGTCCGAGTTAATTTTACAGTTACTTAATTTTACAGGGAAGGATCTTCAGATTTTTCTTTCTGAAGCAGGTCACCGATAACGGAATAACCAGCATAAAAGTCAACGCTATCCCCAGATACCATTACTGCGGTTAGAAAAATTAAGATTCCAGTGTCTATTCCCTTGCCAAAAGGCAAAGCTGATCAGGGAAACGAGAACTGAAAAACATGTGGTTCCAAGGACTTTAAGTTTTAAGTCTTGTTATCTTCCACATGGTGCTGTATAGAAATGATTCTCCTAGGAACCATGAACTAGAAGTGCTAATTTCTGATTTAAAAAAAAAAAAAAAATCACATAGGGAGGAGGTAGGAGTGTCTCAAGTACAATGGCAAGAGATGGAGAGAGGAATTGAATGTGATTTAATCCCTAACAAAACAAGTCCAGGGAGAGATTTCCCAGACTGGTAATTGAACAGCACAGGGCACTCTTTTTTCCATGGAAGGTATTTGAAATAGGGCATTGTTTAATATCATAAACCCAAAGGCATGTCCCTCCTGTTGAAGGAAGAGACTGTCAAATCCAGTTTTTATTCCTCCTTCCCATAAATCCAGGGCTGTGAAAGTCTATGAAAACACAAAATAATTTTCAGGATCACCGGGGCCATGACCTTCAGCATTTTCCTGTGACAGTTTATAAGTCCAACTTGCCACAATAATTTATTGGAAGACTCAGACCTCTGCATGAAAAAAGGAAAACTATTCTAGTAGAACAATTCAAGGGAAACCTAGTTTTCTCAGGGCTCATGTTGTCCCTCCGGCCTCCCATGTCCAGAGTTCAAGGTCAACCCTAAGTCTACTTCCCTATATAACCAGCCGACAGCCTGGTAATCAGTAATCACTTGCTGATTCCTCTTGTCTGGGTCATCGCCTGAGCCAGGTTGAGCCGACAATAAGTAGTTCATACCATGCCTATTGCAGGCCATCTCGTTTTCTCATTGATTTCCTTTGCAAATAACTTCTCCCCAGCTGGGAGCACTGCGTGGCGATGGCTGGTGGGTAATGCTTCCCAAAGCAAATCCCCCTCACAGATGGCACACAAACAGTTAGCTCCTTGATCTCCAGTGACCAGGCTAGGGGGATGCACTACAGTTTAGAGGGCATTTCCCTTTAGTGAGTAAAAGGTGTCAGCAGCCTTGCAGTCAGCAAAAATGATGGTAAATAACCCTCTTCTTTTGCGTTGCACATTTCGACTACAGAGTGGTTTCAAAGTCCTGGTAAAATGTGACACTTTTCCTACCCGCACAGCAGGACAGTCATCCTGTAACTTCTGGATCATCGTTGTTGGAAGAGTGTTGCACAGCCCCACAGAAGAAGAAATATGTGGTACATACTTGGGAGTATTTATAGTATTCTAGTTAAAGACCAAATTCTAGAAATATGCGGTGGCCAACTCCGGCTTACGTAATCCAAGTTTTGAAGTTGAAGCCAAGACTTCCCTTTACCGGGCAAAGTGATTAAGTTTGCAAATTGTATCTCAGATACCCTTGATATGCCCTGTGCCCACTGCTGTCTCGAAAAAATTTAAGGAAAAATTGCTGAAGGGAGAAAAGGTTGCTATGTGTATGATGTTATTTTTAAGACTGCAATTTCCTAGAGGAGTGTGGTCTAGTGGCAACCCTAGCGAACTCGCAGTGTCCACTGTGTGCACAGCCCCAGGCTCACGGTGGGGTCTCTCTTGCACCCCCCCCCACATCTTCCCTTCCCAGTGCTGTCAGCTGGCCCCCAGTGGGTGGGCCCCTAACCCACTCCATTCTGCTGCTCTCCAACCTAAGGAGAGATGAACCATCACCCTGCTTCCTTTCCCTCCTGCCCGGCCAGCCACAAAAACTGCCCCTCCAGTCCACAAATCCACAAGGTGGCAGGAAAAATAAGGACTGTGGAGTAAGGCAGGCAAGGGGGAACCCCAACTCAACAACCTGCAACTTTCTACCTGTCGTATTATTCCTCTAGAATTTGGGGGGGGGAATTAGCAAACGGAGAAATCCAATAATACTTCCAATATCTTAACCGGCAGCTAGAGCCTGAAGACGGTACTTAAGCTCCCTGAGCCTCAGAAGTCCCATCTACAAATTGAGGATAATGCTTACCTCATGAGGCTGTCCAGGTTTCTGTGACGTAAGCCATATAAGGCGCTTAGCCCAGCACAAGGCACCTGAGAAGTACTCAAAACACAACATGTAGGTTATTTGCCACTACTGTTTGGAAAGACGAAACAAATGTTCGCATTTGCAAAACTACAGGATGCTCGGTAAAATTAAGTCACTCTGTCAATATTTATTGAACACCTTCACTGGTCTGGTCTGACTGTGCTCCCCCCAGGTTTGGATGTTGACATCCCAACCCCGAAGGTGATAGTGTTGGGAGGTGGGGACTTTGAGAGGTGACCAGGTCATGAGCAGAGACCCTAGAACGTTCCCTCACCCCGCGACAACACAGCAAGTGAGTAGGTTCCATCTATGAACCAGAGAGCAGGTCCTCACCAGACACCAAACCTGCTGGTGCCTTGATCTTGGACTTCCCAGCTCCAGAACGGTGAGAAATAAATGTCTGTTGTTTGTAAGCCACCCAGTCTGTGGTGTCCTATTATTGCAGCCAGAATGGACTAAGACTCTCACATTTAAGAATTCTATCAAGAAACAGTACCCTCTAACCCTCCCCCAAAAAAGAAAAAAAAAGATACCTATGTTTCTTGCGCATAAGGATTTCATTCCCTAGTAGGTCGCTGATGCATGGAATACCCTTAAACAGCACATGAGAGAAAAAAGAGAGAGAGAGAGAATAAAGAGGAGAAAAAAAGCACATGAGAGCATTTGGAGATTGTGCATAGAGAGGAAGTTAAAGCAACAAGAGTAGAGCACAAACAATATGAGGTGGCAATTATTTGCAAGACAAAAAGAATTTTTCAGAGTTGTGGCACGTAGCAAGCCTCCCCCAAGTACATTTAAGCTGTACATTGACTTCCTTTTATCATTCAACTCAGCATTTCAGGAATACCCCTAATCTATAAAGCCAGACGTATCCATGCAAAAACATAGACGTGGAAATGTAGAAGGATGGCCCAGCTCCCTGCCCCACCAGCCCCTCCATACTGAGGCTCCCCAGCCTGCCCTCCCTACAGCCTACTAGACCTCTTCCATTGCCCCTGCTTGGAGTTCACATATCCACCCTCCAAATATCCAGGCTTCCTGCTTCCCCTGTTGCATCCCTGCCCACACCCTGCACCCACCTACTCTGGTCTAAAGTGCTGAGTCGGGTGTTTAATGGGACCTACTGTGCTGTAGTGTGCGGAGAAGCTGGCACATACATGGCACATGGCACATACACAAATTATCTCACTTACAGGGAAATCACCACCATCAATGGCACCTGACAGCAGAATCGATTCATTTCTTTGCCACTGAGATTCCACGCCTTGTAATACTCTGGCTGCCCTTGAAGCTCCGATCACTAAAAGTCACTCCATCCCTCCTCCTTCCTGCTGGGACCCCAACACTCATGCCCACCTCCGTGGCTTGGGGCAATTCCCCAGAGCCCACGATTCTAGCAAAACAGAGGGGTTTCTCTATGAGCCCATGTCCTCGGGGCTGACACTGCTCTCTGTCGGTGTCAGCCTGGACCCCTACAGAAGCTCTCTGAGTTGCCACTCCTACCACTGTCCCTGTGGGCTGCCCTGATCTCCTGTATCATTCATCTCCTTCCTAGTTGAATGCCCGGGCAGCTCATGTCCTGAATGAATCAACCTCCATCTTTTTATATTCAGGGTTCCCTTAAAGTCTCAGTTTCTCCTTGGCTCTTCCCCCAAAGTGCGATCATCCTGGGCTCCAGCCAAATGTCCAGTCCAAAGTCCCTACACACCCCTCAAAGAGCCTCTCAAGTAGGTGCTCAGCTTCTGGTCACTCTCTCTACTCAAATGATCATATCGAGCAGTGCTGTCCAATATGGCAGCCCTTAGCCTCACGTGACTTTTTACATTCAAATAAATTCAAATTAAATAAAATTATAAATTCCACTCCTCGGTGGCACTAGCCACATGTCAAGGACTTAATGGCCACATGCACCTAGCGGCTACAGTATTGGATCGTGAAGATAAACATGCCCATCATCATGGAGCATTCTCTGGGACAGTGCTCTTACAGGGCACTGATTTATACCCAATCTGCTGCTCTGGCCACAGGTCAGCAAGGTTGGGCATGCAGAGGGAATTTATCCAAGCAGCATCATGAAGGAAGCCAGTTTCGAATGAGGTTTTGGAATCATGATGACACTACCTCATACTGTACAGTATTTTGCATGTACAAGGAGTGGAAAATAGACATTACGTATATTTTAAATAACACCGTCGAAAGGGGTAACATTTCACGGGACAGAACAGCATATGCAAAGACACAAAGGAGAAAATACAAAGCCTGGTAAGTCAGAGGACATTCTCTCTCAAGGAAACAAACATTCTTTAATTTGAGGGGCTTTTAAAAAGTATCAAAAAAGCCCCGTAGATGCTGTCTAAGCATATTCTGACCTGTTTTGATATTCCTTTCTTTACCTTAACAACTCTCTACACTGCTACCAGGTAACACTGACCCATTAGTAACGCAGATGCGAACAGACTACATCCTATTATACAACAAGGTCTCTGTGAAGACTCCTGTCTTCTGAGAGCGGTATTGGAAAGATGCTCCGGGACATGTCGATCAGGCAACTGTCCTTTCAGCTGTACTCAATGTCAAATCAAGACCAGAGAGGGCTGGGGGAAAAAAGGACCAAATAAAGGATCAAAGAATGTACCATATCAAAAACATACCTCCCTTTATAACCCATCCCCCCCTGTTGACTCTCTGCCGTTCACAAAACAGTGCTCTGGCACGGGTCTAGAATTTCAAGGGCAAGGGTGGGACTCAGAGGAAGCAAAAGTAGGAGCTCAGGTTCAGCCATGGTTTAGGATTTGAAGAACAGGTCTTAGAAGAACAGCATATCATATCATCCTACAGCAGCTACCCACTTTTTCTAGATGTTCCTAGAGCCACCAACCCCCCCGAGAGTTACCACGGGTGGTTGGTCTCAGATTTCTTTCTGGTCCATCCATTTGCCAAGCCACATTTTCAAACTCAATATTAATACCTTCCTCCAGAACAAGAACACTCCTTCACCAACCAAAACTCTTAGGCTATAAAAACACACGAAGATTTTTTCAAGAATAAATGTCTAAGACCAAACGCGAGTACATACTCTGTTTAGCTCAAAGTTGTAATGCACGTGTGGCACAGTTCTCAAGTCCCTGCACTGTACCCGTAACACCATGCTATACGCTGACCCTTTGGGTTCCATCACCAAACTTTCTTCTTAAAACTGGACCTCCCTCCTAAAACACTTGGCCAAGTCAAAAGACCTTGTGGTGAGCTTTCTGAAACTGAAAAAAAATTTCACATTTAGAAATCAAATCACAGACTACACTTCTCTTGGAGATCAGAGAGGACAGTCGGTCATTTATAACCAAAGGTACACAAAGCCTCACACCATCCAAGCAGACTGCACCAAGGGTGCCTGTTATGAAACCCTACGTCTGCACCCGACTGTGTTAGTTTCCCGTGGCTGATGTAACCAATTACCACAAACAGAGTTGCTTAAAACAGCGCAAATTTATCCTCTTACGGTTCTGGAGGCTGGAGGTCTAAAATGGGTTGGCAAGAAAAGGGGAGTATGTCAGAGGGGGAGACGAACCATGAGAGATGATGGACTCTGAAAAACAAACTGAGGGTTCTCGAGGGGAGGGGGTTGGGGGGGATGGGTTAGCCTGGTGATGGGTATTGAGGAGGGCACGTTCTGCATGGAGCACTGGGTGTTATGCACAAACAATGAATCATGGAACACTGCACCAAAAACTAATGATGTAATATATGGTGATTAACATAACAATAAAATTAAAAATAAATAAATAAATAAAATGGCTTGGCAAGGATGCATTCCTTCTCAAGACTCTGAGAGCCAATCTGTTGTCTTGTCACCCCTTCCTCTAGCTTCAAAGTCTGCAGTGTGGCATCTTCCAATCTCTCTGTCTGACCTCTGCCCCCTCCATCGCATCTTCTCTACCTCTGGCCCTCCTTCCTGCCCCCCTCTTCTCAGAACCCTGTAATTCTGTTGGATCCACCCAACTCATCCAGGATAATCTTCCCATCTCAAGATCCTTAATTTAATCACAACTGCAAAATCCCTGTGGCCTTGTAAGGTAACACTCACAGGTTCCATAGATTAAGACATGGATTTTTTTTTTTGGAGGGGGGAGGGGGCATTATTCTGTCTAGCACACCAGCCTTATAAACTTATCTCCGTGAACTACCTGATTAAGAATAATCTTCTAAAGTACCAGGGATTCATTAAAAATTTATTATATGTAGTCTCACCAACTGAAGTTTTATACCTGCATTATGCACTTCACTATCACACGGGACACACTGGGAATAGTTACACAATGTGAATTATTTTTCTAAACTATAGACTATTTACCTTTTCATATTTCTTAAACTAACCTGTAATTTTCATTTGTCAAAACTAGTGGGGATTCCACCGAATCCTTTGAGGGATTTTGGTGATAAAATGTGAGGTCACACATAAACCCGACATGATACAGTGTAGTAGCTTACTTCTTTAAAATCATGTGGCTTTTGGGATGCCTGGGTGGCTTAGTCAGCTAAGCATCTGACTTTGGCTCAGGTCATGATCCCAGGGTCCTGGGATCGAGTCCCACATCGGGCTCCCTGCTCAGCAGGGAGCCTGCTTCTCCCTCTGCCTGATGCTCCCCCTGCCTCTGCGCTGTCTCTCTCTTCCTCTCTGACAAAAAAATCTTTTTTAAAAAATTAAAAAAAAAAAATCACGTGGCTTTTGGTTACTTCTTATTGATTCACTACCTCATAGTGACAAATCTGAACTAGTCCTAGGCTGAACAAAAAAACGATTTCCAATAATAAAAGTCTTTGAGATAAAGGGATGGTTATTCTTTTGAACACCACTATCTTATTTGGAAATGCATCTAAAAATCCGACAAAGGAATGGGAAGAATGGGTTCTGCTTATCCTCAGACGCGCCTACCAAAATGTCAGCTTTCTTCGTTTACACCTCTGAAAAACCGGTCCGAGATCAATGAGGGAATAAAGCCACTCCATTAGGAACAGATTAATATGGAGGCAGATGAAAAGGATGGGATGAGCAGACATCTGCTCATTCAGAGAGGTCTGAAATACTTAAAAGGTAGCAGTCAGCAGCAAAAAGGTCAAGAAGCTACAGGGTGCCTCTCTGTGAGTTTGGAGCACTTTTGAACCCAAGGATGCGAGGTTCAGCTTTGAGTGATCCACACAGGTTTGGTAGCTGTTTAGGAACAAGAGCCTTTTTTCTGTTAAGAGTAAAAACTTGGTCAAGAAAGGGTTATTTTGGCCTTATAAATAATACAAACACTTAACTGAAATTCAATAAAATGCTATGTCTCAGAATACTGACCCGTCACCTCTTTTGAAGGCAACATATTATAAGCCATAGTTTGTATCCTTCACATGAGAACTTCATCTAAACATGTTAAGTCCTACAGAAAAAATACTATCCACCACAGAAACAAGGAGGGAAAGAATTAACCTGATGGACAGAAAACTTACTTTACCCCTTGAATATTTTCTTCAAAAACATAAAACCAATACAGGCTAACTTGTGAGTCCCTAGTTTAATCTTTTACACAGTAACAGAACCCAAAAACACGGAATGATAAACCACAGATGAACCACCTGAGGGAAGTCAGGGACAACACCAACGCCCCTGGCTTAGTTTTGGCTTTGGTTTTGTCTCCGTACATCATAGGTGTCTGGGCTGACAAGTCATGAAAAGCATTTACCCTGTTGCCCAACACAGAACAGACACCCAACATACATTTGCACATTTCTTGAACGGGGTCCACTCTTGCAAGGAATGGGCAAGCAGGAAAGCAGAGGACAAGAACTTGCTTCCCATTGCTCCTGACCAGCCACTGAGACTCAGGGGTCACGGTCATAGAGTGTGGTAGCGGCCAGGAGGACCTCACTAACCTTAACCTGCATTTTGTCCAAACACCAAAGGCTGCCAATCCACGCATGCACGTATGCCAGGCAAGTATGCCAGGCACATCTTTGTGTAGGTAGCTACTCCCAAGCGACCTGGAATTGGCGGGGGGGGGGGATTCAGTGAGTATCATTTCTTCCATCTATTTATGTCAATTTCCAGCATTCTCTGAAAGACAGCAATAGCACACGTAGCCATCATTCCACATCTAGATTTGAAGGTGTTACTGGACACGGGTCTCGGCTGATGCTGGCAGATACCAAACGGGTGGCACCTCCACCAGGGAGTCCGGCCAACATTCACAGAGAAATAATGGCAGTGACTACTGTCTTTTAAAAGTGGTCCAGGGGCGCCTGGGTGGCTCAGTCGTTAAGCGTCTGCCTTCGGCTCAGGTCATGATCCCAGGGTCCTGGGATCGAGCCCTGCGTCGGGCTCCCAGCTCGGCGGGAAGCCTGCTTCTCCCTCTCCCACTCCCCCTGCTTGTGTTCCCTCTCCTCGCTGTGTCTCTCTCTGTCAAATAAATAAATAAAATCTTTAAAAAAATAATAATAAAAGTGGTCCAGAATGTTCTCTCTATTCTCAACAATGAGAAGGGTTTCTGAGATGTAAACCACAGAAAGCTGAACAGAGATCTCAAGTTTTTATTAAGGCACATTTTAGAAACACACCCAAGTCCACTGTGGTAGGAGGAATGTGACAAAAGAAACTGAAAATGGCCACCCAGACGCAAAGAGGGACACCAATTCTGTCAACATCTCAAGTCCAAGAATGTGGTGAGGTCCAGTCGGTTTCAGTCCTGTACACTCGGCGTCTGAAAGAAAATGCGCGAACGCCATTTTCTGCTTCTTGACATCTCTGTGGGCTGAAGAGAAAGAAAAAAAAAAAATGTGTCCTGGTATTAGGAATAAATCTACATCCACACATGGTACTGGAAGAGTGAATCACTACTCATTACAGTTCTCACACTTTGCATCTCCATTTAAACAAAAACATTTACATTTTTCATCCTGACTTTGCTAGACTATAAAACCAGATGATTCATCACAGGCAGGTAACCAGGTTAGTAAAATTAAAAAAAAAAAAAAAAAAAGTGGGGGAGGTGGGAGAGGAGAAAAGCCAAAAAAGCAGTGTATCTTAAGCCTAGGATCGTGCCTGAAAGCAAAACAGTACTTAACAGAGTACACCCCGCTAGGAATACACTATAAAAACCAGGCCCGGTGAAGGAAGACAGGTTTAAGTACATTCTTCTCTCGGCCCAGATGCTAGTTCAGGTGTTGCTGGAAAAAGTTACAGCAACTACTTGGCGATCTGCAAGTCCATCCTGTGGGGGGGATTCAAGCTCTCCTGTGAAAGCCGCCCTCCTCTGTTTCACAGGTCCACGTGGAGACGTTTCCTCGTGGCCACGGGCCGTGAAGATACACTGTGCCGTCTGCAGAGAGAATCCACGCCACGGCCGGCCGTAGCACTGAGACGTGAGAGGTGCAGGTATGCCGACACGCAAACACGACCACTTCTTACTCCTTCAGGCTTAGCATGCACCTGCCCACCGTCATCAGGTCCATCTCACAGAAAAGCGTAGTTTTTACTGCCAGGGGGTCCGCTGCAGCTAGAGGATGAAGGTCCTGTATCTTTGCACAATGAAGCCCTTAACACTGCCGGGGGCCTGTCTTCCCAAGGCCCCGCCCACCGTCATCAGGTCCATCTCATAGAAAAGCGTAGTTTTTACTGCCAGGGGGTCCGCTGCAGCTAGAGGATGAAGGTCCTGTATCTTTGCACAATGAAGCCCTTAACACTGCCGGGGGCCTGTCTTCCCAGGGCCCCGCTGCTCCCAGCCTCCCAGAGCAAGGAGATGGGCCCCGATCAGGGCTCCCTGCCACCCCGCCCCGCCCCCCCCCCCCCGAATAGCAATGATATTGGAGGAATCAGAGTGCCCTGAGCGAGCCCTGGCTTGAATTAATCAACCTGCTTTTAAACTCCCCATGGAGGTCAGCTCCCCTCCTTTCTTTCCCACAGATTTATCTTAGTAAGAGAAGGGGACGGAGGAAAGGGTGAATCCAGAACACGGAAGAGTTTTAAAAAAAAAAAAATCTTGGTCGCGGGGCGCCTGGGTGGCTCAGTCGGTGAAGCGTCTGCCTTTGGCTCAGGTCATGATCTCAGGGTCCTGGGATCGAGTCCCTGCAGGGATCCCTGCTCAGTTGGAGAGTCTGCTTCTCCCTCTGCCTGTCCCTCCCCCTGCTTGTAATCTCTCTCTCTGATAAATAACTAATTGAATCTTAAAAAAAAAATATCTTGGTCCCTAGAAGTGTTAGGGACTGAACTGTGCTCTCCCAACACGTATATGCTGAAGACCTAACTACCCGTAGCTCAGAATGTGACCATTTTTGGAAATCGACTCTACGAAGAGGTAATTAAGGGAAAACGAGGCCATGAGGGTGGCCCTAATCCAATCTGACCGGTGTCCTGAGAAGAAGACAAAATGAGGCCGCAGACACACACCGAGGAGAGACGGTGTAGAGCCCCAGGGGGCAGACAGCCCTCTACAAGCCGGGAAGAGGAGCCTCCGGGGAAGCCAAACCTCCCGACGCCTTGCTCCTGGCCTTCCGGCTTCCAGAACCGTGAGAAAATCAAACATCCCGTTTAGGCCCCCAGCCTGTGGTGCTTCGTTATGGCCACCCCAGCCAACGACCACAGGAAGGAATGGGCCGTGCCTGGATTAGTGTCCGAAGTTGCCTGGTGTTCTTCCTGCCCTGCCTACACAGCAGTCTGCCCCCTGATGCTCCCTCGAGTCCCCCGGAACCTGGGTCTTCATACTGCCCCCCCCCACTCCTGAAATCAGGTAACGGAACATTTCCCTCCAAATGCTCCTGGCTCTTGATATTAGAAAAGCAAGCTGATTGGGACGCCTGGGTGGCTCAGATGGTTAGGCATCTGCCTTCGGCTCAGGTCATGATCCCAGGGTCCTGGGATCAAGCCACTCAATGGGCTCCCTGCTCAGCGGGGAGTCTCCTTCTGCCACTCCCCCTACTTGTGCGTGCTCTCTCTCTCTCATATAAATAAATAAAATCTTTAAAAAAAAAAAAAGAAAAGCAATCTGATTAAACACACACACATGTATAATGTATAGAATTGCTGAATCACTATGTTGTACACCTGAAACTAAGGGAACATTGTCAACTATATTTCAATTTTTAAAAATCCAAGAAAAAAACAACAAAAAACAAACAACACACACACACACACACACACACACACACACACACACACACACACTTACAGTGTTTCCAAAGTACAGCTGCTGAAAACCCAGTGGCTTCTTTCCGTCCCCTCCAGCTTCTTCCAGAACAGCAGAGAGGACATTGACATTTACTGAGCAAGTGAAGATTTTCATCTTATGAGGTAGATTTTATTTTATGCAAAAGGAAAGGAACTCGGAGAGATTAAAGTAACTTTTCCAAATGGGTGGAATGGAACCAGGAATTGAACCCAGATATTTCCAACTGCAAAGTCCTTGTTTCCACCTGCCCCCCCAGCAACGCCACAGTTTCCTTCCTGAAGTTGAGATGGCCCAATGCTTATAAAACAGTTCTCTTGGCGGCGGGGGGGGAGCCACCATAAATACTATTCTAATATCCCTGCAGATCAATGTTAAGTTAGTATTAACTAGATGCTCTCTACTACGTAAGCTTGTAGAGAAATTAAATGTTCACCTCAAATTTTATAAATCATGCTAAAAATTATGATAGCGTCCTTGAATAGTTTTCACTGAGAGATAACTCAACAAAAGATGGAATAATAAGAAGGCAACGTGAACCCTGTGTATCATTATTCAGCCTTTGGGGGCTATAGCTCAGAGGACAAGGGCTCTCAGAGGCCAGGGTCCGTGACAGAGCCAACCCCCACCTCCTGCATGGGTACAGCAGGTGAAATCAGCAGTTAACTTCACCTTTTAATGAGCCCCAGATCAGCTCGTAATTTAATTTTCTTTCCTGAGAACTGAAGAGGGACAAGCACGTCCAGGAAATACTGGACTAAAAGCAAAGCAGCAGTCCCTAAGCAGTAAAACTGGGAAGAGAGAAGGCACCAAAAACTGCAAGGTCAGCTCCCTCCTGGGACTCGAACTGATGAAAGCAGAGCATCAACCCCCTCCTCGCAGCAAGGAGGGGAAGGAGGGTCATAAGCCACTCCCTCCCCTGCTTTACCAGCTGCTCCCCAAAAATGCTTGCTCTGCCCACGAATAAAAGCAATCACCACCTTAATGTTCATCAATAGCTCTATATACCTAGTCACCTTCGTGCCTGTAGGAATTATGCACATCATTAAGTATGTTGGGCTTTCTTAGAAGTGCCATTCAATTTCCACAATGCCGTCAGCTCTTGGGTTCTCAGTAGTCACAGCTTTTTGCTTACATGGCCTGATGGTTCTCTTACTGCTTTATAAAATTAGAGGCAACACTAGAAGCCAGGAAAATACAAGAAGCATGGATGTAAGCAGAGGGGCCAGCTTTGTACGGATGCATTTGACTTTGGACAAGCTGGACTGGCGGTAACAATGGGACACCTGGTAAAATGGAGACAAGGCCCTGGCGTGGTGTCCTTGCCCCAGGGTGCTGGTGGCTGGCAGGGAATGAGAGCGTCAAAGGGGAGAAAGTGTGTGCAGATGAGGGACGACCCAGGGCCAGACTCTCGAGGCATCCACACTGGGCCATCAAAGAACCATGGGAAGCCAAAAGAAACCAGGCTGGGTAGGGAAATGATCATGGTTTAGAGCCGCGCTATCCAGAAGGGCTCGTCATGTGTGGCCACTGGGCACCTGAAGTGTGGCCGGTCCACACTGAGATGTGCCCTAAGTATAAAATTCACACTGGATCTTGCGGCCTAAATGGACAGCCCCATCTCCACTAGGAAAAGTTCAAGGTGACTAATGCCGAGGGAAAGCGTTTGATTGCCCACAGGTAATTTTTTAGACAGCCTTTCTGGAGAGTGGTGAGCCGCACTACATCAGGCACAGTGAGTAAATAAAGCCTTGCCGTATCTAAACATCTTTGGCAGGGAAACAGCGAAGTGCAGGTAAGGGACATTTTGTTGTGTTGTGTATGAAAAGGAAGACCTGTGAATGTTTATAAACAGCATGCCAGCCGCCTTTCTTCCCAGCAAGACACAGACCTGCTGTCTCCCAAATTCACGTTCTCATCCCCACAGAACATTATAGACACTCACAGAGAAAACAGAACAGGCAAGCAGTTACAGAAGGTTAAGTCATGTGGCAACCTATTGAAACATCCAGCCTTCGTTTCATAAACAACTAGACCTTATTCATGCTTCTGTGATTTCTCTAGGATTTTATAAGAACAGCAAAGAGACACGAGAATTAAGGTCACCTGACACTCCAGGTGTGGATGGAAACATTCATTTCACAGGTAAATTGTGCAAATTACAAACTTTCCCTTTATTTCCCTGATTATTAAATGCCTCAAATGATGAACTATAGCCATAGCAGTGTCCAATTTGACACTTTTTACATACAGAAGAAACTCACAGAGAAGCCCACACACATCTGCTTATCCAAGCACCTGATGGTTAACCTTATGGTACTAAGAACCTGGTACGGAATCGCTGCAGGGGCAGCTGGGAGAGGCAATCACATCTTTGGTACAATACATACATAATTTTCTTCCTAGTTGAAGAAACATAATACCAGGGTTTTCATCCCACAAGATAACGGGGCAATGCATACAAGCGGCACCAAGAAATTAATACAAAGGTGCCCTGACAATAACATTTTTACTATGTCACCTCCAGACCACTAGAAAGAGTTAGCACCTTAGCTCACTGATGGCTCCTACAAAATACCTTTGCTTGAAAGCGGTCTAGGATAGTTGTCCGCATGCAGACTCTGGCACTGGTCTTGAGTACTGGCCCGGAAATGATGAACTGTGTGGTTTAACCTCCCTGTGCCTCAGTTAAAACGGAGTTAATAATATGCTGCTCTGTGATGTCAGCCGGCATTTTAATCTGTTAATGCATATGAGAACCTCATCGGAGCAAGCCAGGATTCCAGGGGATGACCTCACAGACACAACCCATGTGTGACGGGGCCAGAAAGCTTCACCTCTGAAGAAGTTTTTGCCCTCACTTCTTCCTCTCCCCATCAAACATTCACAGTGATTTTTGGAGCCGTTAGTTTTTCCCTTCATGAAGGTCCTGATAATGCCTACCCTCCAGGGAGTATTTAAAAGAAAAAAAAAAAAAAAGGAGTCCAGTGATGGCAGCCAGGAGAGGAGCAGCTGTGAGAAGAAACCAAGGATTTCTCAGGAGTGAAGGTCTGGGTTAGCCCTTGGGCGGCTGTCTCCTACCGACAAAAGCAAGTTTCCAGGTAATCACCAATAAAACCATCTTTCAATCTGGATGGGTCACTGGGGGGTACGATACTATGGCAAGAGATGTGTGGCACAGGTAACCTATCTTATGCATAAACTCATCAAGAAACTTCTAAATTGTCATGAGGAATTTTATTTGGTAACTAACTTCAAGCACATATATACAAACACAGACGTGTATGTATGTATGTATATAGGTGTGTATATATAGGGAGATGCATATGTGTGTGTATGTGTATATGTACAAAGGGAGAGACCTCTCACAGGTGCAGGTTGTCCCTTTGTAACTTACAGTCCCTCTTTGAAATGTGAGTGCTGGTTGTCCACACACGGGGACTAAGGAGCAAACCTGAGCACCCTGAACCAGAGCAAATGTAGATACATCACCTCTGTGGCTCAGAACTTTTGTTGACATCCTTTCCCACAAACTTGCTTCCCACATTTTTTTTTAAAGATTTTATTTATTTGAGAGAGAAAGAATGAGAAAGAGAGAGAGCATGAGGGGGGGAGGGTCAGAGGGAGAAGCAGACTCCCCGCTGAGCAGGGAGCCCGATGCGGGGCTCCATCCCAGGACCCTGAGATTATGACCTGAGCCGAAGGCAGACGCTTAACGACTGAGCCACCCAGGTGCCCCTGCTTCCCACATTTTACCCTCTTCTGAAGGTAGAAAAAAATACAAGGGCAGAAAAGGTGGAAAACCCTGAAGAAGCAGAATTATGAAACAGGCTTCCCAAAATTTTGTTTTAGAGCCTCAGATTTTAAAATCACAGCACTGGCATCTAAATCAGGGTGGGTTCAGTTCTTGAGTCTCTCTTCTCCTAACAACAGGGTGACTCCCACATGCCACTGTCTCTATGGATAGGGCTCCCAAGCACGTGGTGTCAGCCCTGACCCCTCCCTCAAGGCCCAGACACAAAATTCCAGCCACATACACTACAGTATTGCTACTGAAGACACATTCCAGCCTAAACGTCACTGACTCATCACCCTCACCTGCAACTTCTATTATTAAGACAAGCATAGCTCCAATCACACAAGCATAAAACCTCTTGAGTCATTGCTGATAGATGGCTTTCCCCAACCCTCAGTGACCAGGCATGGGCGAGACTCCACACAGGACAAAGAAGGTGGCCACCTTGGCTCAACACTGGTCATAGGTGATGCTGCATTTGAATATCCGTTATACCCACAGTGAATGACTACTCATAAAATAACAGCATACATACGTCTGAGCAGGGAGAAGTTGGGGCAATGGCAGACCATTTGAAACAGGTTATGTAAAAAGAAGCAGGTGACTCTGGATCCATGCAGATGACCTCATGGTGAGTCCTGCTCGAGGCTCCTAAAGTTTAAAGAAGACTCATCTGTCTCCTATCACTGCCATATCTTCCTCCCCAAGGATCCATCCATTCTTCCTGTGCCCAGGGCTGTCACACGGCTTAGGGAGCACTGTCTGATCAAATATAATGCAAGTGGCACCTGGGTGGTTCAGTCAGTTAAGCGTCCAACTCTTGATTTCAGCTCAGGTCATGATCTCAGGGTCGTGAGACCAAGCCCTGCACTGGGCTCTGCACTGGGTGTGGAGCCTGCTTGAGATTCTCTCTCTCCCTTTCCTTCTGCCCTTTTCCCCCAACTTGTGTGCTCTCTCTCAAAAAAAAAAAAAAAATATATATATATATATGTATGTATATATATTGCAAGCCACATGTATAATTTTAAGTTTTCTTACAGCCATGCTAAAAAAAAAAGATGAAGGGCGCCTAAGTGGCTCAGTTAGTTAAGCGACTGCCTTCGGCTCGGGTCATGATCCTGGAGTCCCGGGATCAAGTCCCGCATCGGGCTCCCTGCTCAGCGGGGAGTCTGCTTCTCCCTCTGGCCCTTCCCCCTCTCATGTGCTCTCTCTCTCCCATTCCCTCTCTCTCTTAAATAAATAAATAAAATCTTTAAAAAAAAAAAGATGAAAAGAAAAAGGTGAAGTTAATTTTAACCACAGACTTTATATAATCTAATATGTCCAAAGCATCATTTCAACATGCAATCCCTATTGAAAAAGTATTAATGAGATATACATTTTTTTGCCACACTAAGTCTTTTTTTTTTAAAGGTTTTATATTTATTTATTTGACAGAGAGAGACACAGCGAGAGAGGGAACACAAGCAGGGGGAGCGGGGGAGAGGGAGAAGCAGGCTTCCCGCCGAGCAGGGAGCCCGATGCGGGACTCTATCCCAGGACCCTGGGACCATGACCTGAGCCGAAGGCAGATGCTTAATGACTGAGCCACCCAGGTGCCCTGCCACACTAAATCTTTGAGAACTGGTGTGTGTTTTACACATTACAGCACATCTCAGTTCCCACTAGTCACGTTTCAAGTGCTCAAGAGCCACACGTGGCAAGTGGCTACCATACTGGACACCAAACACACTAATGATTATTTTGAATACAGACCCTGCCACTAACTTGCTACGTGATCCTGTGACTGCAAGTTCTCTCACTCTGGCCCGGGCCCACTCTCACTACCCATGTTCCATGTTGCCGCTGGATTAATCCACCTAACATGATCTGACTCACTTGCTCAAGGCAGGGGCCCACCTAAAGCAGGAGCCATACTGGTACTGTCAACACCTACCACAAATTAGACATCCAGTAAATGTTTGTTAAACAGTCAGTGAATTAAGTACTCCAAGATGAAATTCAAATTCCTTAAAATGACATTCAGGTTTTGCCTTTAATTCCCCCACCTTCCTATCTGTAAAGCCTCTACTCGAGGCCCCAGATGTCTACTCCAGTGTGCAAGGGGGTGAAGATCGTAAAAGGTCACAAAGTGAACATGCTACATCTTCCCGGAGCACCAGTTAAACCACCTGCTGAGTATTTTTAAAATATCTTTATATTAAAATGCTCTGATACATCCTGAAAGAGAAACCGAAAACCCCAACCAGTTGTTAAGATTAAATACGAGTCTCCAAATATATTCTGTGCTTACAGCGAGGAGCATTAAAATGGACACGAACAAACCTCCAGCTACTCTGGTCGGAATGTGCTTCCATCTCACTGGCTGGCACACAGATGAAAGTACCCCGGGGAGCCCTGGCTGCCGGCTGGCAGCTGGTCACGACTCACGGCTGGTAGTACCCCCTTCACTCCCTCCCTCACCCGATCTGCTCATCTACGATGCCAGGAAGCCCATCCTGACTGGTGGGAAGGAGAACTTCCCAAACTCCACCTGAGCTCAAAAGCTGCACAATTCTCTTGGCATCAATTATACACACAAGGTTAGGTAACCAGCTTTCCCCGCTCCTACACTGGAGAATCCCTGAGTGCAGAGCCTGTACATCCTGCTGCTTCTAATTCCCTGGAGCGACTTGCTTCTGACTAAGTGGATGAACAGAATGTGCAGCCAATTCTGCTTCAGGTCGGCATGCAACATTAAAAAAAAAAAGGAAAAGGAAAAAGTTGGACACACACGTAAGCATGTCAAACCACCCTGCAACAGCTTCCCTGGGCAAACACGTCCTTCTTAACAGTGGGTGATGAGTTTAGGATAATATGATGAAGCCTGGAAAACAATTAAAAATTTAGGGTGAGGAAAATAAAGGAAAATGTTTGCTAACACCAGGCCACGCTCCATGTGGATTTCCATTTCAAATAGAATTTTTTTTAAATAAAGAAACTTCCTGATAAAAGCAATGCTTAGGGAGAAACCAGTATTGAAGTGAAAAATAATCAAGCAAAACATATTCCTTGAGAGATGGCCTCATAAAATGAGCTGAAGTAAGTAACTTTGAAAATAAAACCTCTAAAAAAAATGTCCAAACTCAGCTAACACTATTTACAAAACAAAAAAATGGACTTTCTCAAAATATTGAAGAAAATTATTCACTCCTGATAATTCAGGACTTCTCTTAAGTTTAAAAAAAAAAAAAAAACTGTGAAAAGCAACAACATTGGCTGATAAAAAGCATCATCAAGGATTTTCCTTGGGAAATATTTCTCTCCTGAGTTAAATGTAAATATAGTTAAATATAGTTAAATATAAACATTCCTGATTTCTTTGGACTACTTTTGGCCATCCAGATGACAGACATTAATAATTAAGTCCAGTACTAAAGTCCGCTCTGTACCCATCATACAAGCTATAAATGTCCAACTTGCCATATCCACTCTGAAATGCATTACTTATACTAGATACAAATAATTTTTAAACTATTAAATCCCACAAAAAGTTTGTGTATCAATACACAAGAGAAAATGACCCTTTTAAAAATCACTCCTTTTAGGGCACCTGGGTGGCTCAGTCAGTTAAGCGACTGCCTTCGGCTCAGGTCATGATCCTGGAGTCCCGGGATCGAGTCCCGCATCGGGCTCCCTGCTCAGCGGGGAGTCTGCTTCTCCCTCTGACCCTCCCCCCTCTCATGTGCTCTCTCTCATTCTCTCTCTCTCAAATAGATAAAATCTTTAACATCACTCCCTTTAAATTCTAGTGTTAAACATCTGAGGGGTTTCCTCGGTATCTCCCTCACTCTCTCTTATTGCAAGACAGCCATTTTATCAGTAAACGATGCGTAACCAGGATAAGCTGCAAATATATCACGTCAATGTTCCGTGGGCCTACAATACATCCACCAACATTCGTCCAGACCAACTACTAAAGAGAAGACCTTAATTCCATTTAAAAAATATCAACAGCTCAAGGGGCGCCTGGGTGGCTCAGCTGGTTAGGCGACCGCCTTCGGCTCAGGTCATGATCCCAGGGTCGAGCCCCGCATCGGGCTCCCTGCTCAGCAGGGAGTCTGCGTCTTCCTCTCCCACGCCCCCTGCTCATGTTCCCTCTCTCGCTGTCTCTCTCTCTGGGTCAATTAAATAAATAAATAAAATATTTAAAATATACATATATATCAGCAGCTCAAGATCATTAACGTCCTGAAGAGCCGTTTTCCCCCCATCCATCATTAAACTCTCCATACTATGACAAGCTCTTTTCAGAAAAAGGCAGTTACCTGGAGTTACTACAATCATGCCAAACTTTAAGAGATACAAGAGATTTTTGGCCCAGTACAATGTCTCCACTGCAGGTATCTTTTCTCAACTGGCTCACCCAGGAGCAGGTTGGAAGACAATGTCAGTTAAAAGCCACAGTAGAGGGAGATTCTGAAAATAGTAACAGAAAGTTCATAGTATACATCAAAAGCCAGAAAAGAGAGTCCATGAAACTACTTAAGCTCAAAGTAAAAACGGATTTTGGTAAATAAGAATTCATTTCAATATTCCCTTCCATCATAACAGAGTAGAACTTTCTTAAAGAAATTGCCATACCCAGGAATGCTGGGTAGAGGCAAAAAATAAAAAGATCATTATGCAAAGAGGACATAACTGGGTACACAGAAAATCCAAAATAATCGACAGATAATCTATTAGAATTAATATGTGAACTTGGTAAGGTTGCTGGATACAAGATCATTAGGTAAAGCCAACTATATTTTTACATTCTAGATAATAATTTTTATTTTTTAAAAGATTTTATTTATTTTTTTATTAGAGAATGGGAGAGCGGGCACCCACATGAGTGGGGGGAGGGGCAGAGGAAGAGGGAGAGAGAGAATCCCAAGCTGACTCCCCCACTGAGGGCAGAACCCTATGCCGGGCTCAATCTTATGACCCTGAGATTGTGAACCAAGCCGATAATAAGAGTCAAATATTTAACCCACTGAGCCACCCAAGTGCCCCACTAGAAAATAATATTTAAATGATAACATTTACATTAATATCAGTAAGTATCAAGTACCGTGGAATAAATCTGATCCAAAAATATGCAAAACACTCCATAGTAAACTACGTGTAATTCCTGAGAGAAATTTAAGAATAGCTAAATTTAAGCAGAAGAATTCGTGGTCTTAGGACTGGGAGACTTAATACTGTGAAGATGCCAGTCTTCCCAAATTAGTCTATAGATTCAGTGCCATCTCATTAAAAATCCCAGCAGTTTGGGCACGTGGGTGGCTCAGCTGGTTAAGCAACTGCCTTCAGCTCAGGTCATGATCCTGGAGTCCCAGGATCGAGTCCCTCATCGGGCTCCCCGCTCAGCGGGGAGTCTGCTTCACCCTCTGACCCTCTCCCCTCTCATGGTCTCTCTCAAATAAATAAATAAAATCTTCAAAAAAAAAAAATCCCAGCAGTTTATTTTGTTGGGATTTACAAGCCAATTCCAAAATTTAAGCTGAAATGAAAGGAGCCAAGAGTACCGATGAAAATTTTGAAGAATGAGAGCAGAGTCAGAGGACTAACACCAACGTATAACAAGTCAATGTAAAACCAGAGCAATTTAACAGTCACAGGATTAGAGCAAAACATGGGGGGAAGTGGTCTTTGTAATAACTGGTGCTGGATCGGGACATCCATGGGAGTGCAGGTGGGATACTGAACTCTAACTCAGACTATAATGGAAAATCAACTCTAGATGGATTATAGACATCAAGGTCAACATTAAAATAATATAAGCTCTAGAAGAAAACATGGGCAAAAATCATCATGGCCTTTGGGTAAGCAAAGATTTCTTAAACAGGGTACAAAATGCACAAATCATGCATGAAAGGCCCAATCACTTGAAATTCGCTGGCACGAGAAACTGCTGCTTAACCACCCACCACAAGAACAAAGTGCCAGTAAGAGCGGACAGCAACCGTGTTGGAGAACAGATTTGCAATAGACATATTTGACAAAAGGCTCATATGTAGAATAGATAAAAACTCTCAACAAATTAATGAGAAAAAAGATAATTTACTTAAAAATGGGTCAAAACTTGAACAGGTACTTCACAAGAGAATGTCCAAATGGTCCTTAAAGATACAAAAAGGAGTTCAATATGATGAGTTATGATGAAGTGCAAAATAAAATCGCAATGAAATACACCATGGTGATTAATTTTTTTTTAGATACTAAGTCCTGTTGGTGGGAACACTGACTGGCGCAACCACTTAGAAACGAGTTTAGAGGCTGAGCCTAAGTATTCCCTGGTCAGTAATTCCAATCATAGTTGCACATCCAAGAGAAACGTACACGTACCCGTATTTCAGGGCATCAGTCAATATTTAATATTTGAGAACGCTAGCATTATTCATAACACCAGCTCTATTCATAACAGGTAAAAACTGGAAACAACCCAATGTCTATCAACCACATGACTCATCAAATTGTGTCATAAAACAATGACAATAATGATCCACCGCTTGATACAAGAAGATGAACACATCCCACAGACATAATATTAAAGAAACCAAACACAAAAGAGCATCTATTGTATTATTCCATTTTATATAAAATGCAGAAACAGGCAGAACTAGTCTATTTTGCTAGAAGTCAGAATGGTGGTTACCTTTGGAGAGGCAGGTAACCACTGGGAGGGGGTAAAAGGGAGGCTTCCAAGTGCACATAACATTCTACACATTGATCTGTGTGGTAGTTACACGGGTGTGTTCATGTTACAAAAATTCATCAAGCTATACACTTAAGATTTATGGTCAATGATACTGTAATAGCAATGTAATGGGACAGATGTAGTTGTGCTTGTGGTAAACATAGCATAACATGTAAACTTGGCAAATCTCTAAGTGGTACACCTGAAACTAATGTAACATTGCGTGTCAACTATACTAAAAAAAAAATTTTAAAACAAATAAAAAATGCACTAAACCAACTTAAAAAAAAAGGATTTACATGCTTTACTATAGGTATGTTCTAATTACACTTGGATTTTTAAGAACATTTTTTTAATTTACTTAAGAAAAATTCAACAGGAAAAAAGTCTGAGAGGCAAATAAATCAGGCTTAGGAATAGTCACTTACAGGCAAGAACTATGTCTTATATATCTCATTATGTCCATGGAGTCAAGTGGAATGTCTTGCATATAACAGGTATTTAGAAATGCTAAGACTATAATAACTAAAAATAATAATAATATATAAATTTACGTGTAATTTCTATTTCTATGGATACAAATACGAAGGCTTCCAGCCAGCATTTGATTATCCTCGTTAATTTCTCCTTGGACAAAAATGGAAAAAATGAGGACTGTTTGATGGTAATGTTGAACTGATTTGACACCGACTTACAAGGAAATCTTAGGTTGGCCACTGGATTCTAGCCTCAGCCCTTTCCTATTTAGGAGACTCATTAGCGATTCTATGGAAATATTATTTTAAAATACCAATGAAGAGGGAAGCCTGAGGATAAGCCCACGGCACCCCACAAATACCTGCCAGGTGGGAGGTAGTGAATACATTCTTGCTGAACGCAGAAACACACAAACCTAGATAACCTCGGTCCCTACCATTCAGTATATCCATAATATCACCATTCAGTGAGAGAACATCAGCCTAAGAAATGGCCAATCCAATATTTATGGCATTCATAATGAACCGAAGCCACCACAAAGCCAGTCATATAGTTAAATAAAAATGAATGCCCAAAAACGTATTGATTCAGTGCCCAAATACAAACAGAGCCTTAGTCTCCTATAAGTTATAATTTTTCTTCCCTCTCCGTCACTCATGTGAAAAACTGTTATGCTCTCAGTAGTTCAGTTTACGGCATCAAAGAATCTTACCAAAAACACGTCAGCGATAATTTTCCTCTGCCCATAAAAATAGGATGAATTTATCTAACCTTAAAAATAGACTCCATGTAGGGGCACCTGGGTGGCTCAGTTGTTAAGCGTCTGCCTTCGGCTCAGGTCATGATCCCAGGGTCCTGGGATCGAGCCCCACGTCGGGATCCCTGCTCGGCGGGAAGCCTGCTTCTCCCTCTCCCACTCCCCCTGCTTGTGTTCCCTCTCTCGCTGTGTCTCTGTCAAATAAATAAATAAAATCTTAAAAAAAAAAAAAAACAAAAAACAGACTCCATTTATCCACAATATTGGCCCCATCTTGGAAGTTGTACCATTAAATTACATTGACTCCTGATGGTCTGCACAAGCAAAAGAGGGTGCCATTACTCATTTTCTCTCTGATGCAAAGATCTGCAAGTCCTTCTCCATGATTTATTTACCAGACTCCCTTTGGGTCAGGTTTTAGTTTGCTCCATTACTCATAGCAGAAGGCAATAGAAGCATCATTGTTAACGCTGAGATTTTAAAGCCCATTTCCATACCCTGAGTCATCGGGTTATCTATGGACATGGCCCTTCTTACAGGAGTCTGGGCTGCAGGCTGCCCACCTGTTGAGGCAATGGAGAAGGGGTCTCTCTGGCCCAACCCTACCATATGACTGCAGGACACCGGTGTGATTTATGGGATCACTGGTACCACTCTCCACGGACATTCAGGTCCTTGCTTTAGGCCTTTCCAGAGCAGTATTTTTGTTTGATACAACTTATACCATGTTTCTTGCTCAGCCAATCCTGTGAAATACTCAAAATCTTGTTCTGTAGAAAATGTCCTTGGCAGGACCGGAATGAGAAAATGTTCTACTAACAGTAGATACGGCAGTTTCTTTTCACCCTATAATGAAAATGTTGGGTTGCTATCTCGCACCTTCTAATTTGTGCTGGAGTGTTACCATCCTCCTCATCCCCCTTCTCTGGATCAGCATCCAGAAGCATTGTAACCAGATGAAAAGATGTCAGAGTCCCAGGGATCGGCAGGAAGAAGCCTCTAGATCATCTGGTCCAGCCTCTCTTTTTCCCCCTGCGGCATGCCCAAACCCTTTTTACATTTGCACAAAGAGTGATTTTCATTTTCTAAGAAAGAAGTGAGAACTGGATATGTGTGGTTTGGTAAGTTGGAGTCTGAGGCTCATTCTAAAATTTAATTCTGGCACATGAAAAAGTAGAGTCTTTGACCTTTGAACTGTGAGGACCTCGGTTTATGTAGGTAATGCTGGCATCCCCAGGTACATCCCTGCAAGACCCAAAGGACAGACGATGTGTCTGACTACTTCTAGGAGGTTACTGATTGAAGAAAGTTCTTAAAAAGTTATAGAGTAGGGGCACCGGGGTGGCTCAGTCGGTTAAGCATCCGACTCTTAAGTTCAGCCCAGGTCATGATGTCAAGGTTGTGAGATCGAGCCCCTCATCAGGCTCCACGCTCAGCACAGAGTCAGCTTGAGATTCTTTCCCCTTCTTATCCCTCCCCCTCTGTCCCTTCCCCTGCTCCCTCTCTCTCTCTCTCTCTCTCTCTCTCAAATAAATAAAATGTTACAGAGTATATAAATTTGACATTTGGCATACACATACAGGACATATCTTTATACATTAGACAAGGTAAGACGTATCTAATTTAACAGGGGCACAATGTGACAGACTTTTATCTTAATGTTGTATGGCTGCATGGTGAGCATGCGGTTTGGCTAGGTTTGGGTAGATCCTATAATAATCATCATCTCAAAAGGAGTTTCTTTTGAAGAAAGTACTGTAGGCAGTGATTGAGGGCAATAAAGAGATTAAGATACATTCTTTTGTTGTTAACTACAGACACTGGCTGAAAGCTTTTACTTTTACATTACTGGTGTTCACTAGAAGACAAATTGGGATGTGCACACTTAAATACTATATGCATTTACTACTTAGATTTTTTAAAAAAACAGCTTTGCAAGCTATAAATTATATCTGCAGTATAGTGCCAATTACATGAAAATGTAATTTTTATGGAAATTAAAATACCTCAGAAAATGTAAATTGCTTAATTTTCTGAAAAATTACTGGTTTCGCCAGCTAAGCTATATATCATAGGAGAGCCAACGGCAGCTGCTATCAACACGATCACTTTGTTTCCTAAGATATTTCGACGTGTTCCCCAATCCGAACTGTCAGAGAGTTGTTCTAACATATTCCTAGGCTGTCCGTTGGCCAAAAATTATTTGTAAATACCTGTACAAACCCTGTCATCTTTCTGAGTCAGTAGCTAAAGGAAAAACTTTTTTAGAACACCGCCAATATAAACTTCCACACATTCTCATGAGACACGCTTGCTTCAAGCCTAGGTGGATTATTCGGACACCAACACCATGCAACAACCAAACAAAACATGCCCAGTGTAGAACCAACGAAGCTCTACCTTTAATTGCTTCCCAAAAGGTCCCCAGCAGAAAACGAAATTATGCAAAGCTAACCGAAAGCCAAATGAAAATGAGCGTGTGCTCTCGAACTGGAAAAAGTACCAATGACGTCTCTGTAACAAAGGCGGTGCGTCAGTGTCTTTGTGTGCCCAGCTACGGAAGCAGGTGGAGGGGCTGTCTCTGTGTCTCTCCCGTCCTGTACCTACATCCTTGCTCCATCAATTACCCCTCCTCCTCCATGACTTAGATGATGGTCTCTCTCATGGGAACAAAGTAATCAATAACTCTGTCAAGCTTGCTTCCCCCTGAAGCTAACACCTCTCCATCCCTCCCCCTCCCCGTCCTCATCAGTGGCTGGGATGAAAAGGTCATCTCTGTCATCCACCTCGGCTTCCTGCCACCCTCACCTCTTTCCTGCAGCCTGGCGTCTGCCTTCACCTTTCTCTTGGAGACCACATCAAAGGTACTTCCGGTCACCTTCCGCTCAGCCTTGGCGACAAAGTGCTCTACGTGCTCCTGATCTGACACCGCCATTTTCATGGCTTCACTATCAAACTAACGGTATCTCCTGAGGCCCAACCTCTCCAAAACACTAAATGCACATTTCCAATATTGCACCCCTGTTCGCTTCCTAGGGCTGCCAGCACAAAGAACCACAACTGGGTGGTTCAGAAATTTGTCGTCTCCCCGCTCCAGACACCAGATGTCCGAGATCAAAGGGTCAGCAGGGCTGGGTCCCTCAGAGGGCCGTGAGGTCTCTCTCCTGGTTCTGGCGGCCCCAGGCATTCCTTGGTGCCCAGGTGCATGGCCCCAATCCTGTCTGCATATGGCGTTCTTCCTTGTGTGTCTTCACATCATCTTCCCTCTGCACATGTCTGAGTCCAAACGTCCCTTGTATAAGGACGCCAATCATCTCGGATTAGGACGAACCCTAATGAGCTTATTTTAACGTGATCACCTCCTTAAAGACCCTATCTCCAAATAAGATCACATTCGGAGGTACTGAGGGTTAGGACTCCAATGTATTGTTGCAGGGAGGACACAAGTCAGTCCATAACGTACCTCAAATTCAGTATGTCCAAAACTAACCCCACTGCCCTCCCCGGAAACCTTCACTTGGACCACGTTTCCTGGAGTCTCCTAAACTCATTTTTGTCTTATTCTTCTCCTTATCAGTTACCCTTCTTCTACAGCATCTCCTAAACTTCTCCCCTCCTCTTCATTCCCACAACCACCACACAAATTTAGGCCAAAGTATCTTGCACCAACTGCATGGAGACTGTCCCCTAATAGGCTTCCGACCTGCAGTCTCTGTCTGATCTCTCTCTACACCAATTCATCTTATAAATTGCTGCCACGTTAATCTTCCTAACAGACAGCTCTGACCCAGTTCCCTCCCCAGAGAGGGGGAAAAAAGAAAATTAAAACAGAAGAATAACTTCAAAGGCCCTTCTTACCTTACGAATTCAGAATAAATCTCTGCCCCTGGTGGTCTCAAGGCTCCCCATCCTCCCAGGACTACCACGGCTCACACCCTCATACAGCCTCATTCCCAACCATGGCCCCGGGTGTCTCCTGGCTGTCTCAGTTGGGGTCCTGCCAAGAAAAGAGACACTTGCAAAGAGCTCTTCACTGCAAGGTGTTTAATGAAGGGAGCAAGGAGTGGGTAGGGAGGGTGACAGGGTCCAACAGAGAGGGAGCAGCAACAGTGGGGAGCTGTTACCAGCCCTGTGTCTGGGGCAGCAAGGGGAGTCAAGTGTTCCCAGGGCTCAGGGAGAACAGGTGCGTCCTGGACACAGAGCAGGGCAGAAATGAGGGGGAAATGCGTGAGGGATGGGAAAACAGAGAACACCCACACCCCGCCTCCACTCACATTCCCTTTCACCAGGGAGCCTGTCTGCCCACCCTCCTCACCCAGTTCATCAAAACCTACCTTTCTTTAAAAGGCAGGTCGGTGACATTGAACATTGCTTTTAAAAAGGTAAAAACACGACTTAAATGAATATAAAATGAGCACGTGTCTGAGATTTTACCGAATTCCTAAGTAATGAAAGAACCAATATTATGTTACAGCAGGTTCAAAAGAGCATCCAGGGGCACCTGGGTGACTCAGTCGGTTGAGCGTCGGACTCTTGATTTTGTCTCAGGTCATGATCTCGGGGTTGTGAGATCGAGCCCTGCTTCAGGCTCTGAGCTGAGTGGGAAGCCTGCTGGGGATTCTCTCCCCCTCCCCCTTGCGTGCTCTCGCACCCTCTCTCAAAAAAAAGTTCAAAAGAGAATCCAAAGAATGTGCACATATCAAAGTCCACCAGGAAAACTGACACGAATTTGCTTGCTGCGTGCAAAACCACTGAGCGTCCACAAGCACGTTCCACCAGACACCTGTGTATTTTCTGTGATCAAGAACCACACACTCCAGAATCATGGCTACATGTTTCCCACAACTTCCAGAACTGTAAAATAGCTCAAAGACAAATGAAAGGCAGAGATAACCCCCAATGGGTGAGCGGGGCCGACGGGCCACCCACAGTTCTCTTTTTATTGGCCATGTTCACGGTCTTCCACAACTTTTCCTGACCATTGGAAGGAAAGAAGGAAGGAAAGAGGGAACAATAAGAAAGGGCTGTGGCACCGGAAGGACCTTGGGTTCACCACCAATATCGCATAGTCCCTCGATGCCCTTGAGCAAGTCATGTGACATCTCTGTCACCACTTCCTGATGTGCACAAAAGCAATCAAATGCCCTAGGGACTAAATGAATTGCTACAGGAGTCAAATGAATGGCGGCTATCCCGTCTGAGCTAAATAAATGGTAACCAGAACACCTGAGGAACTTTCACGTCCCTCCACTGTGAAATCCTGGAATTAGACCTGACGTTCCTCGTGAGTCCGAAAATTCTGTGACTATAAATGCTGCCTCCTCCAGGAAGCCTTGGACAGCCGTAATTATCAGACACAGATCCCTCCCACCTCAAAATCCTCTCCCATAGCAGTTATCTGTAGTAGGACATTTGCTTTTTCCTTATTGCCCATCCCGCCCACCAGAGACAGCATAAACTCCATCAAGCAGAAGAGGCTCAGATCGATTTGAGTCCCAGCCCCCAGCATGGTGCCTGGCATACAGTAGGTAGTCAAAAGACATTTCAAAATGAACTAAAGAAAAGACCAGTCAAACCACAATGAGCTATCACCTCACATCTGTTAGAATGGCTGTGCTCAAAAAGGCAAGAAGTAACAGGTGTTCAGGAAAAAAGGAACCCTCGTGCACTGTTGATAGGAATGGAAATTGGTGCGACCACTGCAGAAGACAGTATGGAGGTTCTTCAAGAAATTAAAAACGGAACTACCGTGAGACCCAGCAATACCACTTCTAGGTATTTAATTGAATGAAATGAAAACACTAACTAAAAAAGGTATATGCACCCCATGTTCACTGCAGATATTTACAACAGCCAAGACGTGGACGCAACCTAAGCGTCCACGGATGGATGAATGGATAAAGAGGTGGGGTATATATACATACAATGGAATATTACTCAGCCAAGAATGAAATCTTGCCATTTGTGGCAATATAGGTGGACCTCAAGGGCATTATACCAAGTGAAATAAGTCAGACAAAAACAAGTAACAGTACGGTCTCAGTTATATGTGGAATCTAAAAACAAAAGCAAAACCAAAAAACCAAACTCACAGATACAGGGAACAGCTGGTGGCCAGGGGTGGGGGATGGGTGGGTGGGTGAAATGGGTGAAGGGCATCAAAAGGGACAAACTTCCAGTTATAAAACAAGTTAAGACCTGGGAATGTAATGTACAGAATGGTGACTACAGATAATAATACTGTATTGTCTATTTGAAAGTTGCTAAGACAGTAGATCTTAAAAATTTCCTCATCTCGAGGGGCGCCTGGGAGGCTCAGTCATTAAGCGTCTGCCTTCGGCTCAGGTCATGATCCCAGAGTCCTGGGATCGAGTCCCACACCGGGCTCCCTGCTCGGCGGGAAGCCTGCTTCTCCCTCTCCCACTCCCCCTGCTTGTGTTCCCTCTCTCACTGTGTCTCTCTCTGCCAAACAAATAAATAAAATCTCAAAAAAAAAAATTTCCTCGTCTCAAGAAAAAAATATTTTGTAGCTCTGCATGGTGATGGACGTTAATGAGACCTGTTACCTGTTAATGATCATTTACGCAATATGCACAGCTATCAAATCATTACGTTGTATGCCTGAAATTAATGTAATGCTATATGTCAATTATATCTCAAATAAATAAAATATACAAACACGCATACATGCATACTAAAGCAGTCCTGTGGTGGGAAGAAAAGACAAGACAGAGCATGGGAGCCAGAAGGGGTAAAACCGCCATTCGCTCTTGTCCTTTACCAATTTGTCTCCTCTTTTGCATAAGTAGGACTTAAGTTAGGCCGATTCCGCAGGCTTCCCTGAGGGATGCCGTTCTCTACATCAGCAGCAGCGGGACCACCTCTTCTCCAGATGGTGGCCCCCTTTACTGTCACAAAGAGGACACCAGCAGAACGGGATGCTTTCAGCTGCCCTGACAGCCATCAGTCAGAAAAGTATTCATCTCAGCTTTTCATTTGTCTGTGACTCGGGAAGAAATGTTCTCCTGATATTTCACTGAACCTACAAGTCAGAACTTGTAAGCTGATCAAGACTCCCAGCCACGGGCACTGTCCCTGAAGACAAATCATGTCAGATGTGTCCAGGACCGGAGGAGGTGGGAGGGATATTCTAAAAGAGAATAAGGAAGGCAGCAAAATGGCATCGAGCCTTAAACCCAGTAAACGTGTACGTGCGTATGTGTGCATGAATGTGTCCGTGTGTGCGCGTATCTGCTGAATTTTTCAAGTGCCTCCATCATCCTTCAATAGGCTGCTAGTCTCTAAAAGAAGAAAAATTATGTTCTGCTCTATAGGCTCCTAACTATACATGTCCCTGAAGCACAATTCTTTAAAATACTGTCTTTCCTTTTTCAAAAGGGCACTTTGAGGGGCGCCTGGGTGGTTCAGTCGGTTAAGCGTCTGCCTTCGGCTCAGGTCGTGATCCCAGGGTCCTGGGATGGAGTCCCGCGTCGGGCTCCCAGCTCCGCGGGGAGCCTGCTTCTCCCTCTCCTGCTCACTTGTTCTCTCTCTCAAATAAATAAGTAAAATCTTTAAAAATAAATAACCCCAAAAGGCACTTTGAGGTGTATTTTCACCCCTTAGCTTATCCCCCCAAAGTTCAACTTGTTCCAAAAGTACAATGAATCAACGTTTTCAGAAACTCTACAAGTGGAATTTGGGGGCGTTTTCAGAGATCTCTTGCGGCATTTTCTTTAAGTTTGAATTCCCATCTTAAGTGTTGTCCTACATTCTAGATGCGGCCTTTTAGGTTATTTTCACATCTTATGTAAAATCTCATCTGTTTTTATGGCCGCTTAGCCCACACCTCGCGGAGGTGGAGTCTTGGAGCCCCCCTCCCCCATTACGGCCACGGTCCCCATCTCTTCACCTTTTGTCCTCTCTGAATTTACACAGACCACAGGCCTCCGGGACCATGAGCTGACTGCTCCCGAGCTGACGTGTACAAGGCTCCGCTGTTCTGACACCTCAGCCGTACAGGACTGTCTTCTTCCCAAGTAGCTCCCACATACCTGGTATTACGCCATGAACAAACATAGTCCCCAATGTGTGCATCCTGAATTAGGATAACCTAGTCAATGGTGCATACAATTACTCTATTCTGTATTTATTATCAAAGTATTGGCTCCCCGAATCCGTCCCATTCAATTCCACAAACATTTAATGAGAGCCTGTCATGTGGCACGGATCCTGTGAGGCGCTGGGCAGTTTAAGAAATTCACACTCGATATTATAAAGTACATTCCCACAGAGAAAAGCATGGCATCAAGCTTCCCTCCTGTGTGAAAACACATTAATCTACAGCAGAAAGGGACCCCAGAGAGTCTTTGAGTGTATGGGTTCTACAGCCCCTGGCCTCGACCTGCCAACAGGGGACAGGTGACTGAATTTCTTCGTCCCTGCTTCTGAGGGACTTTTGTAAGGATTTCATGAGAGAATACATGTAAGATACTTACAGCAGACATTCTAGAAAGGGCATATAAATGAACCTGCCGAAAATTAACAAGTCAGGAAACAACAAATGTTGGCGAGGATGTGGAGAAAGGGGAACCCTCCTACACTGTTGGTGGGAATGCAAGCTGGTGCAACCCCTCTGGAAAACAGTATGGAGGCTCCTCAAACAGTTGAAAATAGAGCTACCCTATGACCCAGCAATTGCACCACTGGGTATTTACCTCAAAGATACAGACGTAGTGAAAAGAAGGGGCACATGCACCCCAGTGTTCATAGCAGCAACGTCCACAACAGCCAAACTGTGGAAGGAGCCGAGAAGCCCTTCAACAGATGAATGGATAAAGAAGATGTGGTCCATATATACAATGGAATGTTACTCAGCCATCCAAAAGGATGAATACCCACCATTTGCATCGACATGGATGGAACTGGAGGGGATTATGCTAAGTGAAATAAGCAGAGAAAGACAATTATCCTACAGTTTCACTCCTATGTGGAACAAGGAATAGCACAGAGGACATCAGGGAAATGGAGGGGAAACTGAATGGGAAGAAATCAGAGAGGGAGACAAATCATGAGAGACTCTGGACTCCAGGAAACAAACTGGGGGTTACAAAAGGGAAGGGGGGGTGGGGGGAGGGGGTAACAGGGTGACAGGTACAGGTGGTGATGAGCACTAGGTGTTAGATGAAACTAATGAATCGTTGAACAGTACATCAAAAACTAATGATGTACTGTACGCTGGCTAACTGAACATAATAATAAAAAATGAACCTGCCAGAAATAAAGTCACCAACAGTATAGGTGGGTAACTATATAAAATAGCTTCGGCCCCCCTACCACCCCAGAGAGAAGGTTACCTCTTCAGGGCTGCCACCATACTTCAGATGATTTCTGTCAGCCTCTAGAACTGTTCGGGTATCTAAGAACTTCCCCAGACAACCTCAAAAAGACATGTGGGATAGTGCTGGTGTGTCTCTGGCCCTGACACCATCAAAATGGCATCTCTCACAGCCAGCACCCCCACGGACCCTGTCTCTTACTCCCTTCAAAAAACAGAAACAAGAGCTTCAAAGTACTAGACGCAGCACCAGAGACCAACATCTCCTTGCCACCCATGAACTAATCTAATTGAATTTCACTTTAGGGTCAAAATTTGGATGAAGGAACGAAGGAAGGAAGGAAGGAA
>NW_027397094.1:11351455-11523632 GCF_003265705.2 Callorhinus ursinus
AGGAAGGAAGGAAGGAGGGAAGGAGGGAAGGAGGGAAGGAAGGAAGGAAGGAAGGAAGGAAGGAAGGAAAAGAAATATGGAGTGCTATCTTTCTCTCAGGAGAATGTGTTTTGTGGGTGTGAGAGACCAAAATTTCTTAATGAAAATTTCTTTGAATGTGAAACAAATACAAACTCCAGTGAAATCTCAAAGAAGTTAAATCATAATTCCTTTTAGTGTGATAACCAGAAACCCACTGTGGAAAACAAGTGAGCACAACTTTTAATGGCTAGAAAGTCAGTGTGACTGACCTTAACAAGGTCCCAACTCCTTCAACACTCAGGGATTTGATTTTTCCTGTAATTTTTGTTTTCTTGTCTCTTTTTTTTTTGTCCTCCAAAAACATATCTTTTACTTTGTATCTTTGGTTATGTATTAAAATACAAATGAAATTCATGGGATCACGTGAACATTAGGAGTCAGATTCTAAATTCAGAGGGAAATAAAATATTTTAAAGTTTCATTAGAAGTGGAATGAGTGTGCAAAGTTTTTTAAATCTTAAACTTTTTTTTTAATATTTTTATTGTTATGTTAATCACCATACATTACATCATTAGTTTTTGATTAAATCTTAAACTTTTGTAAGGGGAAAAAAAAGTGCTTGCTGTAGTGGACAAAATAAATTGGCCACAATGAGTTGTGACTCTGGCTGTGTTGATGGGGCTGTATGAACCTGTGTCCCTCACTCACCAATCACACGCAAATTTCCCACGTGCACATTAAGAAGTGTGTGTCCTCGTGAACGAGCGTGTGCTCAAAGCAACCCCTGGGTAACTCCTACCTCGGCCCTCCTCAGACCAGCAAGGCCCCATCGCCCAGCGAGTTCCTACAGCACGTTCTGCTGTTTTGGTCACTTTGCCCTGCATCTGCATAGCTCCCCAGATAGATTAAGGTTTTCTTCCAGTAAGTTGGCAAATACTCATCATCAGTTGGTCACTGTGCACAGCCACCTAGAGGAGGTCTCACCTGGGCAGCCAATGGCTCTGGCTCTCTCGGTCCCTTACTCTGGCAAGAACCCTGCTTGGTTAGGGAGCATGGAGGCAATGACAGGCAGGTGCCCTGGACACTCCAAGTTAGTGGCAGGGAAAACTTTCCAATTTCTGTTTCATTGCAAAAAAAACATCACTATAGAACTTCTGCTGGGCCACAGGAACCAGGAAATACACCTTCCATCTGGGCTTTGAGGTCAACTGTCATGTTTTAGGAAACCCCAGAAATACGGGCCACTTGTTCACAACCCAAGTACCAGCAAGCCAGAGAAGCCCTTCGAAGCTGAGACAGTAGAGGAGATTAGCAAAAAAGTTCATTAGGAGTTCAGTGACTGACCAACCCTGTGATCTACCAGGATGAGAATTTCCAGGGATCCCCAAATCATTGAAAGTACACATTTCCAGCACAAGGGCACAGTTGTTGGTTTTATTATAGCCATCCCTGTAAATGATTTGAGTTTGGCTGACCCCAGGGAATCAACACGGCAACAAGAAACAACCTCAGAGGGGCCCTCAGAGCTAAGTCCCTGTTTGATCTTCCCCAGAAGAATTTTTATAGGACACCTCCGACCCCAAAGTTCCACAACCCCTCATCTTCCAATGTTCTTCCCGTGATTAACAGAGATGAAAATAAGTGAATGAAGCTGCTCCACTTGAGGCCCCTGCAGTGCCCTGGAAGTCATTTCACCATCTAGAAACTTCTCACTTGAAATACAAATTCTGACAGGGTCCCCCAGGGGCTCTCTTGAGCAGCCTCCATCACTCAGACCTACTTAAGTCTTCGTTTATTCTCGCTCCTTAGGTCACCTGTCTCCGTAACTTCCCTCTCTCAAATGCTCCTCACACGCCTGGCGCCAGATGCCCTCCCCACCTGGCCCAGGAGCCCCCGCAGCCCTCCCACAGCCGACCAAGCCGACCATCACGCCTCCTCTCGCCTCCTCTCAAAACCTAACTGCCTACCCTCCTACTCTTCTGCCTCTAGGAGGGATCTTACTAACACTCTCCCGCCCCCACTGTTTGCCTACTCCCCTCACCACAGATTCCTTCTTTCTGCCCTTGAACACATTCACGTGATTTTCCCATTTAATCGGGGGAGGAGAGAGGGTGGAACTCCTCTCTTGTCCTAACCATCCATTGCCATACGATTCCTCTCAAACCTGTCCTTGTAGGGAACGCCGTGCTAAGCATCATGGGAAATGAATGCCCCCCCCCCCCACCTCCGCCACTCACCAAAACAGTTGCAACCCTCCCACAGAGCACCAGGGGACCAAAATTCGGGCCACGAATAAATGGTAAAATGTGTGGAACTGGGACACTCAAGAGATGGTCCAAGAAAGGTAAAGTCAGAACTGGCTGGAGCAATCCAAAAGCTCCAGCAGGATGGGGAACATGTAAGGGGTCAAAAGTCAGATCATGAAGGGTCATGAGCCAAGTAGAGCAGTTACACTGGATGTGACAGGAAGCTGGAACTGGGCAGGGGTGGCATGAACACAGGGTTTTAGGAGGATTCAGATCGCAGGAGACTTCAAGGTGGGCTGCTAATGGCTGGTGGGGGCGGAGGGCCGATGAAGGTCAGAACAAGTACTGGGATATGAGAGAAATCTAAATCTGAGCCAGATGCCAAGGAAAACACCACAGGGGACGATGTCAAATGAGGTACGAGGGGAGGAAAAAAGAGCTCAACCAATGCATGCGGCGCCTACCATAAGCCAGGCACTGCAATAGGTTTTCCCAAGAATCCTAGCACGTGATCTTTAAAAATCCCTCTAAGATGCTTAATATGATCTTTATGGTGTGAGAAAAATTTCTTAAATTTTTCCCAGGTCCCTAAGCTAGGTGTTGGTGGAGAAAGGCCTCAGACCCAGGTCGTCTGAAGGTTAGGACCACACTGGTGTTTCGGAGCCAGAACTTAAAATGGCAGCGACACTGGCCAACAGAGCCACCAGGAAGAAGAGCCACTCAGGGGACCGAATACACATGAGCTCAGGATGGTATATCCAGAGGTAGGAGGGGAGTCAAAACAGAGGCCACAAGAGCTGGAAATAAGGGGCTGAGGACTCTCAGATCTGGGGGGAGGGGGGTCTCCTACAGGAAGGAATGACCTTGAGAAAGTTCCTATAATTTCTCTGGCTCTCAGAGTTGGATGAGGTTATTGTTAAGTCTTTTCAAACTCTTACTCCCAGGAACCCAGACTTTGTGGCACAGATAAGATCATGAAGGCAGAAGAGACAGAACAGGAAATGGGAGAGAATCTCTGGGGATAATCACAGACTTGGAGTTCAAGCAGCAAAAAGAGCCCCAAAAAGCATGAACTGAAATGTATAATGACTCCAAATGTGCCGTGTGTCCAAAGGCAAACAGAGGAGCTTCCAGAGGGAGGGCGAAGTTAGCAGACTGTGAGGCGTTCTAAAGGAACAGGGGTGGAGGGGAGCATTTCTATTTGGCATGGAGGAGGTTACTGGAAACATCCAGCAGAGTGGTTCTGACGGGTAAAAGAAGCTAGATAGCAATTACAAGCAGGGGAAGAGACAAGTAGTGGGTGGAGACCATACTGGGAAGAGCTGAGCAGCAATATGAGGCAGGGGGGGTCAGACTCAGACATTGTGAGGTGGGAGAAATGACCAAAAAAAAAAAAAAAAGAAAGAAAGAAAGAAAAGAAATGACTGTGCTTCAAGATCCACCAGAAGGAACAGTGGTGAGGGAGGCAAAGAAAGAATGGAAAATGTGTACGAGAGTCCCGTCCTGGACCAGGGGGCAAGCACTGGGGTCTAGAGAACCTGCAACTTTAGAGAAGGAAAGAAGCTTCCTTGTCAGTGGCTAGAAAGGCGGGACCAGATTTGGACAGTGAACTCTGGGAAGAGGAAGAGGATAAAATGGGACAGTGGGTTTAAAGCTACTCTGTAAGGAAGAACAGTGCTCTGTAGGGTTTAAAGCTACTCTGTAAGGAAGTGTGGTGTTCTGTAAATGACTTTTCTGACATTCTTCAGAGATTTTCACACCTTCTGTGTTACTCCATGCCACTGAACGTCTGCATCCCCCTAAAAGTCATATGTACACCAAACTGCTAACTCCCAGTGGGAAGCTAGTAGGATGTGGGTCCTGTAGGAGGTCAGCAGGTCAGGAGGCTGGGACCCTTATGAATGGAATTCACGCCCTTAGAAGAAGAAACACAGAAGAGATGATTTTTCTCTCTCAGCCATATGAGGATACAACAAGATGACCATGTGCAAGCCAGGAAGAGGTCATACGTTGCATCTGCCAGCACCCTGATCTTGGATACCCCGACCTCTAGAACGGTGACAAAATAAATGTTTGCTGTTGAAGCCGCCGAGTCTATGGTACTGTTATAGCAGCATGATCAAGAGAGCCCCTAATTTGGAGGATGACACTGGGCCAAAGCATCTTAGCTTCCTTATCTGCAAAATGGGGGGGCGGGCAGGGGCAGAGGTAGACCAGGTGATGTTTTCTAAAGGTCTCCTCCTACCCTAATATCCTAGAATTTTTTGCATGTGTTTTTTTCCTCCTGATTGTTCCATGCCAGCCCCTAAATCTTTTCTTTGCGATTATAATTGCAAACCACATCTCTCCTTATTTTGGATGCTTCCTTCACACCGAATATCACACCGTGCATACAGAAGGTGTTCGACAAATGTTTCTCTGAATTAACAAAATGTCCAAAATGTCACAGTTTCAGGAGACAAATGTGTGCTTCAGTGCCTCTCACTCTCCCCAAGGGCTGTATCTACAGGAGCACGGTCCCCAGAAGTTGCAATTTTTTCTCAGTGAATTCAGCCTTTATAAAAACACTTATCTGAAGCCCAAGTACAAATAAGACTGAATGTCAAATAAATTAGTGCCCTAATTGTTTCAGAGTCTGCCCTTCCTGGGAATGTGTACACACCAGTTTTTGAGTAAAAAAAAAAAAAAAAAGTCCAATTATGCAAGCCTGGGTGTGCTTTCCAGCAGATCCTTAAAAAAAAAAAAAAAAACCACAGTGCATATCTATCTAAAGCTCCTCATGCCTTCATTATCAAGGGAGGAAAAAGGTGCAAATTCCCACCGCTCACTCAGAGTCTTTTTCTTTGTACTCTGCGACATTCCTACAGCTGACAAAAGCGACTGGGTATCCTGTTTGCTGCAAAGCTAAAACAGACTTGAACTGCGGATAAGCAGCCCTTCTCTGCTGGAAAGGACACAAGCCTAAGATCTGAGTTTTAGTCTTAGTTCTGCACTGTTGAGTCCCTGACTCTGTGCCGTTAACCTTCCTGTACCTCTCCAAACGGGGCTAAACATTCCAGCCCAATCTCTATTACACCGTCGGGCACTGGTGCTTATACTTTATGATTCTTACTATTAATTGCTGAGTACTTTCTAAAATGCTTCTTATCATTATCCACAAGATGGACACGCACTGTGAAGAAATCCACAGTGTTCATTCTGCAAAGGAAGGCGGGAGGAGAGCTCGCGCATTCCCATCGGAGTAATTTTTGCAGCCCCAATTCAGTTTTCAATCTCAGTCTATGCCTAAGTACAAAAGTAGATGCCACGGTGTATACCGAGGGTCACTCAACTTGTCTATGCAAATGAAAGAAAGGTGAAGTACTTGGAAAAATCAACCCTTGACCAAGGTCATTTTACATCATGGATTTTCTCCAAGTCAAGGATTCCCCCTCTAAAATTTTGTAACATTGCTTGAAAAAGAGAGAGGGGCATCACTACGAAGATCCATGGTTTTAAATACCAAATTACAGCTCACTGACACACAAGGAAGTTAATGAAAATTTTACAATAAAATAAACCACACATTCCAAATCACGGGCATGTCGGGATATGACAGTGAATAAATCCATTACGGGCTGAGGGCTCATTTTATGACTGGATTCTGTTCCAGCACATCCAGAGTTTACGCGTCCACATTCTCAATTTCTCTCAAAGATAAACACATCAGAATGGGCATGCTTCCAGCTAGTGGGGCAGCCACTGAATCAAAGCTGATCTTCCATCTACGTAAGCACTTGAAAGGAATGTTAGCAAACTCCCAATCGCATAACGGAAAAGAGATGGGAGAGGGCCTGGCACAGACTAACCAGTGACAAAACTCCCCTTCACAGATGAGGAATTAATTCACAGCAGTGGCCATAACTCATGGACACAGTTCATTAAAGATTTCACCTCTGGTTCCCTTAACAGTGATCACAAACCTCTTCTAGAAAAAGAAGAGAAAAGCTTCATGGACAGAAGGATGCCAAGGATGCGTCAATGAGCTACAGTGCTTGAATAAAAATACAAGATAATACTTAAGGTGCTCTAATCAGGTACAGGAAACGATCAGTCAGCTTCACTAGTCCTTAATTAGGACTCCTAATGACTGTTATCTTTTTTTTTAAACACAATAGTTTTGTCCGTAATTCCTAACTATTTTATCCAATATATAAATTGTTAATACTCCCTGGATCATTAGCTTGAAAGAAAGAGAGAAAAGAAAGAAAGAAAGAGAAAGAAAAGACCTAATGACAAGATGGCAAGATTGCACACTACAAAGAAATGCCCCAGAAAAAATAAAAAAGAGATGAATTTACTATAAGAATGACATTCTCTCCGTTACTAACTCCATTTACCATTTCTGAGCCATTCACATACTCAGGTTAAGAGAATAAAATGTAAAGGAGCCAGGGCAGGAGGCAGAGGAGTTGGTAAAGGATTTCCATATGAAATTGTAAAACTTAGAGGAAAAGACATGTTTTCTTTTTAGATGTTAAGCTACACCAAAAAAAAAAAAAAAAAAAAATTCCCCTGCTCCACTGTGCCACCTCTTTCAAGGTCATTTATCATCAGCACAACCTACGGATGTTTTATTAAAAGAAAAATCCCAGCCTAGGACTGCCAGATCTCTACACAGGACCCACTTATCAAAGGTGTTGCTCAGGCTGACAGGCACTGTTGAGTGGCACAGAGTTAACATTACTTTATATGTGCAGAACCCCATCAGCAAGCACATTACCCCCGTCTCTATTAAGTATTCTGATAACACCACCTCCAACCAGCTTGGCTTAACATTTAAGCCTGCAGGAAGCCCTTGAGTGCCTGAAGCCTTCCAAAATTTTCTAGCTGATTTTAACCCTATAGAGTATGAAGGAAAAAAACTGAATTTAAAAATTACCCAGCAACTAAATATTTTGTCCATCTGAACAAAAAAGATCTCGTGGTTTGGAGAAAAAATATTTCCATGTGCCTCTTATTTTTTTAAACCCTTACAGTTTTTCACTTAAAAAAAATAATAACTTGTATGACTAGTAGGCTTAAAACATTCCCCATGAGCAAGGTTTTAGCAGACAGGCTCTTCAGAGCCGGATTTTGGGCCAATAGTACTTCTAACAGCATATGTAATGGTGCATAACATGCAGCCATTCCTTCAGATCATTCTCCATCTTATGCAGACCCTGGATTTTGTCCTTTCCAAAGGCTTACCGCCCCCACCCTAAATATTAAAGGAAAATGAACGCCTTAAAACAATAAGAAGAGCAAAAGGAAAAAAAAAACGGTCACTTACAATGTTCTCCGACAAATTTACCCTTTCACTTGTTCAGCTCCCAGATACATCACCTACACTATTTTCACACCTAAAAGTTACTGTCTGGTTAATATTTCAAAATTTCAGCATCTCGATGATTTGCGTAACTATGGAGGTAATGGGGAAGTGATCTCTTTTGCACTGTTGAGGAAAGAAGTGACAGCAGAAGCTGCAGTCCTCGGGCGGGGGTGGGGGAATCCTGGAAGGGAGTATCTTTCCGAGACAAGTGCAGGAAAGGATGGAAAGGATGCTGCAAATGCTAACTAGGTTATTCTTAAAGTGAAGTTACGGCATTTTCTTTTGCCAAGAGGCTCTCCAGTCCCAGCTTTGAGGTGAGCAATGCCTCAGCCTGGGAAGTATCTGCAGCGTTCGAACAAATCAGCGAGAGGAAGGAGCAGTGCCAAGAGGTACTTAAGGAGAAAAAATTGTATTAGTGTGGAGCCAACCTTTCCCTGCTGCCACCCAGCGTGGAAATTCCGGGCAGCCACCCTGCCCTTACACACACACATACACACGCATACATACACGCACACACACTTTGCTGCCCTAGGCATTCAATAAGCCAGCATTTAGAGAACGACACGTTCACAATGTCCCCGCCACCCCCGCGCGCGCGCGCACACATTCTCTCTCTCTCTCTCTCTCTCTCTCTCTCTCCCGTCTCCCATCCCTTCCACGTTCCGCAAGCGGTCGAAGCACCACGGCCCCAGCGCCGGGGAACCGCGCTGACCACCGGGGCGACTCCCCCTCCCCTCCGCAGCACCCGGACTTGGGGGAGCTCCGGGGGCCGCGTCCCGCACCCCCTCCCCCCACCCCGGGACCAGCCGGCCGCGGCGCGCTCTACGCCAAGTAGGAGAGTCCCCGGGTTGCGCGACAGCGCGCGGGTCTAGCCCGCAAGCCAGAGACACCGCGCCGAGGCGGAATTCCCGGCGACAGCCAGCGTCCCCGCCGGCCCCGAGCCCCGCGGGCCACCCGGTCCGCACCCTCCCCCGCGGCGAGCCGGAAGGCGCCAGCCCCGCCACAGGTCAGGCAGGACGGCCCCCTCCTCCCTGACTCCCGCGGCTCCGAGGCGCCGCTCCGAGGCGCCCCGGGACCCAGGCTGCGCGCCTCCCGCCCGCTCGCAGCGCTCCCGCCGCGCTCCGGCCCCGGCTTCCCCCACGCGCGCACCGGCACGCACCCTTCCCTCCCGTCGCCCCCACACGGCTCCTCTGGAGCCCCCGGGGCACCCCGCCCCGCCCGCGCGCCCCCGCTGCCGCCGTCGCTCCGCCGGGCCCCGGCCGGTGGATGCGCCGGCGCCCCGGTCCCCGGGGGGAAACACGGGATACGCGCCGCTTACAGTTCGCAGGAACTGGATCTCGTCCTCGCCCTCGCCCCCATCGGCCATGGCTCCGCGCCTTCTCGCCGGGGCTGGCCCCCGAGCCCCGCGGAGCCCGGCGGCGGTGGCGGCGGCCCCTCGCGCTGCCTCCTGCCGCTGCTGCTGCTGCCGCTGCTGCCGCTGCGCTGCCCGGAGCCGGGGGCGGAAGGGGCCGCGGCGGCCGGGTGCGAGCGCCGGGCGGTCCCCGCCTGCAGAGCTGGGGGAGGAGGCGCGGGCGGGGGCGGCCGAGGCGGGAGCCTCCCTGCGCCGCACTGTGCGGGAGGAGGGCGACCCCGCAGCCCAGCCGCGCCGGCCCCGCGCTCCCTGCCTGCCGCGGCGGACTGCTCGGCCCCGGCTCCCGCGAGCAAGTGCGCCGAGCCCGCCGAGCCCGGGCTGCTGCCGCGGTGGGGGCGGGGAGTGGGGGCGGCGGGCGGGGAGGAGCTCGCCGGCTCCCCTCTGCTGCAGGTAATCCGCAGCCCGCCGCTCGGGCCCGCCAAACCCGAGGCCCAGCGCCGCTTACTGGCTGCGCTGGGTATCGGAGCCCTAGAGCACCGACGAGCGCACAGCCGTCCACCTGCGCGGGTCTGGAGCCCCGCGGCTCTTACACCAGCCCCTCCGACCTTGGGCGAAACCCAGGGCTCAGCGTTCCTTCCTCCCGGAGGGGGCTTCGGAGCTAAGTGCCGCAGCACTTCGGATGGCACGCAGGAATCATCTGTCACCCGGATGCACGGAGTGGGTAATCTAAAATTAAGTTACCCAACACAGGGTATTTTAAACTTGGATTTCGTCTATTCCTGACCAACAAGAAAATTCTGCAGTATCTAGTCTCCGTGTACCGTGCTTTTCGCTGGTCATCTATACAAAGTGCACGGTGCACAGAACTTTAACAAATTCTTTCAGCAAATATATGGCGAGTGCCTATGCCAAACACCTGTGGTACAAGACAGGCGTTAGATTAGAAGTGTAAAATTTAAATCAACGACGAATTGCAATACAGGAGGGGAAAGAATAAATTTGAATCACTGATGAGCTAAACAGACTTTGGTAGCCATTATCTTCACCAGGAAGTCATTTATTTCTGAAGAAATTCGAGCATAAATAAGAATATTTACCTCGCGCAAATCCATGCAGTAGCTCACCACATCGCATTTGACAAAGGGCTGTGACTAACAAAATGCAGGGTCTAACACAATTTGGACAAGAAAGCACTAATCTCTTGTTCCTGGTCCACAGCTCTTGCACTTAAGATACTCAGCAATAGGGCACCCGGGTGGCTCAGTCGGTTAAGCATCTGCCTTTGGCTCAGGTCATGATCCCAGGACCTGGGACTAAGTCCTGCATCAGGCTCCCCACTGAGGGGGGAGTCTGCTTCTCCCTCTACCCCTCCACCCCATCCGCTCGTGATCTCTCAAATAAATAAGATCTTTAAAAAAAAAAAAGATACTCAAAAATAAATATATGCAGTTTCCAAATGTCAATCCTACAAAGATGAAGAAACTGTAAAGTGAAGGTTTAGCATCAGTGTACCTACCTACCTTACACAGTTTGTCTCATTTAGTTTCTAAAATCTACCAGTAAGTTCTATCTTTCCTTTATTTGCAGCTTTCATCTACTTTATACTTGCTGAGTTAGTTTTGCATATTTCCAGTAAAATTAATACCAAAAAGAATATGTATATAAATACTTCCCTCCCTGGTAAGGCTAGAAATGTTCTGTTCTATTTAATGATACTAGTCATCTTACCTAAGTACTTGACATATTCTTGGATAGTGATCCATGACCCACTAATTCTTAAACCATTACAATTTAGGTGAATTTTTACTCCTAGGAGCCTCTAAATGAGCAATCAGAGTTCTCACAAAAGATAGAAGTCCTCCATGAGGGATGACTATATTCTGAAATTAGCTCATAATTTTATGTTAAGTAATCTGATCTTCCAAATTTATGACATATCAAATTGAGCTTTTCTGTATTTTATGCAGAACTCTGCACACATAGACAGTTTCTTTTTTTAAATAAACGTTTAATGTATTATTTGTTTCAAGGGTACAGGTCTGTGATTCATCAGTCTTAGATAATACCCAGTGCTCAATAACAACACATACTCTCCCCAATGTCTATCAGCCCGTTCCACAATCCCCCCACCCTTATCCCCTCCAGCAACCCTCAGTTTGCTTCCTAAGATTAAGAGTCTCTTATGGTTTGTCTCCCTCTTTGATTTCATCTTGTTTTATTTTTTCCTCTCTTCCCCTATGATCCTCTGCCTTGTTTCTTAAATTGCACATATCAGTGACATCATATGATAATTGACTTATCTCGCTTAGCATAATACCCTCTAGTACCATCCATGTCGTTGCAAATGGCAAGATTTCATTTTTTGATGGTTGCATATATATATATATATATATATATATATATATATATATATATAAAACATCTTCTTTATCCATTCATCTGTCGATGGACATCTGGGCTCCTTCCATAGTTTGGCTATTGTGGACATTGCTGCTAAAGCAAACATAGATACTGTATGTTTGGGAATTACTCCATTCTACCCATACAGTAGGTAAAATATAAAAAGTCTAACTCACTAGTTTTTCTTTTTGGCATATTAGCTAAGCTACACATTTTTCTAACAAGCACTATATTTATGATTTCTTTAATTCTCTCAACATAAGTGACACAATGCTAAATGGCCTGAGTACTCAATATTTACCATATAGTAAGTCTTCAACAGCAAACAGAGCAGAGGATTTTTGTAAAACCATTTATGTGGACTTTAACACAAAAATACAATACTATGAGGTTTATAGATCTCTAATCTGTACTAAAAGTATAAAAACATGTTCAAGAATGACACATGATATTTATTTTTAAAAGAACTGCAGGAAATACAGCAAGTGGTTTAATATTGGTGGTGAGTATATGGGTGTAATATTATTTTTGGTACTCTGATATGTTTTCTATATTTTATAATTATAAAACTTGAGATAGTTTTTATAAGAAAACTACTAAAGTTACTAAAAGCTATGGGAATTTTTTCCTTACGGTATTTTTAAAAATCGGCTGTTTCAACACATGAAAAGTTGCTCAACATCACTCATCATCAGGGAAATACAAATCAAAACTACAATGAGATATCACCTCAAACCTGTCAGAATGGCTAAAATAAACAACATAAGAAACAGCAGGTGTTGGGGAGCAGGTGGAGAAAGGGGAACCCTCGTGCACTGTTGGTGGGAATGCAAACTGGTACAGCCACTCTGGAAAACAGTATGGAGGTTCCTCAAAAAGTTGAAAATAGAACTACCCTATGATCCAGCAATTGCACTACTAGGTATTTACCCAAAGAATACAAAAATACTAATTCAAAGGAATGCATACTTCCTAATGTTTATAGCAGCATTATCTACAATAGCCAAATTATGGAAACAGGCCAAAGAAGATGTGGTATGTACACACACACACACACACACACACACACACACACACACTGGAATATTGCTCAGCCATAAAAAAGAATGGCATCTTGCCTCTGCAGCAACGCAGATGGAGCTAGAGGGTGTTATGCTAAGCGAAATAAGTCAGTCAGAGAAAGACAAATACCATATAATTTCACTCATATGTGGAATTTAAGAACCCAAACAAATGATCATAGGGAAAAAGAGAATGAGGCAAACCAAGAAACAGACTCTTAGCTGCAGAGAACAAACTGATGGTTCCCACAGGGGAGGTTGGGTGGGGGTGGGGGAAATAGGTGACAGGGCTTAAGGAGGGCACTTGTCATGATGAGCACTGGGTAAACTATAGAAGTGTTGAATCACTATATTGTACACCTGAAACTAATATTACACTATGTTAACTAACCGGAATTTAAATAAAAACAAAAAAATATCTGACTGTTTTGTTTGTTTAGTTCACGTATGATTTCCTAGTTTCTTCTGGTGAACTACCACAGTAAGAAAAACTGGTTTTGACTGGAAATATCATAGAATGAGAGGATGAAACTAATCTCCATTTAAAATATAATTTTAATTGAGAAAAAAATAATTTTGGTTACAGCTCAAAGTTTATATTCAGTGTATTTTTCTCAGAGAGAGAGTAAGCACATGTGAGGGGGGAGCATGGGGAGGGGCAGAGAAAGAAGGAGAATCTTTAAGCAGGCTCCATGCTCAGCTCGGAGCCCGAGGCAGGGCTCAGCCTAACGACCCTGAGATCATGACTTGAGCCAAAATCAAGAGTCTGACACTTAACTGACTGAGCCACACAAGCACCCCTCAATGTCTTTCATTCTTATTGTAGACTTAAGCTATAAGGAGTTGGCAAGTACATATTTTCACAGGTAAAAAACTACAGTTCATGAAATAGAAAAAAAGATTTTATTTAGAATTTTCATAAGCATCCAATCTTAATATCTCTGGTTTTTGTAGTTCTTATAAAAATGTTTCCTTTTACCTACATGCATATTACATATAATAGTTTATTTTGCGGGCACCTGGGTGGCTCAGTTGGTTAAGCGGCTGCCTTCGGCTCAGGTCATGATCCTGGAGTCCCCGGATTGAGTCCCGCATCGGGCTCCTTGCTCAGCGGGGAGCCTGCTTCTCCCTCTGACCCTCCCCCCTCTCATGCTCTCTATCATTCTCTCCCTCTCAATAAATAAATAAAAATCTTAAAAAAAATAGTTTATTTTGCTTTTTGTTACTGAAATTTGTCATCTTAATATTGCTTTGTTGGAATCTTTGTACTTATAGAAATATATGTGTTTCCTATAACACTCCATTTTAGGACTTCATTAATTATAAAATAATTTAGAGGATGATATTTCCATACGTTTTAGTCTAAACCTGGAAAGTGTTTTACTTTATGACCAATGTTAAATCCTGCAAGTGATAGGAAAAATAAATTTCCTTTTTTGTTTTCAATTAGAATTTTTCTACAGCCATCTAATTCAAAGTGAGGCAATGTGGCCCACTGTTCACTTGGCAGGACTCTAGACATCCTTAAAGAAGAAAAAATTAAGACAGATATAAGATTTTTCATTTACACTTACAACTTACTGATCTCACCAATGATGTACATGGGCATTAGAAAAAATAACTTCTTGCTGAAGATCTCTACAGAAAATGAGCTAAAATACTCAGTGTTATCATTTTAATTCAGCTTCTTCCAGTTAAGATCATGTAAATTAAAGACCCTAATGCTGAGGTGAAAGCATCTGGAATTGTCATTACAACATTATAAAATTAGGGTTGGATAGGCCCCAATATCTAGAGATTGAGCCTAATGCTTATCAACTCAGATTTCCAATTTCAATACCTAAGGAAGTTTTCACGGCATTTCTTCTGATCCTATTTCAGAAGTTAACAAACCAATATTTTAGAAAATGTCCATTGGTATTTCCATCTTTATTATGTGTGTCCTAAAATAGTACTGATGTGGACCTGAACTAAAAATAAACTCCAGTAGATCCTTGGAAAGCATAGCCTGAATCTCTGGGTCTCCATTATGCAAGATGGTCAGGAATGGTGTCAGAATGATGGTGGTGATGAGGATGATGATGGTGATGAGGGTGGTGATGATGTGATGATGGTGATGCTGCTGATGATGGTGTTGATGGTGATGGTGATGATGGTGTTGATGGTGATGGTGATGGTGATGATGGTGATGATGGTGCTGCTGATGATGATGGTGGTGATGATGGTGATGATGGTGATGCTGATGATGATGGTGATGATGATGGTGTTGATGGTGATGATGATGGTGTTGATGGTGATGGTGATGGTGATGATGTGTTGATGGTGATGATGGTGCTGCTGCTGCTGATGGTGGTGATAATGGTGATGGTGGTGATTCTGATGGTGATGATAAAGGTTCATTTACTGAGCGTTTACTGTGCTCCAGGCACTTAATTTTTATTGCTTTTTCTGTCTATACAGCACTGCCATTTTAGAGAAAAGGAGACCAGGGCTTAGAGAAGCTAAGTGAAGACTGAGATTACACAGCTGCTGAGTGGTGGGGCCGGGATCAGAGGTTTCCAGACTGGAGCAATCTGTCACTGTTTCATGCAGTTGGCCCTCCCCCATCCCAGCATGGAAAGCACAAGAAGAGTCTGGACTAACAAACTGAAAAAGGCTCTGGCAGCCCCAGGAGATTTATTCCTGATTTAAAGCCAACCCTAGGGGTCCTGCTAGCTCATAGAATGCCAAGTGAGTGAGTTCTGGAGAAGGAAGCAGGGATTATTATATGATCAGAAACACAATCTAACTTATGCCTTCCTCTGTAGCTTGGGTTCTTAGGGGAAATCAGCTTTTCAGGATTTGAAAGTTATTCATCACTATCTTATCAGTTCCATAAATTGAGCTAAAAATTGTGAAACCCCAAACTATAATTAGTAGAACAGAACTGCATATAGATGATAAAAATGAACATGATCTATCTCTTGGGGTCAGCAGAGCCCTTGACATCACAATGAGGGCTGACCCTACATGACTAAAAGTTTGCTAAGTAATCACCTTCTCTCCTGAGAAAGGTGTTCCTGAGGAGGTATGGGCTCCCCAAACACATTGCCACCCCAAATTGCTTCAGTGCCTTCACAAGTTGATAATTATGGCTGCCACACACTCCCCAAGGTAGTTCTTCCTCCTGGTTTTGCCCACACCTATTGTACCACAACTAGGATCCAAAAGCTGATCACCCTCTTTGATTCTTCCCTATTATAGACTGAACATTTGTGCCCCCCCCAAATTCATACTTTGAAGCCTGGCCTCCCATGTGACGGTATCGGAGGTGGGGCCTTTGGGAGGTGATTACATTTGGATCAGGTCAAGAGAGTGGGGCCCCCATGATGAGATTAATGCCCTTATAAGAAGAGGAAGAGACAAAAAGGACGTTCTGTGAGCACACAGTGAGATGGCAGCTGCCTACAAGCCAAAACAGGCCCCAGAATGAAACCCACCTTGGGAGCACCTCCAGAACCTCAAGAAATAAAATTCTCTTGCTTAAGCTGCCTGCCCAGTTAGTGGGATTTTGTTAACGCAGCTGGAGCAGACTAAGACATCCCTGACCTTCACCACCCAACATCAGTGTCCTTTTATGGGTAAAAAGACATCACCCTGATTTTTGTCTTTATGTGCCCAATTATTTCACTAACTTCATAACTAGTCTTCCTGGGCTTTTCTCTTTTCTACCGTGAGCCATCTTCCAGACTCCACCAAAATGACCTCCTACAACAATATTTCCAACGAGTTACTTCCTTGTGCAGTAAGAATTGGAGCCACTGAAGAATGACTCCCAGACACCTACCACATTACATTCAAACCCCTCAGTCTGGCGTTTGAGACCCTCCGCAATAAAGCCTTTCACGTTCCTTTCAATATTTACTTTCAAGTACTCTCTCGTGTTGGTTCCAAACCAAGCTATACTGTTCCTCAGACAAAATGTGGGCATTAGCCAACCCTGCCTTTTCTTTTGCTGTTTCTAGATATCAGATGCATTCAATGCTGTGAAGAAATATAAAGCAAGACAAGGAGATAGAGAGCAACAGAAGGGACCATTTTGCAGATAACATGGTCAGGGAAGGCTGAAGCAGTCACATAGCAGTGACTTGAATCAAGTAAAGGAATGCGCCTCAAGGTTATCTGGAGGAAGAGCATTCCAGGCAGAGGGACTGGTGTGTGTAAAAGCTTTGAGGTGAGCTGGCATGTTTGTAGGACAGCAAGGAGAGCAGTGTAGTGCACCGAGCAAGGGAGTGAGAGGGTGGTGGGCAATGAGGCCAGGAAGGCAGAGAACACGGTACATATTCTGTCCCATTCCGAGTGGGAACACCCACCATTTTGTTTTGTGGTTGGTTGTTGTTGTTCTGTTTTTTCTTTTTGTGTTTTGTTTTGTTTTGTTTTTCCAGGAAAAGGCCCTAGTATGCTCAGTCTGGTTTAAACTAGACCCAGTTGACTACATACTTTAACATCTAACCAGAATCTCCATGCTCTATGCGTGTCAGATTCCTGGGTATTAGGAATCATCCATCTGAGTACAAATTCTCTTTATCTGTTGAATTTTGCTAGGAGGTACAAGTTGATGGATTATGTGTATTTACTGTTATACCGAAGCAACCTGCATTATACCATTCTTGCTGTTGAAGTGACAAATGATTAAAACACAGGGGCTCATGCTCATCTGTTCATGATGCAGGAACTAGGACAAGGTAGTAATCATCAATGCGGGTTTTGAGGCTAAGCAAACTCAGTTCTAGGCCTTTCTTTGCCACTTAATATGAAGTTACTTATTTGTCTCAATCTCTATGTCCCCACATATAAGACAAGCATAAGATAAGACCTCGCAGGTTTACCGTGAACATTAAATGATATAAATGAATATAACTTGCAGAATATGGAATATGGACACACTCACTGAATTTTGTGTGTGTGTGTGTGTGTGTGTAATTTAAATTTAGAACCAAAAGTATTTATATTCTCTGAAATAAAATCAATCAGATGGTATGTTCAGTGCAACAACTTCAAAAATAAAAATGTTTCTAATTTTTTCATGATGATTAATATGAGAAGAGTTTCTCTGGTAAGTTCTCAAGCAGAACACACATGAACTACTTTCCCATAAACACACCATTGTCTTTTAGAATTTTTTTGGTTATAGGCAACAAAGACAGGGGCCTAAATAACATAGGCAATCATTTCTCTCATATAGCATGCCTGAAACTAACAAATCTAAAACTAGGCAATCCAAAACTGGCACAGCGGCTCTATAGTGTTACCAATGTGCCATTGTCCTTGTATCTTTCAGCTCCATCATCCTTAGGTCATGGAATCAAGCCTCATTGTTGCAAATGGCTGCTGCAGCACCAGATGTCAGGTCCAAGTTCCAGACGGGAATAAGGGATGTATGGTGGGACAAAAGGGCACCTGCCGTATGAGCTAACCCACCATGTAAGGAGCTTTCCTAGAATTCCCCAATAACCTTAACTTCTATCTCATTGGCCGGAATTTAGTCATTATCTCTTCATAGGAGAGGCTACAAAATACAGGTTTTAGTTGGTTACATTAAAGCCTCAAGAAAATCAGGACTCTGTTGGTAAGAAAGAAAATGAACGTGAACATTGGGTAGACAACCAGCAGATTTCACCTCAACCTTCTTACAGTTGTCTTTTCATAGGCGGTATGTACATAATTTTACAAGTTTATGGTTAAGAGGGTGATCTCAAGAACATCTGCGATCCCTTAAGAAAAGAAATATATTTTATGTCATCAAATCAGGACATCCATTTGCTTAATTCCCAAATGGAAATACTTTAGGCATTCCCCAAAACCTAAGAAAATTAATTATGTAATTTACTAAAATAGCTTCCTGCCTGTTTCATCTTCAGTTTGATCAGATGCTCCTGTCACACATACTAATTTTCTTCTCCATATATTGAAGTTTATTTTAACCACAAGTTCTTAACCATATTCTAGCTTTAACTTGATTTGACAATAAGAGATCCATTTGTCTGGTGCTGGGAAAAGACAAGGTGACACACACATCCAACACTGTAATACTTTTGGAACAAGAGTGGGAAGTCCAGGAGAATTTTTTTAAATATTTATTTATTTATTTATTTATTTGAGAGAGAGAGTGCACGCGCACACGTGTCAGTGGGGGAAGGGGCAGAGGGAGAGGGAGAGAGAATCCTTAAGCAGGCTTCCTGCTGAGCACGGAGCCTGACACAGGGCTCAATCCCAGGACCCTGAGATCATGACCTGAGCCAAAATCAAGAGTTGGCCATTAAGCAACTGAGCCACCCAGACACCCCAGTCCAGAAGAATTCTGACACTGATTTCTACAACTCTCACCTACATATGAACTGAATAACAGTGTTATGATATGAACAGAATTATGTTTTTTTTTAATTTGCCATTGGATGTCATGATCACAGTGACATTTCTAAAGATGATGGACTAAAGAATGTGAGTTTGAGAAAAGGAGCTATAAACCTCAAGAGGAAAGTAATTGATCAAGCTCTCTGATACAATTCCTGGGCACAGTTCTATACTTACACTTTAGTTAGCAGGTGTACTGAGCCGCCAATGAGAGCCATAAAGGATGAGGTTGCCCAAACCAGCACCCTCCCTTTGATATATGTTGGGCTCTAATGAGAGCTGAAGGCCATAGGCCAGGACAGACCTACCCCTGAAACCCAACCTATGAGCCTTTACAACTGATACTCTGGCAGCAATTCATTCATTCATTCATTCATTCATTCATTCATTCTTACTTACTCCCTGGGTCTGTGCTCTCTTCTTGGAATGCAGAGTGAATGATCCAATGCTGGCCTTCCTGGAGCTTCCAGGGGTATACAATGCAGAAAGGTAAGTGCTGTGACAGGTATTTAGGATGAGGAGTGTTGGGGGACAGGCTGATGAGGACGATAAAGAGAAAGTGATTTGTAAGCTGAATGGTAAGGAGGTGTCAGATTCTGGGGATGGGTAGACACAGGAAGAGCAATGGTCCTCATGATTGAGGAGCACAGGAAGGACCAAGGCAGAGAAGAGATCGCAGGGTTGAACCTCAGAAGCTGAAACATGGCAGCACCCTCCCAAGAGCCTCCACTTGAACTGAAATGGGACAACACATTACCTAAGAGCCTGTTCCTGATGTTCTTTCATACTGAGCTTAGGGGAGCCAGGAACTGAGCAGACACTAAATTCCCTCAAGTCCTATCTCACTTCAGTTGTGAAATCTCAGGGTTCAGGGAAATATTTTGTGTGTGCTAGACTAATGGATTGTCTGGATTGGGAACTGCCAACCTCCTTTCCTAACTGTACTTTCTTGTTAATAATTAATTGGTTCCAAAAACAGGTATTGGGTGTCCACTATATACCAGGCACTCAGCTAGGGGCTAAACATACAAATATAACAAAAGATTGTCTCAGCTGCAGCTAAGGCACCAAAGCCAAAATCGACAAAATAAGTGGCAAAGACTCCCACATTCTAAAGAGAAGTTCCAGAACACCCATGTAGGACTTGCAGAGAAGGTGCTCGAAACTGACTTTGAAGCCCTTAGCCCTTGGGGATATAAAAGGGTAGAGTTTGCAGTGGCTGAGAGAGCCGATCTCTCTGGAGAAGGTTGGAGTGCTGCCAAATTCCTGGAGCTACCACTCCATCTGGGGGAGGAGAGGAGAGTGTGTGCCCCCCACTCAAAGTCAGTGAGGGGACCCAGAAAGCGTGAGGTGGGTCCCCTGGAAATTCAATCTGATTCATGCCTGAGAAAGGCAAATAGTGAGAGACATTGGGGAAGAGACACGGCCTCACCAGCAGCCAGCTGCGTTTAGCACAAGTAGAGGCATTTTCCTACAATTTAGGATTGGTTTTTTTGTTTGTTTTTTTAAGGCACCCTATTCCGAGAGGGCTTCCTGCTGGGGCAGGACAACCTCAGCACAGAAGCTGGAGATGGATGAAGAAGTTGGGAGGAGAGGGGGCAGTAGGGAGACGCATCGTTGATTATAGGGAGCAGAGGTAGGGAGGGGTGGGCCCCCTGAAAAACCCGTGAAGACTGCCCGGAGAGAAAGAATCACCTTTAAGGATCTGCCAAATGGGAGTAACTTCACTCGCTCTTCCTTCCAGTTCTTCCTCCCTCTCAGGGACCCTGACCAAGCCTGGAGGGTTGGGCGGGGAGGAGGTGAGGATCAAAGTAGGAAATAAGAGAGAAGCGGACCACGTGGTCCCCCAGCTTTAGGATTCCCTGCCAGATGCTTCCAGGCTCTAGGAGAGGAGAAAGTTTCTATATGAAGGTTCAAGCCAGGACTATGAAACTGGACTAAATATTCTAGCACCGAACCAAGACCACGCTTGTGACTAAAAGGCCCCTCTAAATGAGGGACCTGAGATTTCATTTGTGGAACAGGGAAAAACAAACAAAAGAGGCCTTTAAGTGGTTTTAAAGGGCCAGTGACAGGAAAGAATAAAGTTGTTTTCTGAACGTCTCTACTCAGCTCTGGTCTTTCAATGTAACGGTTGTACAAGGTTGTAGAAGGAAGCGTACAAATTCTAAGAGGGAAAAGAGGTTTACAGCCACTATAACCCAATGTACTAAAAAATAGAACCACAATTGTGGGATGTATGGGATGGAGAAGAGGAAGATATATGGAACGTTCAACAAGGGTTGCCAAATAAAAATGCACGACATCCACTTATACTTTAATTTCAGATAAATAATGAATAAATCTGTTTAGTGTAAGACTGCCCCATGCGATGCTTTGATTTGCTAGATCTGGTAAAGCTATACTCGTGGGACAGAGGTTGGCCCTGGAATCCCTCTTACTCATGTAGTCTGTCCTCCTCGTTGCTCTTGTTCTTTTCTACGGACACCCCTGGTCACATCTGGACCTCTACGTACCTGCTACTCACCTACTGTTGTTTGTAACTACCACACAGAGAACCCGTGAGGATCCAAATGAGGTCATCTCAATATCATCTCCATGCTGCGACTTATAAATGGTCTATCTCCAACTCTAACCTTTCTGCCTGACCTCCGGAGTAGTTGGTGAAAGTGTCCCACTACCTACTCAACTCCTCCATGTGGATGGAGGGCAGGCAGTCAGACACGACATATCCCAAACATAACTGACAACTCCCAAATTTCTTCCCCAAATCCCTCCGTCTTGAGTCTTCTCCCATCTCAGCCAATGGCGCACAGTGGATCAAGCCAAAGACCCAAGCATCGTCCTTGGGTCATCTCTCTTTTCTCACTCCCCATGTGTAATCCACTGGCAAATCCCACCTCTAATGATGTTCCAGACCTGGTCCTCTGAACTCTGCCCACAGCCAGCGTCCTAGTCTAAGGCTTTGCTCTCTGCTTTACTTCCATGGCCTCTCTCCACCTCCCCTGTTACCCACCTTCGTCCACCCTGCACAGCAGCCAGGGGGGACCTTTTACAAACATAAAGTGGATCACGTCATTCCCTTGCTTACAATCCTCAAACCCCTTCCCATTGGCCTTGAATAAAATCCGTACCCTTCATCACACACCCTCCAGGTCCAGCATCTTCTGTCTTTTCTGACCCCTCCTGTCATCCATGTCCCACCTTTGTTCACTACCTTTCAACCCCATTGGCCTTCTCTCTACCCATCAAACAAAGAAAGGTCACCCACTAGCTGCCCCCTCCTTGGACTGTTGCATGATGGGCTCCTTGTTATTGCTCAAGCAGCCTCTCCAAGAAACCTCCCCAACCACCAGGTCCAAGGCACCGGCCTTCATCCACCATTTCCTTCACAATATTCTACTCTATTTCCTTCTCAACTAGTTACCACTACCTGAAATTAACCTGTTTACTTGCTCCCCAAACAGAAATCAAAATCCTTCCTGAAGTCATGTTAGCTAATATCTATTACCTGCCCCTCAATGCAGAGACTTGTCATTCTGTCATAGGAGGAGGTTAATTTAGTCTGACAGCATTTGTTCTTTCTAAAGCCATGCTGTTTACTACCATCCTTATTCAAATATTTATCAAATGGTTTCACAATTATTTTCTTCCCGCTTCTTTCCTGACATGGAGGTTGTGTTTGTCAGTCTAAAGACATCTAGATTCTTCTTTTTGTAAATATGCAACTTAATGTTTTTGTTAGTGTCCAAACTTCTCCTCTGCACATCCTCTAAAATGGAACCAATGCTTCTCTATAGGTAAAACTGTAAATAACCAAAACTCCTGGACATATACACCTCAGATTTTTCTCCTTACTTTGGACTCAATTTATACCTCCAAAGTAAAATCACGTGGTGCTATTCTAATAGAGACGTATACCTGGATGAGGAGATAGGCGATTTTTTAAAAATGTCTCCAACATGGAGGTATCACTTAAAATCAGATTTCTGTGTCTGTCTAGTGAACAAAAATACTATATTTCATTAGTAAAACATTTAGTCTTCTCAAACTTTCCTCTTTGAACGTTGCTTTGGTTTTCTCATTTTACCTACTGTCAGCATTGCTCATGGTTCTAGTAAACTGTCCTAGTTTCATTCCTATAATATTGTCATTTATATTCCATGTCCCAGAAAGTATTTTGCTTAGTCAATTAGTGTTCCTTTTACATGTTTCTCTTTCTCCATATATGGAAATTACTATATTGCTCTTAATAAAGCAGAGGCAAAAATGTCTAGTCTTTTTGCTCTGGCTTCATTTTATATTTCATTTTCAGTTTCTACTAATTTGATTTGCATATCTTTAAAATGCATATTAATTATGTGCCCATCAGTCTTAATCCGTTCAGGATAAAATAGAGAGGAAAAAAAACACAGGTTTTTTTTTTTAACTTTTTAGTTTGGTTTTTTTAAGATCCTTCTTACACTGAAAGTCAACCCAGAGCAACAACAACAAAAGCCTATTATTTAGGAAACAACAGGAGGAGTCACTTGATCCCATACATATGCTGGGTCCCTTCCCTGCATCCCTAAATCAGTCTGAGCCTGTCTTAGTCCATTTGGGCTGCTACACTATAACCAAAATACCATAGGTAGAGTGGCTTTAGCCACAAACATTGATCTCTCACAGTTCTGGAGGCTGGTAAGTCCAAGGTCAAGGCACTGGCCGATCTCTGAGCACCCTCTACCTGGTTTGCTGATGGCCATCTTCTTGCTGAGTCCTCCCGGGGCAGAAGGAATGAGGGAGCAATCTGAGTTCTCTTATATAAGGACACTAATCCCATTCATGAGGGCTCCACCCTCTGGACCTAATCACCTCCCAAAGGTCCCTTCTCCTAATACCATCACACGGGGGGGGGGGTAGGATTTCAGCAGTGAATTTTGGGAGAACATGAACAATCTTATTATGACATACTGCTTAAGCAGAAAACATTAAAAGTGCAATTTGTTACAAGATATATTTAAAATAAAAAAAACAAACAAGTAAGAGTTCTTAGGAATTCCAAATGTTAACCAAAATAAAAATTTCAATCGAGTGCTGTAAGTTGAAACTGAGGAGCTTTCCAATAAGTGGAATCCAAAGACAGACGGAATAGGAGAGGAAGGTGAAAGCCTGCGGTCTCAAACTAGGCGGTACGGCATCAGGCTCATGGTAATCGAAAAAAAAATGGAGAAAATAAAGGGAGCAAATTATCAAACAATAATACAGAAGTGAAGTGTCCAAGTAGAGAGTCTGAGGTGGCATAAGGAATGTTTGCTGCACTGTCTTTGAGCTCTATCTGAAAGAAGGGAGTGTCTTCTGTTTGGTAACAAGGTGCCCATTAAGTTGCAGTAGACACCGCCCTCCCCCACAGTCCTGGGGACAAGGACCAATGGGCAGATTGAGGTGAGACCTGTAAAACCTGGAAGCAGTGGCATCCTTCCCATATAGCATCATCAACACAGTCAGAGGAGAGGACTTAGCCCAAACTTCCTTACCCGGTTCTCATAATTAGAACACTTACAATCCCTGAGTAGCCAATAGGTTGCTGGGAGCCACCTAATTCAGTGTACTCGAATCACCCCCTCTCCATTCCCAGTGCCTGGCCCATAGGAGGCAGTCAGCAGACACTGACTGAAAGAAGGAATGAATGAACTACTGAGTGAACAAAGAACTCTCCTGGAGTGGTAAGATGGGGAGGCCGTTTGGAAAGAGGAGGTCTTGTGTGTCAATATTTGTGTTCTTCTGTTCAGCAGGAGACACAGAAGGGCTGGAAAGACAGAGAAGGGCAGGGGTCAGGGACAAAGCAGAACCAGGAGGAGTAACACCATGCCAGGAGCAGAGCCTCCAGACTGAGCCGGGAAAGCTAGCAGCCCTGGGGAAACGTCAGATTGGATCAGTTAGTATTCATGGAGAACTTCAATAACCCATGCACAGATTGGTGGAATGCCTCTTCTGGAGCAGATGTAGATGAGGTTTTGGATAAGAACCAGTCATTTTAGAGGGCACAAGGAATGGAAATATATTGGGCTGTTCACTGAACTGTTAAGAGAAATGGGTGCTGAGTAGCTCGGCGTAACAGAAATCACAGTACAATTAAATTCAGTGTTCTGGAGAAGAGAACAAGCCAACCCCTCCCACCAGAATATAGAGCCTTGACAATGAAGAAAGCAGTCTTTGATAAAAGAGCAAATAACTTGCAGAAAATCCCATATTTTCAAAACCACCTTATTAAAAACAGAAGGTAAATGTAGGAGGTACATGACAAATCCAAAAGGTCATATTCTCCAGCCAAAATCCTTTGTGATTAGGTGACAGAGTGTTTGTTTCTGAAAGAACAGCAAATGAGGTGGGGAGGGGAAGTGGGAAAGTCTTAAGAAAGAAAGGAAAGAGGGAAGGGGGAGCTTTTATAGCTAGGCACTCATTTAGACTAATTGACTCCTCTTTGGGGGTATGTAAATTACACTGAGATAGAAATTAAGTTAATACTGAAACTAGCTATCATTTCTTGGGAACTTCCCATGAAATGAGCATGGAACTAGATGCCGAAAACATGTTCCCCCCCCAACTAGATTTAAGCTGTGGGCCATGTTGAGTTTAGATTTAATTCAAGGTATGATAGGAAACTGTTGAAAGGTTTTAAGCAAGGAAGTAACATGATCTGATTTTTTGTGTGTAATAAGAAACATTTTTTTCTTCTTTTTCTCATTGTTAAATTTCTTTAAGTGGTAGTTGACTATTTAAAGCAAAACTAATAACCATGTGTTATGAAGTTTATAACACATGTTATAATGTTTTGTAAACTGTCTGATAATAATAGCACAATGGATGGGAGGGAGAAATGGAAGTATACAGTCACAAGGTTCTTACCCTAGATATGAAGTGGTGTGGTATTATTTGCAGTCTGAACTGTGAAAGTTAAAGAAAGGTGTGTCTTTTCAATCCTAAAGCAACCACAGAAAATAAGTAAAACAAGGGTATAGCTAATATGCCAAAAAAAAGGACATAAAATACAATAATAAAAATCCTTGATTGATCCAAAGGAAGGCAAAAAAGAGGAAAGCGGAAACAAAGAACAAATGGGACCAACAATACAAATAGCAAGATGGTGATTTAAGAGAAGCTTGTTCCTGATTATATTAAATGTAAATGGTCTAAACATTTTGATGAAAAGGCAGATTGGATAAAATAACCTCTCCCTCTACCCTCTCTCCCTCTTTCTTTTTCCTACCCTGCCTCCTTTCTCTCTTCCCCCCCCCCCCCTTCCTCCCCTCCCTCTCTCTGTGGTCACCTCTTCTCTGTCCCCCCCTCACCTTTTTTCCCACTCTCTCTCTCGACATCTTTATATGTCACTTTTCTCTGTTTTTTCAAGGTCCCCTCCCCTTTCCTTTGAGGCCAACTAAAAGAACTCTAAGTTCTTCTCACTTTCTCGTGCCAAGCAATGTAACTCTTCTTTCAAAAAAAAAGTGACAATCTAGACTGGCTTCCAAAGGCCTCACCTTCGTGACCCATACGATCCTCTCCCTTACTATCACACCTTCTTCCTTAGCTAGTCACCCCAAAATTCCCACTGTTTTTCTTCCTATAACATCTGTCTCACTGAGCAACTCTAAAGATATGGAAAAAAGATGTGCCAAAGAGCAGAAAATAGGCAGAGAAGAGATTATCTTCCTTTACCATGATCATTATAATAAGTTCACTTTTCCACATACCTTGGGAGGTCATGATATGCTCTCTGATGACTAAGTCAATAAGGAATCATCAGTATTAACCTCAACTGTCCCCACTGTCTTAGTTTCTAAGGGCTGCCAGCAAACTATCACAAACTGGATGTGTTAAACAACAGAAATTTATTCTCTCACAGTTCTGGGGGCCAGAAGTGTGAAGTCAAGCTGTCGGCAGGCCCGTGCTCCTGCCAAAGACTCTAGAAGAGGATCCATCCTTTCGTTTTCCAATTCCTGCTGATTTCTGGTGTTCCTTGGCTCATGGCAGCAAACCTCAGATCTCTGCCTCTCTTTACATGGTGTTCATACCGCCTCCCTCTCTGTGTATAGTTATCTCTGTGTCTTCTCCTCTTTTTATAAGGGCGTTAGTCATTGGGATTTAGGGTCCACCTTAAATCCAGAGTGATTCTATGGTGAGATCTCTAATAACAACCGCAAAGATTCTATGTCCAAATAAAGTCAATTATGAGATTCTGGGTGGACATTAATTTTGGGGGGGATGCTACTCAACCCACTATACCTACTATCCTGAAATTTATAATAGCATCCAGGGATTAACTTTAAAACTCAGTATTTTTTCCCTAAATTTTTCAGCAAAGTTTGTCACATTTTTCACTCATTCATTCACTCACTGAATCCGCATTTATTGCACACTGACCACTGTGCTCGACATAGGAGTTTGGGTTCTTTTAATAAGCCTAAGTATTGTTGCTACTCCTGAGTTCTTCATACTGATTTTGCATCTCTTCTTTCCAAAGGGAGTTGTCTGCCAGAAAGAGAATTTCTTCCAGGCTGGAGTTATCTTCACACGGTCATTTTTAAATTAAAACAATAGTAAAGTGCACTGACATTTTGTTCCTAGAGCATGTGGAGTAATATTTTTATGGTTACTCTGGCAACCACAAGGCAAGAGTGGGCAGGAGGAAAGGAGCCGAAGGGCTGGAATCAGTAGCAGAGGGTGGAAGGAGCACCTCTCTGTAATGTGCTGGCTCAGGTCCTAACAGGACAAGGCCAGGAGTCCGGCTACTTACTGCCCAGAGAATGGCCCAGATCTCTGGCCTGAATCACCATCCTGTGACTGGACAGATTACATTCTCAAGAAATGAGTGATAAACTGAGGGGTGTAGGAATTAAGAACTCGTTCTAAAAAAGAAATGTTTATACAGGGCTAGACGTCAGCACATGAAGGACAGTCATGGGTTGCACCACTACTTGCAGACAACAGATACATGCATTGCCAAGTCCACAGCGGCTAATGCACTGTCAAGGACTTGATTTTACCAATGGTATCAGATCCTGAGACAAAGCCTGAGCTGGGTCCTACTATCTCTAGTATCTCTACATTTAGGAAATATGGCTCTACCATTAAATTAGTCAGTTTCTAGCCACTGTGCACCAAGTACCTGCACAGCACTGAACCAAGGACTTCGGAAATATTAAAAAAAAAAAAAAAAGACCTACGTTACTCTGGTCAAAGATAAAATACAAGTGAGACAATGAATTCATGCTTGTGAGACTCACACATTTTACCTTGTAAGTCTTTTTAAAAAGAAAATAGTTGCGGGAAGGAAAAAAATATCCAAAACCCTGTCGAAAGTCTACACTTAGTTAAGCATATGAGTTTGACTTCATGTGGCCCTGGATTCGAATTCCAACTTTCACTTACTCATTATATATCCTGGCAAGTTACCTATATTTACTGATTCTGTTTCCTCAATCGCAAAAAGAAGGGGGAAATTCTTACCTCATGGGCTTGTTGTGAGGGTCAAGCGAGAAAATGTTTGACGAGCACTAATATAATTTCTTGGCCTATCACTGATACTCAATACATTGTCACAACTAATCATTCATAGGTTCAGTGCCACCCTTGTCATAACTTGGGACATGTGCATAGACATGCCATGTCTTACTGCCAGCAGTATGGCGCTGGCAGGGATAACCGGGAGCTGGGAACACCGAGAGACCATGGAAGCTAACTTCTAAGACCCAGCCTTCTGGAACAGAGAATGCACAACGATCTGATCATCAAGATCAGGGACAACTTAAACACTCAGTCATCAGCTAGGACCTATTCAGGAGGGTCCCTGGCTCCAGCCACTTAACCTGGAATTTATTGGGTTTCTACTACTACACTAGATACCTTGTCAGAGGTATCTAGAGAACACAGCCTGGGTGGGATCAGCCAAAACCTACTCCATAGAATGTTCCAACGCTTGGAGAAAAAGTGATGAGTGCAGGAGGAGTTGCCATGCATGGAAGTGGCTGGTCTCTTCTAGGGGCTCTGGTGTCACTCAGGAACCCACCTCACAGTCTTCATTATGAATCCTGATAGAGGAAGGGCAAAACCACTCATGTGAGTTAGTTTGGAAACAGAAGCTAGGTTGGGTCTTCAAAAGAACTGTCCAGGGCCCTGATGTGGGAAGCTGGGCAAAAGAAAAGTGGGGTGGCCAGCAACAATGTGGCGAGGAAGCTGCCCTTGGCCGTCATCCCTATAACTCAGAGAAATCAACTTGGATGAACAAGAAGTTGTTCCACCTCCCTGTTAGATTAGTCACCAAATTAAAATTATTTTTAAGATAGTGTTCTATTTATATACCGAAGAGCTAAGTATGGAATGGTGTGAATCCACGAGTATTCAAAAATATTCCACATGCGCTACAATGAAAATATGAATTATAAAATAAAGCCAGACCAGATTACCTAAACTCTCAGATTATCATATCTAGAAAGTAGACAATATTAACATTCAAATGTCTTTTTAATCATAGAAGGAGATAAAAATATTTCCATTTGTCAATTTCTTAAAAACAAAAACCAAAACTCCAATCTCTGTAAGTATATGAAGTGATTTTGAATATAAATAATGACTTTCTGCAAATACGGCCAAATTGGTTATAAAGAACCACAAAAGGCAGGTAGTTTTATTTAGTTTCCAGGGAGATGATATAATTCTGACTTGCCTTGACTAGTAGAACTGTCTTCCACATTGTCTGGCAAAACATATAAAATATCATAGAGTTAGAGTTAGGACATCAGTGCTATAACTTCCAGAACAATGGGCTTGTGGACAGAGAATTGAAGACCCAAGTCCCAGTCCCCTGCCCTGGACAAGTCACTCAACAAGAAGTTGAGCAGCATAGTTTGGAATAAATAAGAGTTCTGGGAGAAGAGACGGTTGGTCCTTTGCCTCAAGTGATTTCGCATCTAGTTGGTGTCACAAAATTGAAACCAAAGGCACAGTGCTACCAGAAAGAGAGTTTGTGAGGAGGTTCCACAGTGATGCACCGTTCAGAGGAATGAGGGAGAAGGAGAGCCCGTGGGATCTGGAGGCAGAAGACAGGCTGGCCCTGCACTGTTAGGGAAGCTGCAGGTAGGGAAAGGGAAGAGCAGAGCATCTTCAGGATAAGGAGCCCTGCAAGGGAGCATGGGTGGGAGCCAGCATGGGGTGGGAGTCCGAGAGGGGTGGGAGCCTGCCTGGGCTCTGGGAGACCCTGGGAATGAACCATGCACAGGGAACTGGTTAGCCAGACTGGGGAGTTTCGATACAGTGTGAAAGGAGTCTGTTGAGCACCTGCCACGTGCCAGACACTGCAGGGACACCGGGAAATGACATTGATATCAGGAGGCATGATGGCAGTGTGCCATTGAGGTGGGGCTGGGGGGAAGCCAGTAGGAAGCGAGAGGCCTCAGCTAGGGGATTCCAGACTACACTGGTGAGGATCCAGAGAGAATGGAGAAGAAAAGAGAGTATCTTGAAAGAAGTGGGAGATATTGCCCAGGAATGGGAGACACAAACTTTAAATGATTCAGAATCACTGGGTGAGCCGGTGATTGTTGGTCCCAAAGATAGAACCAGCTGTCAGGTGACCAGGGCAGGGCCCTTAGCTGATCCACTGGTCAAATGAGGGTGTGAATAATTTCCTTCCTACTTTATAGGATTGCTGTTAAGAGTGAGAAATTGTTTTAAAAATCATTTAAAATCTATATCTCACAAAGAATTAGAAAATGCTTGACTTAGTGTGCTGCTGATCAGTGGGCTGCCATCCAGTTGGTAGTGATCTCATTTCTTTATTATTCATTTCAGATGCACACGGTTGTTTTCTGACTCTAGGTTATACCATTTTTAGAAATATTAACAATAAATGCCAACATGTAAGCCACATCCCCACCGCTTACATGCAAAGGCCACAGTTACTGTGCGTAGAGCATGTTCTAGTTGCAGTTTTCTCTCTTTGCCTTGGGTTCCTAATTTCAAAAGGGCTTCTCTCGCCCTGACTGGCTAGGTCAAGTTGTTCTGTAGAATTCTGCTGTTTACCAGCAGGACCAGGATTGCCACGTGACGGATACTGGACGTCAGTGCAGCCCTGTGGCATTTCCACTTTTTTTGCTCATTGTCCTCAGGTGGTTAGAGACTGAGCAGCCCCTCTATCTTATATACCTGGTTTGCACAGACAAATTGATGTTCAGTAACATTTTTTTTTTAGTAACTAGTTTTTTAATGCCTTATTAATGAGTCTCTGTGGTGGGACGCCTGGCTGGCTCCGTCAGTAGAGCAGGTGACTCTTGATCTTGGGGTCGAGTTCGTGCCCCATGTTGGGTGTAGGGATTACTAAAAAATAAATAAACTTGAAAGAGCCTCTGCGGCTGTACTTGCAAAGACTAGGAGTGTGGAAAAACGAAATGGACCAGTAAAGGGAGCAGAGAGAGAAGAAACTGAATAGTGGGAGTAAGAAGCAAGCCCTCCCCTCCTACCTCCCCTATTTTGGTGTCTCAACCCTGACCAGCAGTCTCGCCCAGCTTTCCCTTTCCTGTTGCTGATGTGGAGGCTGTAAAGAGGGAGGTGATGGGGGGAAGGAGTAAGAAGATGTAGAGGTAAGATGCTATAAAGCTATATGGAAACTAAAGAGGTCAGTGGCACCCCCAACTCCTTCCTGCTCATCCAACTCTTGCCCCCCCCATATCATTTCCAATTAAGTTTTACTTTTTGCTCTTTGCTTAAGCCCTTAGAAGCCCCTTTGGCATTAAAGTAGGAATTTAAGGATGGAGCTCACTTCCACCTTTCCCTCTTTTCTCTTGGCATTAAGGAAGTGCCCAGCCTCCGTGGAGTTTAAAACCGAGTATGGGCGCCCTGTCCTCAAGGAGGCTGGGACTCACAGCCTGAGGGGGAAAAAAAAAACCCAGCTCCACCTCGTCTTGAAAGAAAAGCTAAAGTCATAGAAAAGATGCAGCATGGTTGCTGGACAAAATGGACTGGGCAGAATTTCAGGCATTTTCAGAGCAACTCATAATATTTGTACCATAATCTCCCATCTTCCTGAATGTTTAGCCTTTTTCTTTAGTGGCAAATCGGTTAATATCTGAGACATTTGTGGCCTTCAAGCCACAATATTTAGTTCCCAAGAATGTTACAAGGATTATTCACATACACGCCTTAGAGGAATGACCTAAAGGGAACGAACGTAATTAATTATAAAATGTTTAACAAATAATGGGTGCAGCACACAAACTGGTATTACCAACACCCGTAATTATTGCATTACAATACATCCAAAACAGCTACATAACTTTCTCTATTTCGCTTAAATAATAATTGTTAAATTGCCGTGAGGATTCTAAAGCATTAAAGACTGTACAAGGAAATTTCAGTGCTTTTCTACTTTATATACTCAAAACATAGTCATTAACATCCTTAAAATTTACCTTCCAAACCCGCTCATAAATTTAAAAGTAGGCTCACAGTGTAGAAAAGGAGAATTAACTTGGATGATAAAATAGTCTCGAAATGAAGACAACCTTCCAAAGAATGAGCAGAAATACCATTTACAACAGTACACAGTAATGGTTTGGCCAGAAGAAGGAAAGCTTATCAAGAGCTAAATGGTCTAACAGATTTGAGTTTCTATACATTTAATAATTTTTGGCAACAAGCCAGAAGGAGCAATGGCCGTGTGTGTATGTATGAAGTTTACTCATTCGTTCATTTGATCGGTGTTGACTGAGCACCTAATTCGTAACCGGCACTGGGGATAGAATAATGAACAAAACAGACAAAAATCCCTCCCTCCATAAACTGACATGCTAGAAGCTAGCAATAAGCAAATGTACATATCACCTGCTTATTTATATATAGACTCAAAGGTGTGTGGTGTACGTAGGTACATGTATTCTATTACAATATTTATTTCCTTCCTATCTGCAACACTACCTTAATAGTACAATAATTATAATCTATAGTTACTGATTGTTTTCTGCTTCCACGAACCTTTTCAACTTCTCCTCGGTGGGGACCTGAATAATGCTGACTGGATACCCAAAACCCAGAATAAACAGTTCTAATATGCTGATCCCTGAGTTAAACTAAGACAACATTCGGGGCACCTGGGTGGCTCTGTCATTAAGCGTCTGCCTTCGGCTCAGGTCATGATCCCAGGATTCTGGGATCGAGCCCCGCATCGGGCTCCCTGCTCGGCGGGAAGCCTGCCTCTCCCTCTCCCACTCCCCCTGCTTGTGTTCCCTCTCTCTCTGTGTCGCTCTCTGTCGAATAAATAAATAAAATCTTTAAAAAAAAATAAAATAAAATAAGACAACATTCAAAAGTGAACTCCTTGCTCTGGGTTCATACATGACTACTGCTCTTTTCTTTCGAGATTCAATTCACTTAAGGGCGAATAAAAGATACACATGGAATAAAACCCAAAATAGAACAAAAATGGGAAAAGTTAGCTATCAAGGAAGCGGAATTTTTGACAAATCTAGAATATGGTACATGTATGGAATATTTAATAGTTAAAAGAAAAACCAGAGTGGAGGAATCTACTATCCAGAACTTGCATTAGGGAAATGCAATGGGGATGCCAGTAGGGGAGCTCCTTCCGTCGAGGCTCCAAACTTCAAGAGTGGATGGGGGACAGTGATGTCACCAAGATGATGGAATTGGAGTCCCCAGCCTCTGGCCCCTAGCCAGGATAAACAATTAGACAGGCATCCATGAGTGAAAACAATTCTGAGACAGCTCTGGAGTCCACTTAAGAAACTTCAGCAACACAATGGAACAAAAAGAATAACCACACAAGATTAACCATACAGGAAGAGAAAACAGCCTCCTTTTGCCTGCATCATCCCTTCCCCAAAGCCAGCATTGCTGGACACCAAGATGGCATTCTCTAGCTAGGAAGAATTTCCCTCACCAGGAAAGGGAGATGGGGTGACTGACCAGCTTCCCCAGCTTTTCGAGTCACAGCTCAAAAGTCCTGCTTTGATTTCACCTCACCCAGACAAGCAAAGCTCAGATGTAGACAGTTGGCTAGGAACAAGGAAGAAAAGCAGGGACTAGTAATAGCAGCCACACAATGGAAGTGATGGAGATCCCAGTGACACCCAACCCTGGCCTCCACTGCCATGTGTACACCCATGGGGAGAGCCTTCAGCCCCACAACAGCCAGGGCCCCTGCAGCTGTTTGTGGGCCTGGATCTGGTCCTATCTCCTGTCGCTGGCCTGTACCAGTAGACTTACCTGCAGATAGTCCCTCCAGCTGTGCACCTGCATGCCCCCAGCCTGACTCCTGACACTGGCTTCCATTGCCTTGCACCCATGGTGAGAACAAGCACACAGGGGAGTTCACACCAACATCGAGGGTCCCCAAAGTTGCCAGGGTGCCCACAGTTGGCCTCAGCCCTTGCTGTTTGCCCTGACCCCCCAGGTGGGCAAAATGGGTAAAGGGGGAAAGAGTACAAATTAATATACAGCAGAGTGACTACAGTTAATAATAATAATACCATATTGCATATTCCAAAATAGCTAGGAAAGGGGACCTTTCATTACAAGGGGGAAAAAATTAACTATGTATGGTGATGGGTGTTGACTAGAGTTATTGTGGTAATCATTTTGCAATATTTACAAATATCAAATCATTACATTGTGCATCTGAAACAAAAACTATAACTACAATGACTTGCTAATGGATACACAATACAAAAAGATATGAATTTTGATACGAAAAACAGAGTGTGGAGGTGAGGGAGTAAAAAGATAGAGTTTTTGTATGTGATCAAAGTTAAGATGTTATCAGCTTAAAACAGACTGTTATATCTATGTTTCAAGTCAACCACAGGGTAACCACAAAACAAAAACCTGTAGTAGATACACACAAGATAGAGAGAGGAATCAGTCTACCACTACAGGAAAATCATCAATTCACAGAGGAAGACAGAAAAAGAGGAAGAAAGGAACAAAAGAACCACAAAACAATTAACAAGAAGGCAATAGTAAGTCTTTACCTATCAATAATTACTTTAAGTATACATGGATGAAATTCTCTAATCAAAAGGCACAGAGTGAGGGGTGCTTGGGTGGCTCAGTCTATTAAGTGTCTGCCTTTGGCTCAGGTCATGATCCTGGGGGTCCTGGGAACAAGCCCCACATCGGGCTCCCCGATAAGTGGGGAGCCTGCTTCTCCCTCTCCTCCCTGATCATGCTCTCTCTGTCTCTCTCTCAGATAAACAAATAAAAATCTTTTAAAAAGTTTATTTAAAAAAAGGCACAGAGTGGCTGAGTAGAATTTTAAAAAAACAACAAAGAGAAAACACACACACACAAACACACACAAGACCCAACTATATGCTGCCTACAAGAGGCATACTTCAACTTCAAGGACACACATAGGCTCAAAGAGATAAGATGGAAAGAGACAGTCCATGCAAATGGAAACCAAAAGAGAAGAGAGGTAGCTAGCCTTCTATCAAACAAAATTGACTTTAAGTCAAAAACTGTAATAAGAGACAAGGTAATTGTGATGATAAAGGGGTCAATTCATCAAGAGGCTATAAAAATTATAAAGATATGTGAAACCAACATTGGAGCACCTACTTGTATTAAACAAATACTAACAGACCTGAAGAGAAAAATAGACAACAATACGACAATAGCAGGGGCTTTGATATCCCCCACTTTTAACAATATATAGATTATCCAGACAGAAAACCAATAAGGAAACACTGGACTTGAACTACACTTTAGACTAAATGGACCAAACAGACATATATAGAACGTCCCATTAACAGTGACAGAATACACATTCATCTTAAGGGCACATGAAACATTCTCCGGGATAGAAGAAAATTAGGTTACATTCATTCATAGACTACATTCATACATACATTCATATGTTATGTTACAAACAGTCAGCAAATTTAAAAATATTGAAATCATACCAAGTACCTTTTCTGACCACAATGGTATGACACTAGAAATCAATAATAGGAGGAAGACTGGAAAGTTCACAAATACGTGGAGATTAAACAACACACTTCTGAATAAGTAACGGGTCAAAGATGAGAGAAAAAAAGATACTGAAACAAAAATGGAAACATAGCATACCAAAACTTATGAGATGCTAAGAAGGAGGTATATAGCAATAAATGTTTATATTAAGAAAAAAAATCAAATAAACCCCCTAACTTTACAACTCAAGGAACTAGAAAAACAAGAGCAAACTAAGTGCAAAGTTAGAAGGGAGGAGGTTAGAGTAGAAATTAATGAAATAGAGAACAGAAAAACAATTGACAAGATCAACAAAACCAAGCGATGGTTTTTTTAAAACAAAATTTATGAACCTTTAGCTAGACTTACTAAGAAAAAAAAGGGGGACTCAAAGTTACAAATGAAAGAAAAGACATTACAACTGATACCACAAAAGTACAAAGTATTATAAGAGACTTAGGAAAATTATATGCCAACAGACTGGAGAATCTAGAAAAAAGGGATTAATATCTAGAAACATAGAACCTACCAAGACTGAATCATGAAGAAATACAAAATCTGAACAGACCAATAACAAGTAGGAGATTGAGTCAGTTATCAAGAACTTCCCAACAAAGAAAAGTCCGGGATCAGATGGCTTCACAGATGAATTCTACCAAACATTTAAAGAAGAATTAACACCAATTCTTCTCAAACTCTTCCCAAAAATTGGAAAGGAGGGAACACTCCTCAACTCACCTTATGAGGTCAGCATTACCTTGATACCAAAGCTAGACAAGGACACTTCAAGAAAGAATACTATGGGCCAATATCATAAATGAGAATATTCTCAACAAAATACTAGCAAACCGAATTCAACAACACATTAAAAGCATCACTTTCTATGATCAAGTGGGATTTCTCCCTGGGAAGCAGCGATGATTGGACATAGGGAAATCAACAAAGGTGATTAATAAAATGAAAGACAAAAATTCTATGATCAACTCAAAGGATGCAGAAAAATCATTTGACAAAATTCAATATCCTTTCACGATAAAAACTCTCAACCATTTGGGCATAGAAGGAGCATATCTCAATATGATAAAGGCATATATGACAAAGCTACCGTTAACATCATATTCAATGGAGGAGGATTAAACGCTTCCCCTCTAAGATCAGGAACGAGACAAGGGTGCCCACTCTCACCACTCCTACTCTGATTGAAAACAAAAACAAAACAACAGGAACAACAAAAGAACAGTTCAAGGGCTTAATTTTTTTTTAAGATACAATAGGAATTTTATTCTGTTTATTTTGTTTTTTCAGTTCCATTCATTTTCTTGCTCAGGTCTCCACCAGCAAAGGTGCAGTCCGGCATCAGTAGGCTGCGATCACCTCAAATGCATGGACAGTAGCAGCAGAAAGGGTGGGGTTTTCCGAATCATCCTGGTAACAGCAATGGTGCTCACTTGGCTTGGCTGGACGAAATGTAGCCACACAGACATTTTTTAAAGACTTCAGGCAGCTTTGCAGGACAATGTCCCTCATTCGGTGCCCCTCATTAGCTAAAACAACAGCAGATAATCTCCAAAAGATAATCTCCGTTCTGAGTGGCAAAGCTGTTATCTACTGCAATATAATTGCCCACACCTCGTGGCTTCATACAACCACCATTTTCCTACAGTATCTCACAGTCATGTGGGTCAGGAATTCAGGAAGGGCTCGCCAGGCAATTCTCCTGGTCCACGTGGTCTCTCAGCGGAACTCACTTGGCAGGGAGCCCAGGATGGCTTCCATCCTTTGGTGGGGACGGCTGGAAAACTGGGCTCCTCTGGGATCATGGACCAAACTCCCAGTATGTGGGAAACCACCATGCTGCTTTCTTCTGTATGAATTTGACAACTCCGGGTACCTCATAAAAGTAGATTCATACAACATTTTATGCTTTTGTGACTGGCTTATTTCGCTCTGCATTATGTTTTCAGGGTTCATCCATATTGTAGCATTGTCAGAATTCCCTTCCTTTGTGTTGTTGTTGTTGTTTTTTAAGATTTTATTTATTTGAGAGAGTGAGAGAGCGAGCACGAGCAGGGGGAGAGGCAGAGAGAGAAGCAGTCTCCGCTGAGCAGGGAGCCTGACTCGGGGCTCGATCCCAGGTCCCATGCCGAAGGCAGACGCTAAACAGAATGAGCCACCCAGGCACCCCTCCCTTCCTTTTCAAGGCTGAATAGTATTCACTGTACAGATGTGTACCACCCTGGATCCCGCTGCTTATCCGTTCATCCATCGATGGATGTCTGGGAATAACACTGTTATGAACATGGGTGTAGAAGTATCTGTTGGAGTCCCTGCAGTCACCAGAAGTGATTATTTTGAGGGCTCAAAAAGTGAAAAATCACAGGTGAGAAACTGTAAAGCAAAGAGTTCCTAAAAAGAAATAAACACAGACTGATGTCTGCAGCTGCCTTCTAGGCATTTGGAGCGAGGTCCTGTGGGCAGATGACATTTGTGTAACAGGACCAGGAACAGCAGAGCAACCAGCTCTGATCCTTGAACACATCTGAAATAGTTCTCCCATTTCCCTTTGTGACCAAAGATAAACATTTAAGAGCCATCTGGCTGAGATGAGGGAGTGTAGCCTGTGGCTATAGTCTCGGATGCACTAATTGTTCAAGAAATATTTACTGAGTGCCTTCTGTGTGCCAGACACGGTCCTTGGTGCTTGGGATATACCTATGAACATAGCAGACAAAAGTCTGGCCTCATCCTAGTGAGGGGGGATGGACAGATGCTTAAAAATATGCTTCATAATTAAGTCACTTACCCAATATTATATATCAGCATCACTGAATTAATCCACTCATTCATTTATTTAATCACTCAGCAAATATTCACTGAATATCTTTTTATTCTTAAATAAAAAGGCATTTAAAAAAAATAGAACTGGGGGGGTACCTGGGTGGCTCAGTCAGTGGAGAGGCCCACTCTTGATTTTGGCTCAGGTTCTGATCTTAGCTCAGGTCATGATCTCAGTGTCCTGTGATGGAGCCCCAAGTGGGGCTCCCTGATCAGTGAGGTGTCGGGTTAAGATTCTCTCCCTCCCTCTTCCTCTGCCCCTCCCTCACTCATGCATGCGCTGGCATGCACACCCTTTCCTTCTCTCCCTTTCTCAAATAAGTCTTGAAAAAAAAATAAAAATAGAGCTGGGACAGAACTGTGCTTGGACGACATGCCATTTACTGGCTCTTCAGAGCTAAGCTAACCAGCATCCTGTGTGAGAAATACTGTGCATTGTGTTTTCTTTTCTAGCACTGGTATTTATATTAAAGAAGACATGAAACAAAGATCTGAACTAAAAAGAAGACTAGAGATTGTGTTCAGTTGCTGGAAACTCAATTGTAACATAAATTAGAATCTCTATAAGTCGTATTAATGGCATTAAAAATGAGGATGAAATAAATACAGCGTTATTTGAGGCATGCTTCCATAATTTCAGACCTATTCTTCAGCTATGTTGCAATTAGAAAACAAGAAGCCAGACTTCCCAAAAGCCTGAAAAAAATCACTAGACACTGAAAATGTGCTTATGCATATTTAGCATCTCAATGGCAACAACTCTCTTTAATGCTTTTCACTTCAGACTATTAGTAATATCTGGTCAGAAAGCACACCCATAAAATTACACCTAAGAGCTTATGTGTATCAGAATGGTAAGAAATAGTCCATTGTGCACCAGTTCGATTTGACATTCCTTAAAGAATGGCATGTCATTTCAGGGCTGCAAGAGAGAAAGGAACATTTAGAAACTATCGAGAGATTAGATGAAGTAGAAACTAAGACCGATCATCCAGTTTGGCTAAAAAACGAGTTTCCTCCTCCAACTCAAGGGTCCATGGTAGGCGGGAGGTTCTTCTATGCAGTTCTGCCTGGAGGTGAGTGGGAGGTTCCCCTCTGGAGCTCAGGCTGTCCCTGGGAGAGAGAGCAGTAGAGAAGGACGGGCAGGAGACCACCCAGCCCCCACCTTCCCCACCCAAGCCCCTCTCTCGCTTCTACTTTCTCCATTGGCAAAAAAAAAAAAAAAAAAACCTTACATGCTGCCTGCGTGTTGGGACTCTTGTGGAACACAGCTCCGAATATTTTTATATTTGATGAAAATACACATAGTTTAAGCACGTGACATTAAGCTTTATGATTGTAATGTAGGGTGCCTGACATTAGGCTTCTGATTGCCAAGATGTTCCCTGGGAAGACATCCATCTCCAATAAGCACATCGCCAGCCATAAGATACAGCTCCTGGCAAAACGTTTAGCCAGAGAAGGAATCAGGCCACCCCAACCCAGGAAATTCCCTCTCAGAAAGTCCTGGGTAAATGACATAATGACAGTTTGGGTGACCCCGCTTCTCCCGCCAGTTGCCCCAATTCCCACTCTTATGCCTTAAATGAACCAGTAAAGAGTGAACTCAAGAAACTGTACTAGACACCCTACCCTCAGACCTTAATAAAGGCAGAACTCCAGGTCCATCCTCTCTCTGCTTAGACCTTGCTGTACCACATACCCTGTAGGACCTGTGAGGAATACACCCTGTTCCTCAAAGTTTCCTGATAGTTCTTGCTGAAGTGCATCCTGCAACCAAAATAAGAACCACAGGGCTGGTCCAGCCCCCACATCGGCCCTGGTCGGGGCATGTCTGCGGGGACTCGCTATGAGTAATATCGGCCCAGGCGTTCCTAGAGGATAGCACCCCTGTCAATAGGCCAACACAGCACTATGGCTCTATGAGACTAAGGAGCTCAGTCCCTTACCAAAGGAAACGCCTCCAACCTCCTACCCATATCCCCGGGTTGTTGAAACGCTGTGGCCGGCGGAAAGAGCAAGGCTTTGAGGAGGAATCATGAGAGGTGCTAGTGATCAGGCCACGTCTAGTTGGCGAGGGAAAGAATGGGGGTGTGAGGTCCGCCAGACAGCAGCTACAAGAACCCCTTTTCCATGTGGGGGCCAGGCCTGTGCCCCAGCAAATGGCTGTGATAGGAAGAGCACCTCAACAGATTTGCCAGCTGTGTGCACATTGCCTCAGTTTCCTCGTTTGTGAAGGAGGGGTGTGGTGGGGATTAAAGCATTAAGAAGGGAAAGGATTCAGTAAGCGTCAGCTTTCATCCTGGCCTCAGTCATCATGGCGGAGCTGGATCCCCAAAACCCGCCCCCCGGAGGGCTCATCGGTCAAGTTCTCGTGGATTCTGAATGCCCGAAACAGAAGGAGCTGTGTGGCTCCTTTGAGGGTGCTGTCTCCAGACGGGGCGCCACGTTGGTGGGTCTCTGTGGAAGGTAAGCCACTCTCCTGTCCTTTATTGGGACAGAATGTCCTATGCTGCAGGATTATTCACTTCAGGGCTGCCCACAGAATGTGGCTGTCGCTGTGCACGCACCTCCAGAGGGCTCCGTCCACGGTCCCCACAACGACAGCCTGGCCTGCTCATCTGCTGACATGGATGGTCGTCGGTTTTCTCGTCTTTCTTCTCCTTCTCCTCTTCCTCTTCCTCAGTGTCCTCACCAGCAGTCACAGGAAGCAGGGAAGCCACCAAGAATGTAGGTCCAGGGGCACCCGGGTGGCTCAGTCGGTGAAGCGTCTGCCTTCGGCTCAGGTCGTGAGCCCAGGGTTCCGGGATCGAGCCCCACGTCGGGCTCCTTGCTCAGCAGGGCGTCTGCTTCTCCCTCTCCCTCTGCCCCTTCCCCCTGCTGTGCTCTTTCAAATAAATAAAATAAAATAAAATAAAATAAAAAAGAAGGTAGCTCCAGAGCCAGTCTTCCCTCACCTGGGGGTGGAGGCGTAGCCAGGGCATGAATGGAGAAAAGAGAGAGAGGATCAGTTTACGTTCTATGTTGCAAAATGGACACAGCAAACCTAATAAAGCAAACGAACAAAAACTCACCAGGAAACCTTAAGCATAAGAGAAAGAAAGGAGGAGATACTAGGATATAGACCTAAGTCTCCTTTGTCCTATCCAGACAAATACATCTACAAGTCCCTGGTGGATAGCCAATGAATGACACAAAGATGAGTATCTGCATTCTGAAGCAAGCCACCTAAACATTCTCCTTACTACTCATTTACTACGCCAGTTTTCCAATTTCTGTTCTTTAAAATTCCACGCAATTTCTATTCTTAGAAGAAGTGAATAAACAGGGAGTCGGGGTGATATGGTCAAAACAGTATAGGAAGACAAAGCAGGATTCCTAATGGGCAGTTAGTAGGGGTGCTTACCAATGGAGAGCTTGGTAAATTTATTTTCTCCAAACCTCCTTGCTCGAGAAAATGAGGGAACTGTACTAGAGGCTTTCTAAAGAGATCATTCTGAAATTCAACGTGGATTTTCCCAGCTACATCAAAAAGCCTGCAAATGAAGCCAGGGCGTTTAATACACTGAGGCTGACCCCCTCTTCCTGCGCTCAGATGCCACAGTTTACAGAATCAGCTACCATAAACTGTAACCATTCAGTGTACATGCCAGAGCCTGGACTCCCAGGGAAGCTACAAGCCAGCGTCATATTTATTTCCCACCCACTGGACAACTATTTGATGGACATCTCCTGTTTGCCTGGCTCAGGATGAGATCCCAGGGACCAAACAAAGAAGGCAGACTTCCTCTCTTTAGAGCTTTCAGAATCCAGGGGGTAGGGGGAATTCAGCATGAACAATCCCCACCACTGTGACGTATGCTTTAAGAAAATGTGAAGAGGGTGCTCTGGCAGCAAACGGTGACACACATTACTGTCTTCACTGACAATTTGGAAAGGTCAAAACATGCCCTTGTGACAGAAGTCAGCTCTGCCTCAGGGAAGGGAACCGATAGAAATTCATGTTGCAACGGTGCCATTTATTACTTGGAGGAAGCCCCTGGGCCACGCGGGGCTCCAGCGACTCTCAGCTGGGAAATGACCACCACCCTCTGGGCCCAGGGAGGGCAGGAGTGGCTTCATCCTGGGGAAGGCAGCTTCAGTCTAATTATTCAAGCCATACCCCCCCCCCCCCCTCCTGCCCTTCCCCCCCCCCCACCCACCCCACCCTGCCTCTCCCCTGTCTCTCTGTCTCCTTCCCTGGTTCCTCTCAGCCACAGTATCTCTGAGAAGACAGAAGGGACAGCATTGTGCTCCCCGCCACCACCCCGCCCCCGACACCACTGGGATTCAGTGACCAGTAGGTGAGGGAGCTTTGCTTATATCTGATGCTAAAAAGCATCCGAGGGTCCGCAGCTCAGCCTCTCCTAGTGGGAGAGGCATAGCTGCTCATGGAACATGAAATATTAATGAGGAGAATATGAGTGGCCCAGGCTTCCTCTCTCCTCAGGCCAAACCAAATCAATACAAGTCCCAGCTCCTGCCAGCAAAGGGCAAAACAGAAGTGTGCATTACCCACGGACAGCCAGAGAGCCAGCAGAACTATAGAATATTCGGAGCTGCAAGGCCCTGGAAGCTCCCCGCAACTGGACAGAGAGGAAAACGGATGCCCAGAATTTTGGAGCTTTAGCCAAATTTTGGTGGCAGGGTCTTGGTTCAGACCCATCTCTGAACAGGCTTTGCTGACACAAGTCACAATCAGGAATCCCACTGGCCTCACAAAGTCATGGGGAGACAGGTCAAGGGGTGACATGTTGCAGAGGAACCCCAACTTCCTTGGTCTCAAAAGGAACCCCCCCCCAAGTGGGAATGGAGAGAGAGAAAGAAGCACACCCAGATTCACCCACTGCTTTCACCCTGCCTGGACCCCTGGGCACACTGGTTTCCTCTATGCCTTGGGAGTAGCGACACACATGGCAAGAACTGGAATCCTGCTCAGACAAGAACTGGGGAGAGCCTGGGAGGAACCAGAGCCAGTGAGCCTCAGCCTGCACTAAACCAACAGTCCCTAAGCATTCTGGGCAGCAAGACACATTCAAGACCTGCCCAGGCTACTTGGCTGGCAAATGAGGTAATAATAACAAAGCTCTTCGGAGCCAGTCTCATTTTCTAGGCACAGAGTCAGATAACCTTATTTAGTACTATAGTTTAAACCATTTTTTTTTTAAATCCTGCATTGGGAATTTACAGTGCTTTTATTTTTTTAAGACTTTACCTTTTTAGAGCAGTTTAGGTTCACAAAACAATGGAAAGGGAAGGACAGAGCGTTCCTATACACTCCCTGTCCCCACATACACACAGCCTCTCCCATTAGGAATAAGCCCACTGGAGTGGTACGTGTTACAATTAATGAACCTACACCGACACATCATTATTGCCCAGAATCCACAGTTTACCTTAGGGTTCACTCTTGGTGTTGTATTGGTGGAGCTTTTTGAGCCTTTTTATTTAACTGGTAGTGTTTTCTTCCTTTCTTCCCCAGCTGTGAGTCTGGGGAAAAGCCCATCCTTCCACAAAGTCCTCTGGGGGTAAAAGGGCAACCCCAACATAAGAGAAAATATAGCACGCCTGGCCCCATCCCCCTTCTTGTGGCATGTGAAATCACTGAGTGACACAGAATGTCAGTGACCCTCAGATTCGTGGGGGAAATGAGGACACGGATCTATCAAAAGGGCCACAGCCAAGAAGGAGACAAAAGGCCACCCTGCATACGTGTTACCTCAACAGCAGAGTGACAAGAAGCTATTCTGTCATGGTTGGCTTTGCCAAACCTTGTGAGCACAGTCCTGTCAGCAAGCAGCAGGGGTGACAAGGGACATAGAGGGTGACAAGGGACATAGAGCAGGGTGACATCCACAGGAGCGGCTGGCCGGGTGCGCCTGACACCAACAGCTCTCTGCCTCCATTCAAGGAAGTTGGGCAAGAGAACATCTCACCAGCGTGACCGACTTGACCAGGCCAGAAAGACAATCACAGAGGACAGAAGGACACCACGGTCACAGATTGCTTTCTCAGCATCTGGAATTTTTATAATATTCTACCCAAACCTCTGCCTAGCAAAGACCTTATCACCAATCATAATGAATAATAAGTACCCACCTCCCTCCTCTGTGCTCCCACACACACATTCATCAGACACCTCAAGGAAGCTGGTGTGGCTCCATATGCTCACTCCGGAGACATCTCTGCTCCCTGAGAGGCCCCACTGAGGACTCCAGTGGAGTTGGTGACCCCAGAACACCTGTCTGCTCTGGGGCCCTGAGGAGCTTGCTCCTCTTACAAGAAAGAACTTATAATGGCCAAATACACTGGGGTGTAGTGCGGATGTCTGCCTCACCTTCAGGCCCTTCCCCCTGCTTACTTCAGACACCACAAGAAGCTCAAACCTCCAGTTCAGCATCGCCCAACTCCTGTTGCTGCATTACTCATACCTCCCTCACATAAGCTGGTCCTCAGTTCTTCTCCCCCACCCAAACCCTCCCACTGGGACTTTGGAAGGAAATTGTGTTCTGTCATCAAAACATTCCTCCATATCTTCAAACCCTTCTCTCCAGTATCTGTGTGCCTCTCGGCTCTGAAGACCCTGATTACTTTGCATTCTCTCAAATTGAGAGTGAGTTAACCACCTCAGAAAAGATGTCTTAGACCCATTATAAAAGGGTCCTAACATTCCCACCCCAGTCTCTTTATTCGTTACCTTGTTTTATTTTCTTCATAACACTTAAATCATTACTTGAAATTGTCATGGTTGTTTGTATGTTTACCGGCATATTTGTTTGTTTCATCCCCTAGAATGCAAGCTCCATGACAGCTGTGTACTTTATTCATTGCTGTAGCCCTAGTGTCTTCACGGGCCCATAGCAGGTGCTCAATAAACATGTACCAAGTGGATGAATGAAGAAGCTATCTGCAGAGAGCGCTGTGATGTCATGGAAGCACATAGGAAGAATTCTGGAAGCACGTGACCCGGAATGGCAGAGAAGGGACAAAAGGGAAGAATCAGAGAAGGCTCAAGGGGAGGACTAATGGAAGTTGCCCGAGTGAAAACAGGTGGCTGGAGCCTTCTGCGTAAAGATGGCAGCCTGGACCTATACACTTACTTTAGTTCCCATCTAAAATGATAGTAAAGAAAAATGTTTAAAGGCAAAAATTCTCATAAAAATAAGACAATGGGAAAAAACAGGTGGCTGGCAAGCTATTGGAAGTGATAACTAACTGGAAGACCCAAGAAAATTGAATCCTAAACCAGTATTGGGGAAAGCCAAAACTCAATCTACTTTACATCAGAGAATGGCCAAAGGCTCAGGAACTGGTGGAACTGGTTGCCTCTTGGAAGACAAGTATGTGTGGTGGTGGGAGTGGGGGGAGGCATAAATATTATGACTCTGTTCTCCATCAAAACAATGAAATAAACCAAAAAAGAAAAAGACCGGCATGGGACACAGGGATTACAACAGGTTGACTGATAGAGAAGCAAGACCAAGTAGAATGGTGCTAAATTGTTTCCAAAGAAGACCCATCCACTCCTTAACTCCTGCCATACAAATGGGTGGATGCCCCTTCCCAGCCCAGTGAGGGATGACTAGAGGCTTATTCTGAAAAGGGTCTCTACTCTAGTGACTGCAGGCCAGCTGGGGGTGAGAGTGCCATACTGAAAGCAAGGGGATTAAGTGAACATTTATTTTACAGATGCCCAGATCCCTAGCCTCCTTCCCCAACTCAGCTCCCAGCATGCTGTGAGGTGTGATATTGGAAGATACTTGGGGAATCTGAGTAGCTCTGAAAGAAGAATTAACACTACTGCTAGAGTTTTCCAATACAACACCCAGCTCCATTCCCTACAGTCTCACAAGCCCCATCAAAAACTCAGAGCTTCCAATGTCCTCTTAATATAGTACTCTAAAATATGAGCAGACAACTAAGCATCACCAAACATTTGAGAAAAGCCCCTAAAATAGGTGAAAGAATCCAAAAATGTTTTTTAAAATAGTAAAAAAAGACTTGAAAGAAACAAAGTCTATATAAAAAGAAAATTCAACAATTTTCTTTAATATCACCAGAGAGAGAAGATATTACTTCCACAAAACAAAAACAAGATGCTTTTTCAAAAAAGAATATGCAGAGAATTAAAAAAACTCTTGGAAATTAAAAACATGACCCCCTCAAAATCAATAAAAATAGGTCAACACCTTGACATATAATAATGAAACTTGCAAATGTCAGAGACAAAGAGAAAATCCTGAAAGCAGCTCGGGGGAGGTGGTCCATAACCCACAAGGGTAGAAACATTAGATTGGCAGCAGACCTATCCACAGAGACCTGGCAGGCCAGAAAAGACTGGCATGATACATTCAGGGTGCTAAATGAGAAAAATATGCAGCCAAGAAACTTTATCCAGCTAAGGTGTCATTCAAAATAGAAGGAGTGATAAAAAGCTTCCAGGGCAAACAGAAACTAAAAGAATTTGTGATAACTAAACCAGCCTGCAAGAAATATTAAAGGGGATCCTTTAAGTGAAGAGAGAGCCCAAAGGTAATATAGACCATAGGGGAACAGAGACAATATACAGAAACAGTGACTTTACAGGTAAAACAATGGCACTAAATTCGTATCTTTCAATAGTTACTCTGAATGTAAATGGGCTAAGTGCCTCAATAAAGACACAAGAGTTATCAGATTGGATAAAAAAGCAAGACCCATCGATATACTGCCTGCAAGAGACTCATTTTAGACCCAAAGACACCTCCAGATTGAAAGTGAGGAGGTAGAAAACCATTTATCATGCTAATGGACATCAAAAGAAAGCTGGGGTAGCAATCCTTATGTCAGACAAATTAGATTTTAAACCAAAAACAGTAATAAAAGATGAGGAAGGACACTATATCATAATTAAAGGGTCTAACCAACAAGATCTAACAAGTGTAAATATTTATGCCTCTAACATGGGAGCAGCCAATTTTATACACCAATTAGTAACAAAATTAAAGAAACATTGATACATATTGTATCATAATATGTATAATAATACAATAATAGTAGGGGACTTTAACACCCCACTCACTGCAATGGACAGATCATCTAAGCAGAAGATCAACAAGGAAACAAGGGCTTTGAATGACACACTGGACCAGATGCACTTCACCGAAATATTCAGAGCATTCCATCCCAAAGCAAGAGAATACACATTCTTCTTGAGTACACATGGAACATTCTCCAGAAGAGATCACATTCTGGGTCACAGATCAGGTCTCAAACAGTACCAAAAGATTAAGATCATTGCCTGCATATTTTCAGATCACAGTGCTTTGAAACTTGAACTCAATCACAAGAGGAAAGTTGGAAAGAACTCAAATACATGGAGGCTAAAGAGCATCCTACTGAAGAATGAATGGGTCAACCAGGAAATGAAAGAATTTTAAAACATCAGGAGAACAAAGCCTAGGCACAAAGAAATGGAAAAACATTTTCTGCTCAGGGATTAGAAGAACAAATTTTGTTAAGATATCTATGCTACCTAGAGCAATCTATACATTCAATGCAATCCCTGCCTAAATACCATCAACTTTTTTCACAGAGCTGGAATGAATAATCCTAAAATTTATATGGAACCAGAAAAGACCCCGAATAGCCAAAGGAATGTTGAAAAAGAAAACCAAAACTGGTGGCATCACATTTCCAGACTTCAAGCTCTATTATAAAGCTGTAATCATCAAGACAGTATGGTACTGGCACAAAAACAGACACATAGATCAATGGAACTGAATAGAGAGCCCAGAAATGGACCCTTAACTCTATGGTCAACTAATCTTCAACAAAGCAGGAAAGAAGATCCAATGTAAAAAGGACAGTCCCTTAAACAAATGGTGCTGGGAAAATTGGACAGCCACATGCAGAAGAATGAAACTGGACCATTTCCTTACACCATACACAAAAACAGACTCAAAATGGATGAAAGACCTAAGTGTGAAAGTGGAATCCATCAAAATCCTAGAGGAGAACACAGTCAGCAACCTCTATGACCTCGGCCGCAGCAACTTCTTGCTAGACACGCCTCCAAAGGCAAGGGGAACAAAGGCAAAAATTAACTACTGGGACTTCATCATGATAAAAAGCTTCTACACAGCAAAGGAAAGAGTCGACAAAACCAAAAGACAACCAACAGATTGGGAAAAGATATTTGCAAATGTCTTATCAGATAAAGGGCTAGTACCCAAAATCTATAAAGACCTTACCAAACTCAACACCCAAAGAACAATAATCCAGTCAAGAAATGGGCAGAAGACAGGAACAGACATTTCTCCAAAGAAGACATACAAACGGTCGACAGACACATGAAAAAATGCTCAACATCACTGGGCATCAGGAAAATACAAATCAAGACCACAATGAGATACCACCCCACACCAGTCAGAATGGCTAACTTTAGAAGTCAGGTAATGACAGATGTTGGTGAGGATGCAGAGAAAGGGGAACCCTCCTACACTGTTGGTGGGAATGCAAGCTGGTGCAGTCACTCTGGAAAACAGTATGGAGGTTCCTCAAAAAGTTGAAAATAGAGCTACCCCAGGACCCAGCAATTGCACTATTAGGTATCTACCCCAAAGATACAAATGTAGTGATCTGAAGGGGCACCTGCACCCAATGTTTATAGCAGCAATGTCCACAAGAACCCAGATGTCCATCAAGAGATGAATGGATAAAGAAGATGTGGTACACACACACACACACACACACACACACACACACACACACTGGAATGGAATACTACTCAGCCATCAAAAACATGAAATCTTGCCATTTGCAATGACGTGGATGGAACTAGAGGGTATTGTGCTAAGAGAAACTTATTTCAATCAGAGAAAGACAATTATCATATGATCTCACTCATATGTGGAATTTAAGAAACAAAACAGAGAATCGTAGGGGAAGAGAGGAAAACATAAACCAAGATGAAATCAGAGAAGAAGACAAACCATAAGAGACTCTTAATCTTAGGAAACAAACTAAGAGTTGCTGAAAGGGAGGGGCGTGGTAGGATGGAGTAACTGGGTGATGGAAATTAAGGGCACATGATATAATGGGCACTGGGTGTTATATAAGACTGATGAATCACTGACCTCTACCTCTAAACTAATAATACATTGTATGTTAATTAATTGGATTTAAAAAAAAAGAAAAACATGAGAGTAAAAATGAGAAATTAAGCAGAAGCAATGAAAAATAAAATTGAGGCATTCTCTTGGAAAATGAAACAGAGAGATGAACTATAGGAGAGAAATGATAAGAAATTTGAAGTACCAATGTAGGAGGTCTAATACCCAAATAGTAATTCAGAGAGAAGATAGACAAGGAAAAAATTATCAACAAAATAATATAATTTCTTAGAACCAAATGGCATGAGTTTCCATTTGAAAGGGCCCAGGAAGTGCCCAGAATAATGTCATAAAATTTCAGAATACCAAAGACAAACAATAAATCAGAAGTCAAAATGGCACCAGAAACAAAGGACAATGTCAAAATGTTTTAAAGTTTTGAACGGAGCATTACTCCCAATGTAGAGCACTACATCCAATCAAATGATCACTCTGATAACAAGATAAAGGCAGATTTAGATGTGCAAAGCCTTATAAATCTACATGACAAAAACCTTAGAAATTATAATTACCTGCAGAAGCTATTCGAGTATATTCTCCATCAAAACAATGAAATAACAACAACCAAAAAAAAAAAGGCACAGGAAACAGGGAACTCAACAGGTTAACTGATAGGCAAGATTCAAGCAAGACCACCAAGGTACCAGGCATACAACACAGCCAGTCAGTCCAGACTGAACCACATCAGGAAGATGAAATTAATAGAATACCTGCTGCATCTAAGTGTATTGAGAAGAAATTGAGACACTAACACAGAGTTTGGGGTTGAATTAATGATTAGTATTGGATTAGTGATAGAAACTAAGCAAATAAGCAAAGAACACCCTGCTTTAGAGGAAGCAAAATATTTTTCAGGAAAGTTAAAATAATTGTAGTTTACTTCGTGGCTTAGCTCTGAACAGTGTTTAAAAGGTCATATTAAAGTAAAACTCTAAATATTGATCTTACCAAAATTATGATATAAGCAAATATTTTTGGAAGCTGGTGGAGGGGGGCCAAATAGGTGGATGTTCACAATGGGGGAAAAGATGAAAGAGAGACAAATACTCATTTTCTATAATGGACTATAAATTGAAATTATCTAAAGCTAAAAAATCTAGAAATAATCATCCAAAAGTTTAGCGTGTTTAACATGTTGTCTTCTGGGAAAGGGGCTCAAAGGAGAGAAGGAGCAGGAAGTGTTGCCTTCATTAGCAAGCCTTTTAAAATATTTGCTTTTAAACTGTATTGTAAAAAAAAAATGGAATAAAGCAACAACAAAAATAAAAGCAAAAGGTAATGATAGAGCAAGAAATTCTTGGCAGAGGAAATGGCAAGGCCTTGAGTCAACATCACAGAATGTTCTGTTTAAATAAGGCTTGGAGAAGAGGCAAAGAGATGCAAAGAGGAAAAAGCAAAAGGAGATGAGTCTGGGAGTCCTTCTCTCACCTATATTGTGCAGAGCTCCAGGAGAAAGTTGCTCCTGTCCTAACAATGAGAAAAAGCAGGATAGTACACAGAATCCTAACATGTCTTGAATCCAACAGAAAGCTGTGGTTTCAGGGCAATCAAGGGAGCTGAATTTCAAAGAGTTGACAAGCCCCTCCAAGGACAATGGGATATAGTAACTCTTTCACCATTGGAAGAACATGGGAGGAAAAAGAGGCTGTGGTAGAAGTAAGATGAAATCAGCTAAAAAGTGAACCAATTCCTAGAGGCCACGTGTGGCTAGCCCATCAATTTAGAACTGGGAGCCCCAGTCACACAGAAATTTTTCACTCACCCCAAGACTTTTCCATGAACCTCTACTTGGTGCTCACAAGAAAGACTGGAGGTAGCAGAGCAGGGGACCTGAAAGAGCTCCTCTCACTGACACAAATGTGTGGGAGGTGAATGCTGCCTTTGGGGCCAGGCACAAAACATCATCTGCTTCCCCAGATGTTCTTTGCACATGATTCAAAAACCTTAAGCCATGGGAAGCAGCAGCAAATCTTTCTTTCCCTAAGGCTGCTGAGGAAGATGAATGAAACCTGTCTGCTTCTAGGGGAGAGGTAGAAATTCTCCTTCTTGCCCCAGGAATGAGCCAAAGATTTACTGTCTGGAGGAAGGATAGATGCATCAATCATCTGTCCCTAGAGGAGAGGCAGGAAAACTTCACTGACCCTGGGATCCTGCACCAATATATAGCAGGCATCTTGCTATTGTGGGAGAGAGGCAGGAAGCTCTCTCCTGCCCAAGACTTTCTACAGATGCAAGGCAAAGTTTGCCTGTGATGGAAACAGAGATAGGAATTCTAGGAAAGCTCACACCTGAGGCACACAAGTCCTGCCTAAAACTGAGACCGGACCAATAGGACCATGAGAACCTCCCTATACCTTCCTAATAAATTCAGCACTGAGGAATCAACAATAGCCATTTACCAATGGAGAAGAGGAAAGGGTATGGAGAACCCCTGGCTGCTTAGATGTACAAAGATGGCTGAAAGCTGAAAGTGGAGTGAGAACACTGAGAAAAACCCACTGGCAGCCTAACCCTGAAGGAATATGAAGCCACAGTGCACTGAGGATAACAAATAGCAAGAAAACTCGAACTTTGCTCAACGAGATTGACTCATTACCACCACCACCACCACCACCACCACACACACACACATACACCGTAACAAATGAAATAGAGTTTCTATTTCCAGATGTAAATACTGCTTACCTAAGTCTCTACTGTTCCATGAATGATGCCCATCATTCAGTAACAAATTACGAGACACATAGAAAAGCCAAAGGAAATACAACCCATGTGGTCAAGAGACAAAGCAATAAATGGAATCAGATTCAGAGATGATCCAGATGTTGTAACTCTTAGACAAGGACTGGAAAATAACTGTGAATTATATGTTACAGAATCTAGTAAAAAGGACGGACCAATGCGTGAACGTAATTTAAGCAGAGAGACAGACACTATTTTTAAAAAGTCAAACAGAAATGCCAGAAATGGAAAGCACAATATCAGATATCAATAATTTTTGATGGGTTTATTAGACAGAGCAGAGGGAGGAAAATCAGTAAACCTGAATTTATATTTTTAAAAATGATCCAGAATAAAACAGGTAAAAATATTAGGGATATAATGCATGGTTAATAATGTGTTGTATATTTGAGAGTTGCTAAGACAGTAGATCTTAAAAGTTCTCATCATAAGACAAAAAACTGTAACTATGTGTGGTAATGGATGTTAACTAGACTTATCATGGTAATCATTTCATTATATATGCAAATAACAAAATAATTTCATTGTATACTTAAAGTTAACGTAATGTTAAATGTCAATTATGTCTCCATAAAAAAGAAAAACCAACAGAAAAATAAAACAGATTTTACTTTAAATAAAAAGTTAATGGGAAAAATGGATAAACAATTTGAATAGACATTACCCCGAAGAAGATATTTAAAAAGCCAATAATCACATGAAAACACAGTGAACATCATTAGTCATTAGGGAAATGCAAATGCAAATCAAAACCCCAATAAGATACCGCTTCACACCCCCTAGGATGGCTAGAATTAAAAAGACACTAACAAGTTTTGGCAGAACGTAGAGAAATTGGAGCTCTCAGGATTGATGGCAGGAATGTAAAATGGTACAGCCAGTTTGGTAAACAGTTGGAAGTTTCTCAGAAAGTTGAACACAGACTCAGCAATTCTACTCCTATTTTAGGTATATATATATATATATATATATAAAAGAATTGGAAACAAGTGTTCAGAAAAATATTTACAGTAGCATCATTCATATTAATGAAAAGAGGGAAACAACCCAAATGTCCATCAACAAACACATGGATAAACAAGATGTGGTATATCCATGCAATGGAATATTATTCATCCATAAAATAGAAATGAAGTCCTGAACTTCATTCTATTGCTACGTAGAGGGATGCTACAATAGGGATGAACCTTGGCAACATTATGTTAAGTAGAAGAAGCCACTCACAAAGACCACAGATTGTATCAACACATTTATATGAAATGTCTAGAATAGGCAAATTGATAGAGACAGAAAGCAGCTGAGTGTTTACCAGGAGCTGGGGAAAAGAAAGAAGGGAGTGACAACTGGAGGGTTCCTGGTTTCTTTTTGGGTTGATGAAAATGTTTTGGAATTAGACAGGGATGATGGTGGCACAACCTTGTGAATGTACTAAAAATCACTGAATTGCACACTTTCAACAGGCGAATTTTATGGTATGTGAATTATATTTCAATTAAGAAAAAAATTAATGGGAGGAAGACGCTGATAGAGAGAGAGTATAGACAACTACTTTTTCATAAACTTGAAGGATGCTACAATACTGATAAAAGGCAAAGTTTGAAGACAGAGGAGAGAAGAAAACAGATGGAGGAAGGGATGGAGAGGGGTCCCTGAAGAAGCTGATGGGATAGAATCTAGAGCAGCTTTACAGAAACCAGCCACACAGGAAGAATAAAGCTTTCCATTTAGGGGCATGAGAAAAAAAGGATGATGGCTGAAGGTATACAGCTAAGTGGGTATGTAGAAGGTCCAGAAGTTGAGAGGCTTGCCAAGACACCGTAGAGGCTCAACTGGATGGGGGCCTAAGGGGAAGGGAGGCATCAAGGGTAACTGATAAATGCCTCTCGAATTTGGAAACTTAATAACCTGGGCAATACTGGCATGGAAGCAAGATTGATTTGGGGACCTTGATGAGGTCCGTTTTCAATATGTTGACTTCAACACTTTGGCAGGACATCGGGGTGAAATGGTTAGCAAGTGGCTAGAAGTTGAGAATTCCATAAAGCACTCAGAGGTACAGATGGGTTGTGGAAAGGAGATACACAAAGTAACAGCTGAAGTTGTAGGCGTGGCTAATCTCACCTACAGAGACAACAGAGAAAGGAGAGAAGGTGGCCAAGGGTACAAGTCTGAGATATGTCTGCTTCTGGAGATAGGAGATCACAAAGGGACCCATAGAGACAGCAAAAGAGTGGCCCAGAATAAGTAGCATAATAGGAGGGGAAAAGCCTCAGAAAGCCACAGGATAGGAGAGCTTCATGGACAAAAAGGGGTGTGATGGTATAACAGGTTCCCATAGGGATGATAACTACTATAAGGCTATTGAATATTATGAGATCTGCAGTAATCCTGAAGGAACAGTTCTCTAGAAAGAGTACGAGTGCAAGTGAGATCCAGAGTCCTCTCCATGATCAAAGTCTGAGAAAGCTTAGTGCTGGGACCACAGAATACAATTCACTGCTCTTGACTTCTCGTAAGAACAAAGCCAGAGAGCCCTTTCTGGCAAATAATGCTCAACACAGTCTTATAGTATGACTTTTCACCACAGAATAGAGCACACCAGGCATGAATATTCCAGCCTGAAAGCCAGTGTCAGACCAAAAGGCTCTCTGGAATTCCATAAATTGGTATGGCACGGCATTGTTAAAACAGGCTAGGTGCCAAGTGGTCCGGCCCTCTCAATTTCTAGACGACACAAATCCAAATTTTCCACATTTGGGCTAAATTAATTTTCCCAAGGAAATTCTTTGGGTTGGAAGAGCCAGTTCTATAACTAAGGATCTCTGTCTTCTTTACTGCCATCTGTTCCCCCCCAAAATACCACTCACCTTTGTGAAATAACCTCCAATGCTCTTTAGGAAGTGGAAAGCGTAAGCAGTAGAAACGCAATGCCTAGAAAAATCTGCTCCTTAGCCTATCCTGTGGGAAATCTGCTCAGCCTGTTCTGTAGTGGTCTTCCAGTTGCAAAAGCAGATGCTTGTTCATTTGTCATTGATTTGGTAAATCTAGTAGAACATTCCTTTCCTTTCTTTCTCGTGATGATTCTTGCCGCAGTGTGTCAACTGGGATGTTAGTGGATGACAGCATTTATCCAGCAATGACAGTGGTTGCCCTTAACATCAGCCATCAGAAGAAGCTTACTAAATGTTATTTGATGATGGTAAGGCGCAGGAACCATCCACAGCATATATGCCCTTGTCCCTTTTTCCTCGCTGCTCATAATCACAAAGAAGAATCGCATCTACGCACGCACACATATATTTTTAGCTGTCTCGAAGCACTTGGCAAGCTGAAAATTCATGCACCAGACACCTGCGAGGACCATCTTGCAGCTCACGGAAATGCAGCCTGCTCTGAACCAGCATCTGTTCTCCAGTGCAGGGCAATGGCATGGAGGAGCTCAGGGCAGGACCCGAAGACAAATGACTTAGCAAGTGGAGCAGCAGGTGGGATTCTAGGTAGCCAGAACACAAGGAGCAGATGGGAGAAACTGAGCAGCCAAAAAGGGCTTCTGTACGCAAAGTGCTCTGGATTCCTTCATGACCCCAAATGCCTGAAACCTGGAACACATGCCTGTTGGGTCTAGAAATCAAGAAAAAGAAAAGATATTGGGGAAAAAATACACATCACAGTCATCCAATACCAACAGCAAAGTCTACCCGAAGTCCTCTGTGTCTAGAGGGCTGGGTGGCTGGGACATAGGCAACCGACATTCAAGAAAGCCCAGATTCCAATATTTAGAATCAGACTTGCAACTTCAAGGTAGTGACCAAATTTGACTACAGGTAGTCACCAAATACTTGCTGGTTTTGCCATTGTTCAGAGAATGTACCTTTATTGGATTTCACTAGTCCACTCCAGGGGGGACAGTATAAAGGTTCTTATTTGCCCAAACAAATTAGAATTTAAGTCAGAAGGACATCTTAGATCTTTCACCTCATTGTCATGGGCCTGGGACCTCGAGAGACAAGCATGAACAAAAGGGGGTCTTCCTAAGGCCGAAAACAAACACAAACACTCCACCTGTTCTTCTCCCTCCCTCTCCTCTGCCCTGTTCCTCCTTATTCCTCCTGCCCTCCTTTCCTTCCTTCCTTCCTCCCTCAAATGTTTTTATTATAGTTTGCCTTTGACTTCTACACAATTGGATAAACACACTTCTTTTGGGAGTAATTGCTAAAAATAGCAGATCATTTTTGTCCCTGTTAAGTTTTTTTTTTTTTGCAACACTGCATTAAAAGCATGGGCACAATAAAGGAAAGAACTTGTTCATCATCACATCATCCCATCAGCTGTGTATTTTTCCTTGTTGCCTTCCGGTCCTTGTTTATGGGATTGGTACATGCATTGCGCAGAAAGGGATTGTATTTACAGTCAGCCTTTTCCGCATTTTTCCCTGAATTCTGAACCTTCATTCTTTCCCTACTGTATCTGTCCGTCCGGGCCATGCACACCAGAGTACAAACTAGCACCAGCAGGAACTCAGCGGGCTTGGCTCACTGTTTCAGCGTCTGGCATTCTGGAGGCATCCAGTACCCATTTTTTGAATAAATCTAGTCTTTACAATTGTACTTTTTAAAGGCTACCTGGGTTCCATTGAGTAGATCATATGGTTATTTCCTGCCGTCAAGTTGCTTCCAACTTTCCACTCCCCTATGTATAAAAATATATGTATAACAAAATACCAGCCATCATCGTATCTATGGCTTTTTCCCTCCCCTTCACTTATTTCCTAAATATGAAGGTCTCATGTGGGTTGTCCGTGGCTTAAGTGGCCTTAACGTTCTTATACTTCTTTTTTTTAAAGATTTTATTTAATTATTTGACAGACAGAGAGAGAGAGAGAGAGACAGCGAGAGAGGGAACACAAGCAGGGGGAGTAGGAGAGGGAGAAGCAGGCTTCCCGCGGAGCAGGGAGCCCGATGCGGGGCTCGATCCCAGGACCCTGGGACCACGACCTGAGCCGAAGGCAGACGCTTAACGACTGAGCCACCCAGGCGCCCTCTTATACTTCTTGATATGTATTTCCAAATTACTCTTCCAGCAGAGATAGTCTCTCGCCATGGCTAAGCGTGCTTTTTCAGAGAAACTTCCAGCTGCCTCCTAGGGGCAGAGCCAGAACCCTGGGAGATCTCGCTGCTTTCCGTCCTCGGTTTTAAAGAGTAACCAGATGCTTTTCTTGTCCTCTGTGCACGTTCCCAAGCACTTCCTGAAAGCCATCACCTCTATCTTTGGTTTAAATCACTAAGAGGAGGCTAGGAGCTGGATCCCATCTAGGAGCTGACGCTGACAGCAAGTTGGAGTGCAGGGACGCCTCTTGGAGCTCTTGGCTACCACGTGGGTTGAAGGCAGCCTTCACACATCTGCTCCTCGGTTGTGGGACCTCTTCCTCTGCTCCAGCATCGCTTACTTTGCACAAGATGTGTCTGTGTAAAAATTTTGTTTCCCCACCCACTCCTTCTCTGCAGTTGCCCCGTGCCCAGACAGCACCCAGTGCGCTACATCTGCTGGGAGCACATGGGGCATCGGCTCCTAGAGGAAATTCACACAGAACTTACAGTCGAGCCACGTGCAGGCCTTGCCAGTTACCCTGCCACGTGCCCGTTGAGGGGACAGTAGAAGACTCCGGACGCTAGTGGTGGAAGCCCTTGTTCTATTTCTAGAAGCTGCAAGATCATGGGTGAATCACTTAACCACCTACAATCCTCGGTCCCCTTCTCTGTGAAAGAGAGGAAATAACAGCTCTCCTGTTTCTCCTGCTCCTGGTGAGAATCACTGAAACAATGCACATGAACACTTTGCAAACTGTGAAGTGTTACGCAAGGTAGAGCATTGGTGTTACCCTGCAGTACCGACTATGAGGTACACGAGAGACCAGTGGGGTGGCAGACGCCCTTGTTTACCTTCCTACTCGGTCCTTACTCGCTGAGCCCGTTGTGCTCAGGTGGCAGGTAGCTCTGTGGCTGGTGCACAGGCACAGGTCATGACTGATCTCCAGGGGTCGTGGAAATCCCATGCCTTCTTTGCTGCTTTGCAGTAAGCATGTGATCTGATGCAGACTCATGACCCCTGCAGGAAAGCAGAGCAGTGACGGGTGGCTGGCCCTGCGGGAAAGACAGCCCTCCCTGACATAAGGAGAAAGCCACGTGAGGAGAAACCCTCCCCTTTCTCCCTGCTTGGTGTTGCCACATGAGTGCTGGTGCTTGGTGCCACTGGCGCGGGGCACGACAGCTGCTCTCTGGCACCCAGCAAGGGAAAGCCAAAAGCAGCTCGGGTGCTGAGCCAGGGTCCCGACTTGGTTGAACAGTGCATCGACACCTTCTGGAACCGCCAATCTCCAGATTGCTTGTTTTGTGCGATTTGCTACGAAAACCAGTTATTCTCTGAAAGGGACAAGGGGGACGCGCCTGGGGGTGATGCAGTGGTCAGACTGAGCACATCGCGGTGGGCAGGCCTGATTCCTCGTCCTCTGCTTCCGCTCTGCTTTATTGTGGTTCACTCTTAAAATTACAGTAATGAGTACATCTCTGAGGCAAAAGCAAAACCATATATGAATTTAGGAGTGGAAATAAAATATGAAAACTATGTGGCGAGGGGAACGGTGGGCACTGGGGACTGGCAGTGGGCTGGCAGGTCTGCCCCCACCCCCCGAACACAGGGAGGCTAGGACAGAGAACAGGGCGGTGTGGGCACGGCCCTGGGTGCGGGGTAAATATGGGGATTCTGGGGCTTGAGGAGAAACCAGGAGGAGGAGATAGACCTCCCCCCGGCATACTGCCGCCTACCCTCTATCGGGCTTTCCCCAAATGCGGCTCTTACTCCCATGATTAGGCTGGGTAGTTTGCCTTATTACCATAAAAGTTATCAACTTAGCCTTTTGTTTAGGTTTTGTTTGTTTGTTGGTTTCTAATTGGGCTCCACACCCAGTGTGGAGCCCAACTCAGGGCTTGAACTCACAGCCCTGAGATCAAGGCCTGAGCCAAGATCAAGAGCCTGGCACTTAACCAGCCGAGCCATGCAGGCGCCCCTAGTTTTTCACCTTAAGTGCATGGAACTTTACCAAGTGCAATCCGTGGCTCATGACGCATAATCATCACTGGTCCTTACATAACCCCTCTTCCTTTCATGATTTATTTTTATTACATAACAAACACAGCTAAGCCAACCTCACCCGAGACTTAAAAATTTCCCAATGACATGCACCCACCTATGTGCTCATCTACTTCCCCGCCTGCTTCCTGCAGCAAGTTAACACCTTGGATTTTGTGTTTATCGTTCTTATCCTTTTTCCTCTTTGTGTGTGTTTTACCCCATATATTTTTTTTTGAATTTTAAAGTACATCTGTTTAATTATATTATAACCATTAATGCAACATCTGCCTCAATAATTTCATTTCAATAATAAAAAATGATGGCATAATGATGGTTTAAAGCTGGTTCAATTGCAATTTTAGAGGCTTACTTATCAAGAGTGAAAATAGAAGACTATTAAAAAATAGCTAAAAAGGTAACATGTGTCACAGTGCTTAATGTTTCTGTAACTGTTGGTAAGGCTTACATCTAAATTTGATGCAGAATTCTTAATGGCACTGAAATAGTTTTCTCAGCCACATGGTATATACCAGTACTATGAGTCTGGAAGAGACTGGCTATGGGTACCACTCCTTGTCTGCAATTATGACTGTGCAATATCAGCAAGTGCACTTTGTATCTTTTCCAGAAGCATGTCCCCTCGATAAACAACATCCTCCAGACATGTAGCAGCTTAAGTGCCGTGAAGATTCATCCAAGTTGTCTCATGTGGCTGGCGCTAATCTATTTTCACTGTGGTGTGGTAGTCCATTGTGTGGATATGCCACAATTTATCTATTTTCTTGTCAAAGGACATCGGGCTGTTTTCAATGTCTTCATGAAAAGTCTTGCACATGTCTTAATGCACAAGTGCTATAGATTCTCTTGGGTATTTACCTCGTAGTGGAATTGCAAATATGTAGGTATTGCAAGAGACATGATAATGCCAAATTATTTTACAAAATGGTCGCTACATTATTTTCCTACTGGCAAGATAGAGGAGATCCCAATCACCCTTTTATCACTATATTTAGCATTGTCAGACTTAACTTTTGTAATCACATGGGTATAAAATAGGGTCTACTTATGCACATGCTGTAAAATCCCCCGAGGCTTTTACCATCTTTTTATGTGTTTATCGGCCATATGTGCTTTGTCTTAGATAAAATACATTTTTTATGTTTTTTGCTCATTTTTCTATATTGGGTTGTTTTCTTTTTCCTATTGATATGTAGGAATTCTCTCTTACCCTTGAGTAATCTTACTGGTTATTTTTTGTGGTGCAAATATCCTCTCTCTCATCTCTTGCAAGGATAGAATACAATTATTCTCAGAAACAATATATTCTAAATACACATTAAGAAAGACTTCAGTATTTGGTATTGTCAGCTTTTTGGAATTTGGCCACTTTAGTAAGTGTGTGATAGTATCTTGTTTTAATTTGCAATTCCATAATGACGAATAATGTTGAGCAGCTTTTCATATGCTTATTTGCCATCTGTGGATCTTCTTTGGTGAGGTGTCCAGATATTTTGCCCAGTTTTTTTCAGTTGGGTTCTTTGTTTTCTTATTATTGAGTTTTAAGATTTCTCTGTATATTTTGGATACTAGTCATTTTTGCAAGTATTTTCTCCCACCCTGGGTCTTCTCTTTTCATTCCCTTAGCAGTAGCTTTTACAGAAAATTCTTTTAAATTTGAATAAAGTCCAGCTTATCAACTTTTTTCTTCTGTGCATCATGTTTTTGTGTATCCAAAAACTCATCACCAAACCCAAGGTCACTAGATTTTGTTTCCTGTGTTTTCTTCTTGAACTTCGTTAGTTTTGCATTTTGTATTTAGGTCCAAGATGTATTCTGAGTTAATGTGTATGGAAGTTGTACGGTCTGTGTCTAGACTTTTGTTCTTTGGTGTGTGTCTGTGTGTGTGTGTATTTCGGCATATGGTCATGCATTTGTCAGCACTGCTTATTGAAAAGAATATCTTTTCTCCATTGTTTGCCCTTGCTCCTATGTCAAAGATAAGTTGACTACATTTGTGTGGGTCTGTTTCTGGGCTCTCTCTTCTGTTCCACTAATCGAATGGTCTATTCCTTCACCAGTACCACACTATCTGAATTACTGTGGCTTTATAGTATATCTTGATGTCCAGAAGTCAGCCTTCTGTTTTGTCTCCATTTTCAGGAGTGTGTTGGTTGTTCTGGGTCTTTTGCCTTTTCACATAAATGGTAGAATCAATTTGTCAATATCCGCAAAAGAATTTGCTGAGATTTTGATTAAATTGCATGAAATCAAGGGAGAAGAAGTGACATCCTAACAATACTGTCTTCCTATCCGTGAACATCAAATATCCCTCCAGTTCATTTTTTAAAAATATTTCATATTTTATTTTTATCTTGAATTAAAGGAACAGAGCATGAAGTGGAAAGAAATAGCCACTAAGGGGGTGCCTGGGTGGCTCGGTCCGTTGAGTATCTGACTCTTCGTTTCACCTCAGGTCCTAATTTCAGGGTCCTGAGACCAAGCCTCACGTCAGTCCCCGCGCTCAGTGCAGTCAGCTCAGGATTCTCTCTCCCTCTGCCCCTCCCCCTGCTCATGTGCTCTCGCTCTCGCTCGCTCGCTCTCTCTCTCAAATAAATAAATAAAATCTTTTTTTAAAAAATAGCCACTAAGGAGGTGACTCAGGTGGGACGAGACAAACCTCTTCTTTTTAACTACAATTGAGAAAAATACCTTCAAATTAGGGAAGAGGCAGACCTTGCGTCACATGTACAACAAATAAGCAATGACTGGGAGCTCTTTTGATATTTAGACCAAGTGTAGAGTGTATGAATAGGATTATTTCAGCCCTAAAACAAAAGCTCTCTGTTGAAAGAATCTGGTGCACATAAACCGTTGTCTGTTTGGAGTACCTGAAGAACTATAAATGTAAATCATGGTCAAATCTAAAAATTGGTTAAGTTGGACTCATTTTAAAAAGAAATAAAGTGGAAACTTAATTTGCTTATCATTAGTTAGGCCAGTGATCCAGGACTGCATTGGGTGAAAATCTAATTTATCTTAGCAAACTAGGGCGTGGCCATCACTGATAAAATGAGGAAGTAATTTGAAGCAGTTCTTCTTCTATTTGGGTCAAAATATAGTTTGATCTCAATTTTCTAGGTCATTTAAGTAAAAGTTGTCCCTGGGAGTGGAAAATCAGTAATTGCTTCATTTCTCTGTTTTCTATGGTAGGATGATTACACACTGGTATTTCTCCGAAGAAAACATAAGCACAACCTGGATCCAGTTTAGCATTAAGAGTGAATATGTTAATTATTCATTCATTCATTTATTTAGTCAACAAGATTTTATTGAGCACAGCGTGCCAGGCTCTGTTCTAGGCCCAGAAGAGAGGCGTGCTCTGAAGAAATATAGAGCAAAGAAGGGAGACAGAGCTTGGATGGTCAGTTTCATATGGGGTGGTCAGAGAGAGCTCCTCTTACAAGGTGACCTTGGAGCACACACAGACCCACAGGAAGAAAGAAGGGGCACCATGTAGGTACCTGAAGGCAAATGCTTCTAGGTAGAAAAAGACAAGTGCAAACACAGGAGCACCCCTGGGGTTTCTGAGGAACAGCAAGGAAGCCAGAGTGGGGGTCAAAGGATGGAGTGAGGAAGCAATCAAGTCAGAGTGGATGCGGGGGCCAACAGGACCATGTGGGGCCTTGTAGGTCTTGGGGGGACTTCTGGAGGCCTTTGAGCAAGAGACTGAAATGTCTTGATTTCCATTTTTAATATCTTTTTTTTTTTTTTTTAGAGTGCGGGTGGTAGGAGCAGAGGGAGAGGAAAAGAGAGAATCTTTTTCTTTTTTTTGTCTTTTATGCGTGCACTTTAATTCACATAAACGTTGTGTTTTATTTTCTTAATTTTTTTTATTAACATATAATGTATTATTTGTTTCAGGGGTACAGGTCTGTGATTCATCAGTCTTACACAATTCACAGCGCTCACCATAGCACATACCCTCCCCAGTGTCCATCACCCAGCCACCCATCCCTCCCACACCCCACCACTCCAGCAACTCTCAGTTTGTTTCCTAAGATTAAGAGTCTCTTATGGTTTGTCTCCCTCTCTGGTTTCGTCTTGTTTCATTTTTCCCTCCATTCCCCTATGAACTTCTGTCTTGTTTCTCAAATTCCTTATATAAGTGAGATTATATGATACTTGTCTTTCTCTGATTGACTTATTTCGCTTAGCATAATACCCTCTAGTTCCATCCACGTTGTTGCAAATGGCAAGATTTCATTTTTTGATGGCTGCACAATATTCCATTGTATATCTATTCCACATCTTCTTTATCTATTCATCTGTTGATGGACATCTAGGCTCTTTCCACAGTTTGGCTGTTGTGGACATTGCTGCTATAAACACTGGGGTGCATGTACCCCTTTGGATCACTACAATTGTATCTTTGGGGTAAATACCCAGTAGTGCAATTGCTGATCATAGAGTAGCTTTATTTTCAACTGTTTGAGGAACCTCCATACTGTTTTCCAGAGTGGCTGCACCAGCTTGCATTCCCACCAACAGTGTAGGAGGGTTCCCCTTTCTCCACATCCTCACCAACATCTGTCATTTCCTGACTTGTTAATTTTAGCCCTTCTGACTGGTGTGAGGTGGTATCTCACTGGGATTTTGATTTGGATTTCCCTGATGCCGAGCAATGTTGAGCACCTTTTCATGTGTCTATTGGCCATTTGGATGTCTTCTTTGCAGAAATGTCTGTTCGTGTCTTCTGCCCATTGAAGAGAGAGAATTTTAAGCAGGCTCCATGCCCAGCAAAGAGCCCGAAGTGGGGCTTGATCTCATGACCCTGAGATCATGACCTGAGCAGAAATCAAGAGTCGGATGCCTAACCAACTGAGCCACCCTGGCACCCCTTGATTTCCATTTTTAAAGCCTCACTCCTCCCATTACTCCTTAATAGAAGCATTTTCTAACAACTAAAGCTAAAATAGGAGCTCAAAGCTCAGCTCTAACACATGATCTTTTACAGGAACAGGTCAGAGGCAGAGTTAGAGACAAAACGACAGAATGTTCTGGAATATTCCAGAACCTCAGCCATAGGACACTAGTAATGTCCCAATAAATGTATTTCTCTATTAGCATTAGTCTTAGCAGTATTATTTTATTCTTCCATAAGAGGATTTTCATACTCTCTTACTGATAGGGAAAGGGATGCTTGCAGAGCCAACAGCATTTTCCAGAAGCTCTGTAGGCATGGGTTTCTTCTTTCCTCGGTGATTTGGGATATTTGATGGTTTGCCCACAGGAGCTTGAACTCTGAGGATGTAAAAGCAGTAAGTTCAGAGCTTCGGTGGGGATAGTGGATGAACTGTGTCCGTATCACATCATTACAGGTCTTCCTAGGTTCTTAGAGTCCATCAAGACAATAAGCTCTGGATTGGTCAGTTATATGTTCTCAACAGATCAATAGCTTTCACAGGAAAGCAGTCTTCTTTATCCTGAGCCAAGAAGCATAGTCTATGGAATTACACAGACCTAAGTGGCAAGCCTGGTTCTGCCTTATTAACTGGGGGACCTTGACTAAATTACCCAGTCTTGCTGAGTCTTAGTTTTCCCTTCTGTAAAAGGGAAGTTTTGATGATGAACTGAGAACATGCTTGTAAAGCGCTTAGCATAGTGCAGAGTAATAATTAAAAGTCCACACGTGGTGAGTGCTGTAATTATGATTATTATGATCCTTATGAGCTTCCTGCCATCATTCCCATCCATCCATCCATCCATCCATCCATCCATCCATCCATCCTAAGCAATCGCTATCCATGCTGGCTTGTTTTCCACACCTTCAAGGACCCACAGGCCAGTATACCATTGCTATGTCTTTTAGTCTTTCCATAACCCACACTTTTCTGTCACTTCCTAGCTCACATCTTTCTTGGTTGACACCAGTAACCCCCACAAGGGCTCTAGGTTGTGCCTCTGTGGCCAGACAATAGTTAATCTGTTTGGGAGTCTGTTCTTTCAGGGGAGTAAACTGGGTGGAGGACGGAGACTGGGCTTGCAATGAACATATCTAGGGTCTGCAGAAAGGTCTTTGAGACCGAGTGCGGGAACAGAGTGGAGTGTTCTTACCTGCAAGAGATCGGAGATAACAGGGTACTGAACACTAAGTCAGGAGCCTCCTTGAGAGGTCTCTGTGCCCTAGCTTTGGAAAGAACTATATGCTCTGGGGCAGTGTTGCATTTCAATACAAAAGCAGACTGAAAATCAGAAATCAAGAGTCAGACGGATGCTTAACCGACTGTGCCACCCCGGCACCCCAGGGTAGGTAAGTAAGGCTTTTCTGCTGAGCCACTGGGGGCATACACATCAGGAGGGCACCTTCATCTCATCTGAGCTCCAAAGTTTCAAAATAATCCCACTAGCACTTTTCTCTCTAATCCAATATGGTCTAGAGAAAGTTCTAGGAGTTTAGGTGCTTGAGCTGTGATGCAAAGTGTGTGCAAACCTTCCTAACTTACTAATTTATCACAACCACAGGGGCCCACACCCCTCCCCAGTGACATTTTAAGCATTGATGCACTCCACACAGAATTTACAATCAGATTCGCTTTTGTGGTTTTCTCCTCTCTTAGTTTTTACTGGTCACTGACCACCAAACATCCCAGTTTTCTGCAGTCTGTCTTTGATCTCCCTAGTAGCAGGGCCCCCACTGAAGCTAGTACCACCTACACCTACTGTGCTGCTGAATCTCGTCTCATATATTTTTTCTTAAAATGTCAGGTTAGCCTAGACGTAAAGCCAACTTTTGCAGCAGCATCATTAAACTCAGCTCAAAATCCCTTTCTCACTTTCATTCTTTTGAACCAAGGGGCTGCCTCCTCCCCCACACTTCTCCCATCTGACTGGCTTTTTCACGACAGAAAATCATCACTAACGTCAAAGCCCTTCTCCCTTCCTGGGGCTCTTCAGTAGATCCTACTCTGAGAACAAAAAACTTGCTGATTTTATACTCACTGAGAAAGCTTTAACTCTTCCCTTACCAAGTAATATAAAAAATAATGACAACCTGAACTGCAATGCTTTCCTTCTATAAGCGTAAAGCTCTTAAAATTAATATGGGATGAATTTCCATGGGAGTGAGAGAATGGAGGGCATGATACATATCAAGGCACCCACCTTCCTTCTCTTCCTCGGGACCAGGAAAATTGAAGGTGGAGAACTTTACAGAGGAAGCAGAGAGCAAAAGCACCGCCTTTCCTTGGTTTGCAACCAACACCACTGACACATTGACATGGTAGATTTCGCGGAGGATTCTGGGGGTTAGGGCAAGGGTTTACATTGTAAGCCAGGTCAGCAGATAATTTAGAGTGGAGTGTTAGACATCCCTGTCCTTTGGAGTTCCTCAGCTGTCCCTTCCTGAGTGGCCCCTTCTCCGCTGGTGCCAGGATTCTGGCATGGTTCTCGGCCCCTTCTCTCTCCCCAGACACCCCCTAGCTCCCTCCCACCAGCTTCCTGAAACCTTTGCTCAGAGACTTTCAAACGTCTTGCAGCTCCCTTAGCCTCCCTTAGCCCATGTTTTTACATTTGTGGCACACAGGGTGTCCTTCTCCCAGCTTTCATGGCCTCCCCCTCTTCTACCAGAAAGAGGGAGGAGAGAGCCCTAAATGTTTGTGATTGACAAAAGCCAGGAAAGCAAACTAGGCCACTGATCTTAGCAGTGAGATGGGGGATGATATCAGAAAATGAAATTCTTTCTATCGTCACTGTGACCATCAGCGTGACCTCTCCCCACCAGTGTGCCGTGGTGGGCCCTGTTGGCCAGCAAGGTGAGGCAGCTAGGCTCACAACTGAGTGGCTGGGCACTCGCTCCTGCTCACCCACAGTGGCAGATGGCAGAGAGAATCCCACTGAGTGTGTGAATCCCAGGAAGGAAGGAAGGAGGGAGGGAAGGAAGGATGGATGGATGGAAGGAAGGAAGGAAGGAAGGAAGGAAGGAAGGAAGGAAGGGTATTCAGCATCTCAGGGAGGCACTGGACACAGAAGAGAAAAAGTGCACAGCAGAATAACACCTCTTACAAAGGGCCATGAACCAGAGAATCCTGACGATTCATGATAAGAAACTTTTCCTTTTCTGAAACCTTGGCATCTTGGGGCTGTAGGAAGAGAGTCCTGGCAACAAAGTCCCTGAGTACAGCAGGTGGGGTAGATGCTGCTGAGGGATGTGCCCCTTCCTGTTGGAAATTTGGGCAAACTGAAAATCAGTGGGAGACAGGTAGTTTGGTTCTCTACCTACAAATCCTGACCTGTACATAGTGGGGTCCTCCACCAAACTATCCCTTGGGTCACCGTGTCCCAATCCCACGGCATCGCCTGTGTGCCTCCTAATTACCCCAACGGGAGGGGAAGGCTGGCCTGGACACCAGCAGAGAGTATACGGGAATTCTCCCTACTGCCCTCACAACTCCTCTATTAATCTGAAATTATTTCAAAATTTCATTTAAAAATCAAAAGTCGTTATTTTACTGCTCAAAACCCCCATGGGATTCACATTGCACCCTGGGTAAATCCTTATCATGGCCTCCTGGGTCCTGTACGGTCTGGGCCACCTCTCTTTTTGATCTTATCTCCTTGCTCTCTCCCTCTTTCTTTTTTTTTTAATTTTTTATTGTTATGTTAATCACCATACATTACATCATTAGTTTTTGATGTTCTCCCCCTCTTTCTAACTCTTCTTGTTTCTACTGGCCTTCTTACTGTTCCTCAAACCTCAGAGCCTCTGTCCTGCAGGCTCCCTCCACCTGGCACAGTCACATCTGCAGACGGCTTGTCCCAGGGCTGGATCCTAGGGACGTTCTATTTTTAATTTTTTGAGGATCCTCCATACTGTTTTCCACAATGGCTGCACCAATTCACATTCCCACCCAACAGTGCACAGGGTTCCCTTTAGTCCGCACCCTCGCCAACACATTATCGCCTGTCTTTTGTTTTTCTTTTTTCTTTCTTTCTTTTGAGAGAGAGAGAGAGAGAGAGAGAATCTCAAGCAGACTCCATGCCCAGTGTAAAGCCCGACAGGGGGCTTGATCTCGTGACTCCGAGATCACGACCTGAGCCAAAATCGAGAGTCGGACACCTAACCAACTGAGCCACCCAGGCGCCCCTACCTCCTGTCTTTTTATGACAATCAGGCCCACAGGTATAAGACGATCACCTCATTGCGGTTTTGATCTATGTTTCCCTGGTGATTACTAATGTTGAACATCTTTGCCCAGACCTGTTGGCCATTTGTAGTATGTTTTCTTTGGAAAAAATGTCTATTCAGTTCCTCTGCTCTTTTTTTGATTGGATTGTTTGGGTTTTTTGCTATTGAGTTGTACGAATCCTTGTATATTTTGAACATTAACCCCTGACTGGATTTGCGGTTTGCAAATATTTTCTCCCATTGCATAGATGCCTTTCCACCACATCTGTGGTGTTGGTTGTGGTGCGACAGCAAACAAATATACCTGCATAGTCACCCCGTGGGCTTCTCTTCCCCATAAGACAGTTAAACTCAGAAGAGTTTCACATCTGCTTTCTAGCTACATTTTCTTCCCTGGTAGTCTAGTTTATTCCAATTTCCTTAAATACCGTCTACATCTTGGTGACTGGCAAATTCTTCTCTTCAACCCCAACAACGCCTCTCAGTACCAGATGTATATATTCGACAGCTTGCTTTACCTCTGCACTTGGAGAGAATGTGCAAAGCAGAACTCTGATTTCCTATCCTGCAAACCTGTTTCTCCCCTTGTCTTCCTCGCCACGAGAGAGGCACCTTGCTGAGGGTGGGTTCTGCTCTCTCTCTCAACTCAGCTAGTTGCTGAAGCCAAGAATCTAGGTAACATCCTGGGCTCCTCCGTCCTCTCATTCTGCCCACCCCAACATCCCACCATTTGTATGTCCTGCCAATTCTACACCCAAAATATAACGAGCCTCGGCCCACTCCCGCCACCCCATGGCCACCACCTGGTCCACGCCCCCATCATCTCCTGGTGATGCAGTAAGTTCCTGTTGCCACTCTGGTCCCTCAAAGTCTAAGTTTTCCATATATATCCAGACGGATCCTTTAAAAGTACAATCAGACTGTGGCCATTCCTGCTTGGGAAGCTTTGCTAGCTGCCCCTGGTGCTCAGAGAAAAGTTCAAGTCCCTAACCTATGAGAGAGTCCAGCCCAGCCCGGCAGCTCCCTTGTCCCTCGTCATCTTTTGCTGCTCTGCCCTTTGCTCATCACACTGCCAGGCTAGTGAGACCGTGATAATTTCGGAAACATGTCAAACTGTTCCCCCACTTTGCACCCCCACGTCCTGCCACCTGGGCTTGGCGGGCTCCAGCTCTCCCTTTGGTCTTGGCACCCTGAATGTCCCCCCTCCTCAGAGGTGCCTCCCTGACCGCTCTCAGAAACTCCCGAGCCTCAGCCTGTGTGGATCCATCATAGTATTGATCACACTGCTGTTTGTCTGTTATGTATTGTCTGTCTCTCCCTCTCGAATGAAGGTTCTGTGACAGTGGGGCCACATCAGCTTGTCGGCAGCTATGAGAAATGCCCGTACCCCTTCCCCCAAAAATCACTGAGTGCATCGATGAATCAATACTCGGCCCCTTGGACCCTTCAGCCTGGCTGACAGCAGGCTTCCATACCTTGAGTTTGGGGAATAGGAAGTTAGGTTCTCTCAGGAAAATCCAGCACTGATTTGTGATCTCGAGTAAATCACTTCACTTCTCCCATTGCTCACTTCTTTCCCATGAGATGCTTCTTACCTAACTCTGCTCAGACGGATGGGCCCCGTGCCAATGAGGCAGGTCAGGCGGGAAACAGAGCCTCATCCTCATGGATGCAAGACGTTTGTTTGCAGGCACTTCCTGTGCGATGACTCTATTTATTCTAGAATCAGATTTAAGAATGCTGCCAGGAGGGCCCTCTGTTCCACTGCCATCGGTGATCCTAACTGCCTGAGTTGAAGCTATGGGGCAGGAAAACAGCACCATTTCTGGGTCCCAGAGCTGTTGTTCTTGAAGATTTCTGCCACTGAATTCTCTTGTCAAAGAGCTCAGTATTGAGCCACCTTCCTGGTATGACACAATCAGAATGCTGCTCAGCTCATCGAACGTGTCACAGGACACAACAAAACAAGGGGACATGTCTTCTACGAAGGGCTCCGGATTGTGAATGAACCAGTACTTCCAGAAAAGACAGTAGATTGCACACACAGCTGTATCAAGGGCACATCATCAGCCAGAGAGAGGAGGTAAGAAACACCCAGCTGAGCATGACCAGGCCTGCTGTACCCCTTAAATGGAACGGATTGATTTCCTGCCCAAGACACAGTCACAAGCCCAGAAAATCTTCACTACGGGTGACATGTGCCTGAAGGACACAGTATGAGAAGATGCCATTAGAGAAAATGTTAATATAGAGAAAGATATTTTCCTTCTCCTTTTTCTTCTCACTCTTTCAGAGATATCTCTTGGGGGAATAACCCTGCAGCTATTCATTCCTGGATTCAGACCAATCATATGACTGTATGAAATTAAGATCCTCAAGCACAGAGAAGAAGATCGGCCCTGGATAAGGTCTTCGATCTACAAGTAGGACTTTGAATCATTGATTTCAAGTTCCTATGAACGGAACGTGATGTGTGAGTCCCTTGCATTCATGGAGACGTGATCTCCAGTTTTGAATGTCTTAGTACCTACCTTCCCACGCCAAAGCGCGTCCCCAGAAGCAGTAACCTCTGTTCCTTGAGCTTCTTGACTGTGCTGAGCCACTTCCAAATGGTGAGAGAGGACTTGAGCTCAATTATCAGGGTTTTGTGCTGAGATCAGGCCTTCTAGTCCCTGGAACGCTTCCTGAGAAAAGAAAACTACTTTGAAATTCTGCTCAAAATTAGCTCTGAGACGTCACCTAGGGATAATACATTCAGTTAGGTAAACACATTTCTCTCCGGAGAGAGTCAAGTATAGTAGACCTTTTTGTGAATTACTTTGCCCAGACACTCAGTCACACATTTATTCAATGCGTATTTATTACCCTCCAAGGCAGCGATCCGTAAGTAAATGGAGTCATAAAGCTCAGGGAACAGGAGGCTTGGCTTGAGCTTTCTGGAAGGCCTAGACATTGTGGGGACTTTGACTGGCTCACTGGATGGCCTGAAAGCAACGGTAATGGAGAGAAGGAAGGAGGAAGAAGGAAAAGAAAACAGGGAAGGGGGAAAGCATCCAGTCAACCGGCCATTTTCCTGGAGCCCCAGCAGAGCCCCAGTGCCAATGAATGGCATTGCCAAGTTTGTTCCTATTTGCTCTCCATAGCCACATGCTCTCATGTAGGGAAACTGCCTGGTTTATGGATAAACCAAAAACTTAGGACTTTTTGTTAGTTTTCAGGTCTACAAGTAGGACCTTCAGGTCATTTATTTCAAGTTCCTGTGAACTGAACACCCTCCATGAACCACCCTATGGTAACGACAAGTGCCATGATGGCAGCAGCTGATGCCACAAACATATGGAGCACTGTGTCCACATCCCTCTGAATCTTCCTTAGGGGAAGACCTACGTTGCTTTCCGCGGCCTCCAGCACCCACACGATCTGGGCCCTGCTACCTGGCTGGCCTCTTGCCATACCGTTCTCCTCGTCCACCGATCCCCACCCACAGTGGCCTATCTGCTCCTTGAACACAGCCACGTTTTTCACTCACCGCAAATGATTGTTCTTGATATACCTCCCGGCCTTGGCACTCTTCCCCAGATCCTGACAATGCCAGCTCTTCTGCACTCAGGTCTCCGTCCTAATGTCACTTCCCGAATTTTCCACTTCTGGAAGTGGTTCTCCCCCCAAGAACAGCTAGGAAGACTGGTGTAGCTGTAACAACATCTGTTTGGAGGGACCAGAGAGCTATGAAAGCAGCAAGGAATTGCAGTTCTAAGAAAGAAAGGAGGCCAAGGGGTGAGCCTGGTGCCTGGGAGAACTTGTCCTCAGAGGCGTACGCAAATTCTGAACGTGGAGGCCTAAGGCCTGAAAAACTGAGCGGAGTTCTCCACACAGCAAGAGACTATGGGTTTCATCATGCCATTTATATGTGAAATCTAAAAAACAAACCAAATGAAAAACAAACAAAAAGCAGAATCAGACCTAGAAATACAGAGAAGCAGCTGATGGTTGCCTGAGGGAAGAGAGGCAGGGGGTGGGGGTGGGGGTGGGGGCTGGATGAAATGGGTGAAGAGGAGTGGGAGATACAGGCTTCCAGTTATGGAATGAATAAGTCATGGGAATAAAAGGTACAAGCATAAAGAATATGGTCGATGATATTGTAATGGCATGGTATGGGGACAGATGGTAGCTTTGCTTGTAATGAGCAGAGCATAACCTATAGAATTGTCAAATCACTATGTCGTATACCTGAACTGTGTGTGCTATACTTCAAACTGTGTGTCAATTATACTTCAAATAAAAAGAGAGAGACAGAGAGAGACAGAGACACCATGGGTTTCAGAAACAGCAGAGGAGGGAAGCCCAGGAAAATATCCAAGGCTATCATTTGCCTTGGAAATAAGTGTGAACCAACAGACCAGCCCTGTCAGGGTCTGAAGCTCAATTTCAAATAATCTAAATCCTTGATTGAATTAAGGCAATCTGGAATTGTGAGTGTTTGTAGCCTAGATGACTGCCAGAAGCAAAAGTGCATCCTCTCTGGAAGAATATCACAGCATCAAAAGCCTCAAATGATCTCTGCAGATGTTCATATACAATATCCGGCACTCATTAAGACATAATTAGGCGTGGAGAAGATAAAACATGACCAAAAATGAAGACAAAAATAGACAATAGAAACAGACCCACAGCAGGTCCAGATCATAAAGCAGACCCAAACTTCAAAATAACCATGACAAACATGTTTAAGAAATAAAAGGGTGAAGGATTTTGATGGATAACTGGAAATTTCTGTTAAAAATTATAAAAGATGAACCAAATGGAAATTCTGGTGTGGAAAAACATCATCATTGAAATGAAGACCACACTGGATGGGTTTAATATCAGATTAGATAGAGCACAAAAGAAAATATGCAAACTGGAAGCTAGGCCAGAAAAAAATAGATGAAGGAGAGACCCAAAGATGGAGAAAGAAAACAAGAGACAAAAGACATTGTGAAAAGTTCTGACATTGTCCAACCTGTGTCGGAGAATGGGCCCAAATTGATACCACCTTACTGACGAGAATCGATGGCTTCGTGTGTGCATGCGCACGCATGTCCACATCACAGTTCAGCATCTTTAGGAGCAAGGTTGTACTGACCTCAAGATTTTATATGTAGGAACATGGTGACATTACGTCCCTGCCAGATTTACACCCTCCTGGATATATGCAGGGATCCCCACCCAATCCCCCACTCCTGCCCCCCCCCCCCCGCCCCTCTGATGTGTGTCACCCTCGTTACCACTCCCTGTGTCTTCCTCCATTCTTCTCTCATTTGGTGATGCTTGCTGGGGTAGTCATTAGGATTGGAAGTCAGCTGTGAGCCAGTGTTGCCATGGTAGTGACACGTGACAGCCGCATCTATTTTGTGTGGGAGCTTGAAGACCCGGTGCTCAATAGAAACTTCGTGCATGTTCTTATCTTCTTGCCTCAAAGTCAAGATGGAGCCTCCACGGGCCCAGTTCCTGTATGTTCACAAGAGACAGAGCTGCCGGCTGGTCTGCGAAGAACAATCAACGTGCCTGAGAAATGAACTTGTGTTGTTTGAAGCTGCGGAAACAGTGGGGCTCTTTGTCACCAGCATGTAACTCCGCCCATGTGTCCCCGCACAAGGTCTGCTTTTCACCATCTACTTCCTATTTCAATCCCGGCACCAGGAGACCTTTGCTTCCTTTCTTTCTCTCGGGCAACAGAATCTTAGTTTCCCCTTAGCTTCTCTGTATCTATTCTTCTTCCCTCTTTCTCTTGGCTGAAGGTGGTGGCCTTCTTTATCTCTGAGAAAGCACCTTTTATCCCGACAGCTGCAGCTCAACACAGCAAGGGAAGTTTCTCAGCAAATGACTACAAATCACGTCCTAGGGAAGGAGCTACCTCCCTCACCTCTCTGACGGCCTGAGGCCCGCAGTCTTCTCTGAACTTCCGTCATTCTGCCCCGGCAGCAACGATTCCCACTGCAGACAGATGGAGAAGCTTCCCCGGGTCTTGTCTGACCGCGGAATTCAGCAGGTGACTCCCACTGGCAAAGCCTGCAGTTCCTTATGGATTCTGGGCCATTCCCTAGCAGGCTGTTTGCAGGCTGCAAATGTAAACAACAGGCTTTGGATTATAGCTCGAGAGCTGTATAAAAACTAAGAAGAAAGCAGTGCTTATGATGATGGCCTGGATGTGGTGAGCCTCATTTCCTGCGAACAAGGACAGAGAGGCTGGAGCAAAATATTTCCTCTATTGTTTTTAATGCACAAAATCAGCTGCGAGTGTGTGTGTGTGCGTGTTTAGATATGAAAGGTCCTTCCTCTCAGATTAGCAAGAGATAAGGAAATCCCTCCTGATTCGCAAGCTAAAATTATTTTTCATTTGTTGAGTATTTTGTTTCTAAAAGCTCCGACAGATCTCTGAATTCAAAGGCTGCAGTGGTGAAGGTGTTTGTGCATGCGTGTGCACGCGTGCGGACGGACACACACACACACACACACATTTTCTTCAAGCAGAGTGATGATGAAAGTTTCTGTCCCTCCCAGGCACAGAAGGATGAGTCGGAAATATCATTTGGAGAAACCCCGTCTCTCCAGGGGACAGGTGGAGTCCTGACGCCCTCTCTGAAGGACACTGGTCGCTGCTGGGCTCAGTTGGCTGTTTTCTGCCAACAACGTAGCCAGATTCTAGCACTGAGTCTCTGAGTGACCCAAGGCAAGAACCGGGTTCTTTTTACAAAAAGCTAAAAAAAAAAAAAATCCCCTTTCTCTCTTGCTTCCCCCACAAACCACAGCAGGTAATTTATCTCCACTGCTGGCTGCAGCTGGAGCAGGGCTGGCTCCCCGACTCGGAGAAGTGGCAGCCGGTTCAGGGCTGTGCCCTTCTGCTGAACACTTTGGAGTTCTTCCTTTCTCAGACTCACATAATGCCTCTCCCTGTAGTACTCAACAGTTGGCAAGGCTGGTGGCTCAATTCTCCAGGCAGGGCTGAAACAGCTGCTGTCCAAGGAACTATTTAAAAAATACTGGTGTTCCTTAGAGGCAGGGAGGTGAGAGTGGCTTATTTCTTTGGAATCCGGGAAGAAAATGAAATGCAGTCCATCTACCCAGCGCCAGCCGTGTTTCATGGGCAGAGCAGGTGGCTGCCTCTATGTTGGTCTGTGAAGGGTGCCAAGAAAATCCCCAGCCAAAAATCCACCCCCCCCACACCCAACTGGTCATGAGATGCTAGAATCTACCATCCTGTATCCAGTCCTCCTTTCCTCTATGATTCCTCCTTCAGCATCCTCGCCACCAATGCAAGCAACTTTAGAAGGAGGAGATCGTTGATTCTTAACTCTTTGCTATGGGCTGCATTGTGTTTTCCGAAAGTCTTACGTTGAAGCTCTAACCCATAGAGGCCCAAAATGTGGCCATGTTTAGAGAATGGACCTTTAAAGAAGTAATTAAAGGGACGCCTGGGTGGCTCAGTTGGTTAAGCGTCTGCCTTCGGCTCAGGTCATGATCCCAGGGTCCTGGGATCGAGCCCCACATCGGGCTCCTTGCTGAGCAAGGAGCCTGCTTCTCCCTCTGCCTGCCTCTGTCTCTCTTTCTCTGATAAATAAATAAAATCTTTAAAAAAATAAAGAAAGAAAGAAAGAAGTAATTGAAGTTCAACGACATCTCATGGTGGGTCCTAATCCAATCCGACTGGCATCCTCATGAGAAGAGGACATTTGGACACATAAAGAGATGTCAGGGGTGTGTAAGCACAGAGAAAAGACTTTGGGAAGGCCGCCATCTGCACACCAAGGAGAGGGAGGGGCCTCAGAGGAAACCAACCCTGCCAGCACCTTGATCTTGGAATTCCGGCCTCCAGAACTGAGAAAAAATAAGGTGCTGTTGTTTAATCTATCCGGTCTACAGTATTTTGTTATGGCAACTCTAGCAGACTCATACACACCTTAATGTAAATTAGTTTATCCAATCCTCTGCTCTTTGTCAATTAGTGGAGGTTTGGAATAGAAATGAGGAATAGGTTCTTCCCAAGAAGGGAAAGGTCTGGAGAAAATTCCCGAAGAATTATGGGAGCCGAGCACATGGGAAGAATGGTGTGATGGATTGGGAGGAAGAGCTCGGGAACAGGAAGGAGGAAGGTCGTTAGACCACTTATATCTGCTACTTATGTAGGATTATATGGTTCCAAAGTGCTTTCACATTCCACATTTTATCCTGATGACTGTGTAAGGGAGATACATTCTCCATTTCTGAATCTCAGAAAAGATGGGTCAATTGCTCAAGGTCACCTACAGAGCCTAGACTCAAACCCGATTCCATTGAGACGCACTAAAGACAATGTCTCTGGCTTCCCAAGTTTGCTGTGGTCAACCCTGTGCACGTCACTCTCTCCGCCACTATGCAGCTTCCTCTGGCCAGTGCGAGCTGGACTTCCCCAGGAACAAAGGGCCAAACCACTCCTAACCCCCCAGTTTTCCACTGCAACCTCTCCCACAACTGAGACTCCCTTTGGGGCCAGAACTGTGTCTTGGCCCCCTCTGAAGCCCTCGCCACACCTGAGGGAGAAGCCTTATCTAGGAGCAGAACATCTGCTGGTTGAACCAATATGACTCCACTTTATTTTTTGCAAAAGCCAGGTCTGGATTAATCCAAGGCACATGCAAGGACTTATTCCAAAGATCCTTCAAAATGGAGTGAAAGGCACTAACCTGAACACGGGGGGCCCCTTTGTCAAGCAGGGCAGCCAGCTGCCGTCACCGAATCCAAGGGCAGTAGCTAACCTAAAATCACACCCGGGGGCCGCTGATGACACCCAGACCTGCCCTACCACGGGTTTGGGAAGAGGAATGGTGAGCGGCCAAGGAAGTCTCGGTGCCACGGAAGAACAAGGGTCAGAAGCCAGAAAGTTCTGTGCAAACTGCTGCAAGGACCGCTGGGAGCGGGGCGCAGACCCTGTAGAGAAGCAACGGGCAAAACCTGGCCTAGGAGTTCAGGGACCCAATCCCCCCAGGCTGGGCTGAGGGGCTGGATCCCCGCCTAGCGGGGAAATGGGCTGGAAACCGGCAGCCACAGCTATTCCAGCAGATACGAAGGAAGGAAAGGAGGGAGGAGGGAAGCCGCTGTTCTCCCTCCCTGTGGCCCGGACGCATCTGCTGAGCGAGGCCCTCCCCTCCCCTTGTCCCTTCTGGCTCCCAGGGGCGAAGGAGCCGAACCTGCTCAGAGAGCTACATTAGAACGGCTAGCAGCAGGGAAAGCCCAGCAAACAGAGCCTCGCTACCAGGGGAAGGTCTTCAAGCTAAATCTAGACTTTTCCTCACCAGGATCTCCATAGCTCTGGCTAGATGGATGCTCTGCTCTGCCGCTGTACAGCAGCACATTTTTGTCAAAATCCTAGAATGGAAGAAGGCATGGCTCATCTTCAATGTTTGTACTGCAAACCTGTTTCTGCTAGGGGAGCAAAAGATCTCTCCTTCTCTCCCCCGCTCCCACCCGCTCCCTCTCCCTCTCCTGCCCTAGATCTCCCTGGTAATAAAAAGTCGCCTGAATGTTACTGGAAAGGCTGCCCCACCGAGCCTCCCATGCTTACCACAACCACCCACCTGGGCATGAGCAGCCGCTTGGAAAACCGTCCACCTGCTGCTTGGTTGGGACTTGCTGTTTGTTTGATTTCTCCATGTGTCACACACCGACTCCTAGTGTGGAGGCTTTCGCTTTGTGTAAGAAATACAAATGGAAACACATATACTCTGAATTCTTTCTGGAGGTGAGAGTAAATGATTTCTAAGATTCCTGCCAGAATCTACTGCAAAGAAACCAAAATCTAACGGATAAAGATTCTACCTGAAATTGTCTGAGATCTAAAGCACACAATCTCTGTGGACACAGACTTGCGAATGAGTCTAACAGTAAGATGACCATAGCTCATGTTTACTGAGCACTAACTATGTGCTAACTGCGCCACCTCTGAGGAATGATCCTTAACATATCCCTGTGTTACACATGAAGAAATTGAGGTTCGCAGGACTTGAATGATGCCAAAACCACACAGCTGGGAAGTAAGGGCGCAGGAACTTCCTGTCCATGTCACACCCATCTGACCACCTCGGCAGGCTGGCATTCAGAGGAAGCCAGTCCCAGTGATGAACCTGATCCTGGGCCCTGGTTGCGGTTTCCCATGACAAGCACCCAGATTTCAGCGTGGTGACTCGGCTGGGGCTGCTGAGCCCATAGTTTTTCTCTGCTCCTGATGTAGATTCCGACCATTTCTCACTTCGCCTTTATCCCTGCACCATGTCACTGCTTCTTAGCCTCGACTGTGTTCAGATAGAATCTTTCCCCAAACGCTCTGGAAATGAGTTGTTTGAGGTCAACAACTCTGGGATCAGAGGCAAGGGTCTGCACCTTCTAGAAGGGATACCTGGTTGGTCAGACGGTCCTGCCTTTCCATTCTATCTGCTTCCTCTAGTCGATTTTTAGTCTCTCGAGGCCAGGGACTGTCATTTATCTTTGCATTTTACTGTCACCTAGCAGAGAGTTTTGATCACAATAGATGTTTAATAGATGTTGGCTTAGTTGAGTTCAGTGGCTACAGGATCATAGATACATTGGGGAATTTTAAGGTCATTTTAGCCATCCCCCTTCCTTCCAGTGGGACTTTCCTAAATCTAGGTAGATGAAAGTCTGGCCCACTGACAACCAATTCCACTTTGACATTTCAAACAACTGCCTTCACAGACCTTACACATCATCCCACGCAAGGACGACAAATAGATGCCCTTTTCTGTGCTGATCAATTCATCACCATGTAGCTATAGCAGTGCTATCATTCATTAGCGATGCCTGCTCCTCGCATGAGTTGGGTGACTGGGCACATGCGGGTAGTATATTTGCTGTTCTCAAATCAGTCCCTTGTTCTCATTCACACATAAGGAAACCAATGTCTAAAGAAGTTGAGTGGCATCCTCAAGGCCACTCAGTTAGAAAGCAGGGTACAAACTAGAAGTCGGATGTCCTGAATACTAGTTCAATGTTTTTTGTTTCTTTTTTCTAGAGAGAATGGAGATGGAAGAGAAGAAAGAATGCAACCGTGAGTCTACACCTCATCTGCCCATGGATGTAAGTGTCCACGCTCATCACTCTGTGGCCTGGGGATTGTCTCTCTGAAGCATAGCACGTGAGCAGAAGTAACGTAGGGAAAGAGAGGCCCCCTCGAACCCATGGGCACATCCTTCTCTCAGACAGCCTGTCCCAACCTGGAAGTTAAGACCGAGGCCCAACCCCCTCTCTTGACAGAGGTCCCCCCAAAGAGTGGCTTAGCTGGGGCCACACTGCCAGTTATGGGCAAAGCTCGCATGTAAACCTGGGGGTCTCCATTCATTCTCTCTGCTGTCCAGTATACACATCCCATGGAAACACAGACCATTGCAAAGCATCCAAAGAAACTGTATTCATCCCCGAAGACCAGTATTTTTTGTCACCCGAGTTAACAATTCCACTTGTTATCTTTTGCTTTGAAACAGCCAAATAATGTTCATGTACCCTCCCCTTGGGCCCCGAGAGTGCCCCTATTCTTGCCTTACACGTGAGTAGAGGAACCAGTATTTGCTGATTGCTATCATGTGCCAGGGCCCACCCCTGTTACCTCACTAGACCCTCTCGATTTACTTTCAAGAACCTGATTCTTTGAGAGGTTCGGCTGCTTAAGGCCATTTAATGATTGCTAACTAGTGGAGACTGGATTGAAAGCCAGGTCTGCCTGCCTCCAAATCCTATGGACTTAACACACCACCAAACTACCTCCTACGACTGACAGGGTTAGAGGACATTTACGGTGTTATTTCAGAAAAGGCAGGGAGGGAGGGGGTGGGGGGGCAGAGGCAGGTGCCCTGGGTATTCACGTCCGGGCCCGCCCCCGCGGGACTCGGAAGCCTAGAATCTCTTCCTCCCACTGGCTGCAGGCCTGGAAACACAAGGATTTTACGGAGTGTCCCGCTGTCCTCTCCCCAGTCGAGCAGGCCCCAACCATGAGGTGAGTGTTCATTTTATATATGGACTTGCCTAGGCCACGGCACCCAGATACTTCTAGAGGCTAGAACGTGTATCGGCTTCTCAATCTGGACTCTGCATACATTTCTGGTGGGAAGGAAGGAACTTGCAGCATCCCGCCTGGACCACTAGGGTGGGCATCAGGCGCCTGAGTAGTAGCTCCAGTGAAATTGCGGGTCCTGGCGTCGGCCAGGCCAGGGCTCCAACCCAAGGCAGCCTCAACATCCCTGCTTCCTTATCTGTGAAACACCCCCTTTCTCCCTCTTTTGATTTGAATATCCATTCCATTTCTCCTCTTTTCGTGGATACTTTTACAGAGTAAATAAGTACGGATTTGGTTGAACCATGTGAATATTATGTGAATATTGCCAATATGAGGTCATTTCTTATTTACAGAAGATGGTACTTCCATGTGGTTCAACCGGCTCCCCCAGCATAAGGATCTCCCAGGATCCTTAACACACTTTTTATCTCCCTCACGCAGACGTGTACACGTCCTTCATCTCTACACCCTACGTGGATATTATCTGCAGATGGAGGTCGATATTTCCGATAGAAGGATGTTTTTTAAACAAAAGTACATTTTACTTACTTTTCCTCACTACTACACTTTGTATAATACTTCTTGCTGCCAGACTCTCATAGCTGCTAACTGGAATACAACCTCTGGTCATTTTCCAGGCAAAATCTATGGGTGATAACCTTCCAAAGACCTTAGATGACTTAAAATGTCTTTATTTCACTCCCACTCTTAAGTAATTATTTGGCCAGATAAAGAATTACGGTTCACATTCTTCCCGTGGGCACTTTGTAGATACTCCTCCCTCGTGTTCTGACTTCCAGTGTTGCCTAAGGAAAAGATGTTGCTTTTGCAAACGTGTGCCTTCTGTTTTCAAGGTATCTAAATAGCCTTTCTTCAAAGTCACGTGTTCTCACTTCAGGATCCACAGCTTTATGGATGTGACACTTCCTTCGTTCGAGAATTTAAGTTTGCTTTTTTTTTTAAGTTTTTGTGATAGCTTTATTGATGTATAATTTAGATTCCATAAAAATACACGCATTATAATGGTAGGCTGCAAGTTTAAAAAATTTTTTAAAAATTTATTTTTGAAGTGTAGTTGACATACAGTGTTATGTATTAGTTTTAGGTGTACGCTACGGTGATTCAACAAGCCTATACATTATGCAGTGCTCAACACAGTAAGCGTAGTGACCATCTGTCACCATACAACGTTATACTATTATTGACTATTTTCTGTATGCTGTACTTTTAACCTCTGTTACTTAATTATTTTATAACTGGAAGTTTGTTTTCTCCCAGTTCCCTCTCCACCTCCCCTCTGGCCACCACCCATTTGTTCTTTGTATTCCAGAGTCTGTTTTGCTCTGTTTGCTTATTCATTTGTTTTGGCTTTTAGATTCCACATACAGCATCTGCCTTTCTCTGTCTGGCTTATTTCACTTAGCATTACATGCTCTAGATCCATCCATGTCATTGCAAATGGCAAGACTTCATTCTTTTTCATGGCTGAGTAATATTCCATTGTGTATATATACCACATCTTCTTTATCCATTCATCAGTCAGTGGACACTTGGGCTGCTTCCATATCTTGGCTATTGTTGATAATGCTGCAGTAAACATCAGGATGCATATATCTTTTCAGATACTACTACCATTATTTTTAATAAATGTTCAGAGTTGTGCAACATCACCACCATCCAGTTCTAGAACACTTCCATCACCTGAAAAAGCATTGTTGTGACCATTTGTATTCAATCTTCCCATCCCAGCCTGAGGTCATCACTGATAGGCTTTTTATCTCTACTTTTTCCTTTTTTTGGAAATCTAGTCTTTCCTGTCTGGCTTCTTTTTTTTTTTAATCTCTCTTAGCATAATGTTTTGGAGGTTTCTCCACGTGGCAGCATGTCGTACTAGTTTGTTATTCCTATTGTTGAATGGAATCCCATTGCACCTCATTGTTATCAAGCACTTCCTATGTGCACTGTTCTAAGCCTACTTCAATATGGCTTATAGCCTACACACGGGATATGGCCATCCCCAACCAACCTGGAACCACTTCCAGAATAAGAGAGTGTTGCTTCTTTAACAGAGCCAAGCCCAGCCTCATTACCTATCACTTCAAGATGAACAACAGCATCCTCCTTCCACAGCTAATTAGAAAGCAGGTATCATACCGTGAGTCCAAGGTCCTGCCTTCATCATTCGCTGGCTCCATGCTGGCTTCCAGGTCAGGTTAATCTTAGCTGGTAAAGGCAGGGAGAGAGAGGGGAGCTGCCGGCATCCAGCTCTGGGGAGGGGCCTGGAAGGTGGAACTTTCCCACTGCCCCTTGCAGAACAACATGGCTTACTCTAAAGTGTGCAGCATAGAGTTGACTCTTCCCGTAAAGAAAACTGTTCTGAGTTTTCAAATGCTTAAAAAAAAGAGAAAGATAAAAGAGAAAGTGAAGGAAGGAAGGGAGGGAGGGAGGAAGGCAAGGAAGAGCCACTTCTACCTTCCTTCTCTTTCAAATCCATCTCTGGACACGTCTATTGGCAGCCCTGCCAGCTACTGAAAGTATCTGGGAGTTGGCAGCAGGCTGTAGCGAGAAAAACCAAACCTCTGCTCCTCCAGAGAACTCCATTAGTGAGGTATTTAAACTGTGGCTTCGTCTGAAAGAGCAAAGACAGCAGCCTACAAGGAAACCTCCCGTCTCCTCAGAGAGCTCTGAGAAGCAGCTGGGTCCTGTTTCTCAGGCCTTGACAACACTACCTACTCCTTCCGCCTACAGAAATATTCTGGAAAAAGACATTAGTACACTAGCAACACCACCTTTCCTCCCATGCTCCACCTCACGCAGGCAGAATCCAGCTAGATGCATCTGTCAGTGTTCCCGGCAGGCTGAGAATGTCCCCGGGACCGAGAGGGAGCAGAGATGGCGCAGAAATCCTGCCCTCAGGCACAATCCTGTAGCTCTCCGAAGCTAAGAACACACTATTCATCAGAAGACTGACAAATCTGGCATACATGTACTCAGAAGCATACGTAGATTTATATAGTACGAGTGTAATTCAGAATAGCTCGTCTTCAATTTCAAAACCAGCAACATGGCACAATTTTATCTGTATGACAGTTTCTTTGGAAAGCTCAGCATTCATTTTCCAATTAAATTAATTATCGGAAGCCATGGAAGTGTTTAGAACGATTGACCCCGGAATCCCACTGCAAGGAACGTGCCCTACACCACCAATTCAGCCTGGGTGGGAAAAGCCAAGATGTTCAAGGATTGTTCTTGTCATTACAATGCAGAACTAGATACTATCAAATTGCGCCACAAAGAAAAATGGTGAAGTAAATTAGGAGAAATCAGTGTGTTGTTGACAGTATGCAAATACTAAAAGTGATTATGATGTCCATTATGTTGTCACATGGGAAATATTTGTGACATAATGATTCAGAAGATATATCTGGTATGTGGCCCGAGCTTACAATTTCACAGAAATATTTATGTATATGGGTCTGCCAAGAGCATGGTAGAGAAAAATGAAATTCGTTGTAGTAAAGTGAGAATAAAAAGAGGTAATAATAGGAGCAAATGTTTTCTTTTGATGGTGCAATATTTTTTTCAGATTTTATTTTTAAGTGATCGCCACACCCAGCAAAGGGCTTGAAATTACAACCCTGAGATCAGCTCCTCTGATTGAGCCAGCCAGTACCTTTCTCATTGCGTGACCTTCTTCCTAGTTGGTCCAGAGCATCCATTTTCCTAGGGGCAGGCACAAATTGGGAGGAGGGGATGTTTATGCAGAAGATTAAACATGTCACAGAAAAAGTATAAAGATAAATACAATTAATATTCAGCTTTTGACATGTAAAGTAGGATTAACTACCAAGGCAATAATAGTCTTGCAATAAGGCTGCAGCTTTAATAAAAGATTAAACATTTTTCTCTCCTCTGTTCGCATATTGACTATCAAGCCTGGATGATTCGCGTTATACAGTCATCCATATAATGAAGAAGAGGTAACCCACTGGCCCATGACAACCACATCGTAGAGATAATTCCATGACCTGAGTTCCTCTACGGTAGAAGCAGAATGTGACTGTATGAGTTGAATTGCCTCCCCTCTCAAATACATATGCTGAAGTCCTAAACCCCTAGTTCCTCAGAATGTGACCTTATTTGAAGATAAGGGCTTTGCAGTGGTAATTAAGTTAAAATGAAGTCATTAGGATGGACCCTAACTCAACATGACTGGCATCCTTATAAAAAGGGGAAACTTGGACACAGAGAGCTATACGGGCAGAATGCCATATGAACATAAAGATGGCCATTGACAGGCCAAGAAGAGAGGTCTGGGACAGTCTTCCCTCACTGCCCTCAGAAGGAACCAAGCCTGCTGACACCTTGATTTCAGACTCCCGCCCCCAAAACTGAGAGACAAGACATTTCTGTTCTTTAATGCCACCAGTTTCTGGTACTTTGTTATGGCAGCCCAGGCAAACTAATATAGTGACCAAGGGAAGGTGAGAAGAAAACCCCCCTTGTCCACTCTGAGGGGCTGTAGGAAGAAGAGGAAAGGTGTGTCTTCCCCTCCCATTTGGGGGTCTGGAAGAAGACCACAGTAACAGGCTTCCCTGTACCAAACCAGGATCCTGCCATGGAAAGGTAAACATGGCCACAGAGGAGAGTCAGGTGAGCAGGCTTTGGTCACATCTTGACTGGGCTTTCCTCAGTTCAAGTGGGGTATACGGTAGGGGGGGAAAAAGAATTTTCCCTCTACCCTTTCTAGAGTCTAGGCTATGACATCATCACTCCCTCGGCTCCCCAAATAAAAAGGCAGATTACAGGAGAAAAACAAACAGAAGTTTAATAACATGTATACCTGAGTAACTCCCCAAAATGGCCCAAGCCACCACCTTAATACCATCTCCAGTTGGAGACAAAAGAAGGTGTTAGGGCAGAGGAAGGCCAGTTATGGGAGGCGACCAGGAAAAGCACGGGGAACAAGGGTATGGTTGTTACACAGATTTAAGTACCTTCTCCATTGGTAAGAGTGTCCAGAGACTTAGTTATTTTCTTCCTCCTGATAGAGAAGGACAACCTTACAAGTGGAGATTTCCCTTATAAATGTTACAAAGGTCCCTCACAAAACAGTAACTTCTACTCCATTTTTCAGAGATTTTTCCTACGTCTGCTGTTTCTTAAAAATAATAACCAACTCAAGATAGTCCTTATGCCAAAGAGGCATATTTTGGGGTTTATGTTTTGCTCCCCTTCGATATACAAGACCCCCAGTGATTGACCAAGTCTGCAGGGTGGGAGCTGACCAGAGGAGGTCACAGTAATAGGGATGTGGTAGCTCTGAAGGACTACCGTGGGGGCCCAGCCCAGTGGGAGTCACAGCTGAGCTTCAGAAAGGATAGGGTCCAGTCTGGGCCCTAGGCAGACAGAGGCTTCAGCTGAAGCCCCAGCAAGGTGAGTAGCTTCCGACGGACAAGAGACATCACCTCCAAAGAACAGAGCCCTGCTAAGCATCCCAACAACTCCCCATCACGCAAGACATGTGGAAGCCTCACTCCACTCCATATACCATCTCAGAGAGGAAAAGTGAGGAAACCATCTGAGAGACTGAGCATTTTTAGTCAATAGAAGCTGGGCACAACGAAATGATCAGATCAGACTAAATTTTTTAACTGGGATGGATATTGTATTTTTCCTCATGGTACCAAGTCATTTTGTGGGTTTACATTCTACAACATATACACAAAATGCTTCATTAGCACAGAACTTGGGGGCCGTGGGGGAAGAAGTGGGACTATTCATCATCAAACTCTCCTTCCCCCACCCACAAGACACAAGTCTCTCGACTTACCGTTATCACTCATGTCAGTGTTAGCCGGAAACAAGAGCGAGTCATGAAGCTTCCTTCCACTTCCAAAACAAACCTTTAACTTAGGAATGAAGATGAAAGGATTTTTTTTTTTTTCCCCTAAACCAACAGTGTAAACCAGCTGGACTGTTTTGTAAAAATATCACACCCTCTCGACACTTCAGTGGCTGATCTGCATGATGCCAGATGATTTTCTTTTTCCCTCTTTCAATCAACTCAAGTAAATATACAACACTCAGCCAAATTACATCCTCTAGCAGGAGGAGAGGATCTGAAATGTTTTCTTGTTAATTGTTCACCTTAACCCGTTTGTTCACAATCTCTGAGACAGGGATGATGGATCATCAGAACAGAGTTACTACAAGGATTTTCAAGGGATGGGCTACAGGTGGAGGTTTGTTATATAACTTCTGTTAGATGGCTCTTTCCACTTTTCAAGGTGTTCAGGAGACACTGACTAATTAAGACAGGAATTGATTTATGTGCTTGAGCATCCCAGCTAGGTGCAACAAGCATTTCACACTGGTGTTGGAAAACATTCTCTTTGCTTCCTTGGTAATGCTGAGCCCTGGTTAGAGAGTAATGACAGTTCACTGTTGTCACTCTGTGAATGCTGGAGTAAGTTCATGGTCCACAGAACCTTGGGGATCATGCGATCCTCCCAATTGAAGGGACTCCAGCCCCCCAACTTTGACACATCCCAGATTCTCCCTGAACACATCCAGTGACAGCCAACTCACCAGTGCCAGGCAGATGTTTGCTGGGGTTCTGGTGGGTATGAGTCAAAGGGAGTTGTTCCCACAGGTATTTTCCCCTTTGGGGGTCCCAGAAGGAGACATGTGACCCCAAGGGGCACCTGGAAAGATGTCCATCCGAGTAGACTCTCATCCAAGGTCAGAATTCTCCCACTAGTGCTTGCACCTCTGAGTTTAAGAGATCATCACCATTATTTTCCATTATTATTTATTAAGCAACAATTCGGTGCCAGATATTGTGTGGTCCTTCAGGATGCAACTTAAATAAAACCTACTCTTTGTCCCCCAGGAGCTGACCATCTAGTTAAGTTTTAATTACTTTCAAGTTGGCAAAATAGAATTCGTCTTTTTTGTAAGTTTCATCAAATATACATCAATTTATTCAATAAAAATGCATTGACTAGAAGTTACAGTCTAGTAGGCAGAGAGTCCTAAGTAAATTATGGCAAGTACCACGTACAAGTTACAAGTGCCTTAATAAAGCACAGTTCACAATTGATCCTTCTCAAGGTAATTGGTCAGGGAAAGCTTTCAGAGGTGTTAAGGCAGAAAACTTAAGCGCATTGAACGCCTGTAGGAGTGGGCTTTGGGAGAAGGATGCTGCCAGAAAGATCATTTATTTTCTGATTCTGTTCAACGGCAGCTCAGCCATACGCCAGCTGACTCCGGGAGTCCTTGGACAACACCTAAAATCATTCTTACCTACTAGGGTGGGGTGACTAATGAGAGGTCTTGTGGTCGTGGCTTAATGAGGTGAAACGATTAAACTGTAATTAGCACATTTACTACCTTAATATGAATCAATGCTTCTAAAGCTCCTGAAATGAATTTAATCTCCAAAATAAATTAAGCCCTTCCTACAAGTGCCTTCATACCAGTAACACACCAATTTTTTTCTTCTTGGTATAAATCACAAATTTCATCCCCCAGATAGTCTCAATCATGCAACCAGCCAGGCTAAAAGGTAATTAAGTTTGATTGCAAATTGTTCTCTGGGCTTTTCTGCAAATCCCAAGGAAAGGCAAGGAACAGCAGACCTCCGGCTAGGATCGAATCCTGATCGACCTTGATGAGGGCACCATGTTTCTGGTAAAGCCAAAAACGGCGCTTTTCTGGCCAGAGGGGCTGCCAGAAGTTGGCAGGCAGCCAGATCTGTGCTTTCTGCAATCACCTGTTGCCTTCACACGTTCATTCGTCAGGCTGAACACAGAATCAATAACTAGTTGCCTAGCCAGATTTTTTAAGGTTATTGCTCGCAATCCTTCATTTGATGGATACTTAATGTTGATCATATTGACCGAGAGTTGAGAAGTAGCCTTCTGATGCAGGTTTGATAAGTGACCATTTTCTGCCAGATAAATAAGTTCCTACAAAAGGATAAATTACTTTTCTGGACCCTGCTTTTGCTCTACAGGAACAGAAATGCAGCTAAGAGGCTTAAAGTAGAAACACCAGACAATTCAGGCTTCACCAAGAATGATGCTGATTTTTGAGAGGAAATTCCTCGTGTCCTGCACATATATAGTCAACCCTTGGACAATGCAGAGGTTAGGGGTGCAGGACTCCTGCGCCTGTGCATAGAACTTGTGACTCCCGAAAAACTTTATCAATAGCCTACTCTCGACCAGAAGCCTTACTGATTAACATACACAGTCAATGAACACATATTTTGTGTATGTACTATACACTGTATTCTTACATAAAGTGAGCTAGAGAAAAGAAAATGTTATTAAGAAAATCGTAAGGAAGAGGAAATACATTTATAGGATTGTACTGTATTTATTGAAAAATCTAGGTATTAAAGTGGACCCGTGCAGTTCAAACCCGTTGTTCAAGGGTCAATTGCATTTTTAAAAACCACTGTATCTTTTTGCAAGAAAGAATTTTTTTTTTACAGGAAATCATTTTTAAAAGGAATTTCCTTTGGAAACTCCAAAGCAAAGCAAAATCTATTAGATATCTGAGATGTGGTCTTAGAATAATCCTAAACTCTAATCAATACATATCAAAAACTTGTAACTATCAAGTTACATTCTAGGATATTTTTTATTTTTATTTTTTAAGATTTTATTTATTTATTTGAGAGAGAGCGAGCGAGCATGAGCAGGGGGTCAGGGAGAAGCAGGCTCCCCGCTGAGCAAGAAGCCTGACCTGGGGCCGGGATCATGACCTGAGCCGAAGGCAGAAGGCAGATGCTTAACCAACTGGGCCACCCAGGCACTCCTGGGATATTTTTTAAAATTCAGATTAGAAAAGAGATACCTGAGTGCTGGCTTTGGCAATGGACTTTCCTTCTTTCCATATTTGTGACTGCTTTCTCCAGCAGGGAGAAACATGCCTTTTATTAATAAAAGTAGTTTTCTTTCAGCTTTATTGAGGTATAATAAAGCTGTGATACATTAAAAGTGCACACATGATCATTTGATAGACATATACACTGTCAAAAAAGTCCCACAATCGTGTTAATTAACAGATCTGTCACCTCACATGGTTGCTTTTTTTTTTTTTTTTTGGTGAGAACTGTTAAGTTCTACTCTCTTAGCAAATTTCAATTACATAATACACTATTATCAACTATAGTCACCATGTTGTAGATTAAATCCTCAGACCTTATTTGTGTTGTAACTGAGAGTTTGTATCTGTGTTTCTCTGAGTTTGACTTTTTTTTTTTTAAGGTTCCACATATAAGTGATACCATGCAGAATCTGTCTTTCTCTGTCTGGCGTATTTCACCTAGCAACCTCACCGTCTACAATCTCTTATCTTTTTGCTAATAGATATCCTAACAGGTCTGAGGCGATACCTCACTGTGGCTTTGATCTGCATTTCCCTGATGGTTAGTGTTACTGACCAGTTTTTCATGTACTCTTGAATATCTGTATGTTTTCTTTGGAAATTTGTCTATTCAGATCTGGTGCCCATTTTTAAAAATTGGGTTATTTGGTTTTTTGCTAGTGAGGTGTATGAATTCCTTGTATATTTTGGATATTACCCCTTAATCAAATAGGTGGCTTGCAAATACTTTTTCCCATTCTGTTGGTTGCCTTTTCATTTTGTTGGCTTCCTTTGGTCTGAATAGAAGTAGTTTTAGAATTGTTAGCCCAGGGCACCTGGGTGGCTCAGTTGGTAAAACGTCTGCCTTCTGCTCAGGTCATGACCCCAGAGTCCTGGGATCAAGCCTGATGTTAGGCTCCCTGCTCAGTGGGGAGTCTGCTTCTCCCCCTCCTTCTGCCCCTTCTCTCTCTCTTAAATAAATAAATAAAATCTTTAAAAAGAAAAGGAATTGTTAGCCCAGACCACTGCAAAAAGCAAGCCTACTAAGTAGAGTTCAATATTTGTTAAATTTATCTCCCCTTGGGGTAAAATTTGCATGAAGTGCAACGCAGATGTCTTAGATGTACAATTCACTGAGGTTTGATAAACCCGTACTCCAGCCAGGATATAAAGAATCACTGCTCCAACCAAGACATAAAGAACACTTGTATTATCCAAGAAATTGCCCTTGTGCCCTCTTCCAGTCAATCCCAGTGCCCTCCCCCGACACCACTGCTCTCAAGCCTATCACCGAAGATTACTTCAGCTTATTCTTGAATGTCATATAAATGGAATCATCAAACTATGTGTTCTTCTATGCCTGGGTTCTCCTGCTCAACAGAATGTCCGCTTTTGCCATCAAGACTAAGCTAGGCTCACAGAAACAACTGGGGAATATTTGATGTTTTATTATTCTCTAGAAGAGTATCTCTAAGATTAGAATTATTTGTCCTTTGAAAATTTGTTGGAATTTCCCTGTAAAAATTCTCTGGTTTTGGAGTTTTCTTTGTGTGGAAATTTTAAACTACTATTTCGATTTCCTTCCCTTGCAGATATTGGGCCATTCGGCTTTCTGTCTCTGTTGAAAGGTGAATTCAGTATGTCATATTTTTCTATGAACTTGTCCGGTCTGTCTAAACTTCCAAATTTATCAGCATAAACCTGTTTGTAATATTCCTTATTTTGTTTTGAATTTTGCTTGGATCTGTGTTTATATCATTTTTGCCACTCTCAATATTACTATTTTTACTCCATTAATCTCACCAGAGATGAAACTATTTTATTAGAGTCTTTTGACGACAAAAGTTTGGCTTTATTGATGATTTCTAGGGTATTTTTTAAAATTACTATTGACTTCTGCTCTTATTTTTAATGTTCTCTCTCCACATTCTTTGGATGTATTCTATTGTTTTATTTTCCTCAATATCTTTATATTGACAACCTTTCTTTTTATTTTTTTCTAAGGCAGGAAGAACTTCAGCATTTAAAGATTTATTTGTTTGAGAGAGAGAGAGAGAGAGAGAGAGAGAGAGAGAGAGTGTGCAGGGGAAAGGGGGAGGGGCAGAGGGAGAGGGAGTCCCAAGCAGACTCTGTGCTAAGCATGGAGCCTGACACTGGGCTCAATCTCATGACCCTGAGGATCACAAGCCGAGCCGAAACCAAAAGTCAGCTGCCTAACTGACTGAGCTACACAGGCATGCCTTTCTTCCTTCTTAAAGTAAGCGTTTAAGGCTATATATTTCAACCTAAGTATCAGTCATAAATATTTTAACATTTATATCTTGCCTCATTTGAGAAAAGATTTGTAAAGAGGCATACAGTACAAGATTTTAAAATAAGATTATGAGGAGATTCTTAAAACATGACAATGGTGGTTGCGTAGGTTTTGTTTTGTTTTGTTTAACTGAGCTTTTTTTTTTTTAACTAAATTACTTCTTTACATTTACAGTGGGTTTCTTGTCGGCAGCATGTAGTTGGGTATTGCTGTTTTATCAAATTTGATAAGCTCTACATTAGAACTGGATATTTAGACAATTTACATATAATGTGATTACTGTTACAGTTTCATTTAAATCTTCATATAGCTATTGTTTTCTCTATGTTCCATCTGTTCTTTGTTCTTTTTACTGTTTTTATGCCTTTTTTTGACTGAGGGTTTTTTATTATTCAATGTTATCTCCTCTGTTGTCTTATTAACTATAATTCCTTGTTGTGTTTAGTGTTGATTTTAGGGTTTATAGTACACATCTTATTTTATCACAGTCTACCTTCAAGTGATAGTATATCACTTCACAAATAACACAGAAAGCTTATAATAGCATGCTTCAATTTCCTTGGAGAAATGTTTACTCAAGTCCTTTGCCCATTTTTAAAAAAAGGTTTTTTTTGTTTTTTTTTTTGCTATTGAGTTTTAGGTGTCTCTTATACATTTTGGCAATTAACCCTTTATCAGATACATGGTTTGCAAATATTTTCTCCCATTCTGTAGGTTGCCTTTTCATTTTGTTGATTGTTTCCTTTACTGTGCAGAAGCTTTTTAGTTTGATATAGTCCCACTTATCTAGTTTTGCTTTTGTTGCCCGTTTTTGGTGTCATTTCCAAGAAATCATTAGCAAGACCAATGTCACGATTTTCTTCCATGCTTTCCTCTAGGAATTTTATAGTTTCGGTCTCATTTTATCTGTCTTTTTGAGCATAGCCATCCTAGTAGATATGAAGTAGCATTTCTTTTTTTTTTTTTTTAAGATTTGAGAGAGCGAGCACGAGAGTGAGTGGGTGGGGGTGGGGGGACGAGGGAGAGGGAGAATCCCAGAGCAGATACTTCACAGAGCTCAGAGCCCAACATGGGGCTTGATCTCATGACCCTGAGATCATGACCTGAGCCAAAATCAAGAGTCAGATGCTTAACCGACAAAGCCACCCAGGGGCCCCATGAAGTAGCATTTCATTATGCTTTTGATTTGCATTTCTCTGATGGCTAATGATGTTGAGCATCTTTTTATGTACTTATTGTCCATTTGTATATCTTCTTTGGAGAACTGTCTATTCAAATATTTTGCCAACTTTTAAATTGGGGTTTTTTTTTTTATTACTGAGTTGTAATTGTCTTTCCATATTGTACATGCAAGTCACTTATCAGATCTATGATTGGAAAAAAAAAAATTTCCCATTCTGTGAATTGTCTTTTCATTCTCTTGAAAGATACCTCCTTTAAGGCAGAAAAGTTATAAATGCTTTTTTTGTTGAATTCATTTGTTTTTTTTTCTTTTGTGCTTGTTCTTTGATGTCATGTCTAAGTAACCATTGTCTAATCCATTAGACATAAATCATTAACAGAATTTATGCCTGTTTTCTTCTAACACTTTCACATGGTCTTTAAAAAAATAGTCTTTTGATACATCTTGACTTAATTTTTGTATATGGAGTGAGGTAGGGGTTCAACTTCATTCTTTTGCTTGGGGATATCCAGTTGTCCCAGTATCAGGTCTTAAAGAAACTATTCTTCCCCCCGACTGAATTGTCTCGGCACCCTTGTTGGAAATCAACTGACTGTAAGTGTTAGGGTTTATTTCTGAACTCTCAATTCTATTCCTTTGATTTGTGTGTTTATAGTTATGACAGTACCATATTATCTTGAAAACTACTGATTAATAGTAAGATATAATAACTATTAGTTTAATGCACAAAATATCTAACAACAATTTTCAGAAAGGAGGTGCAAGTAGAAAATGACAAAAATACAGTAATAGAATTTAATTACTTCTATCAGTCCAAGACCAATAAAATGGATCAAAAAACTAGTAAAACTATAGAAGACATAAACAATACAATCAATAAGATAGATTTTATAGAACTATATCAAACTCTGAACTCTAATAATAAAGGACACACATCCATTTCAAGTGTTCATGGAATAGTCAAGAACACTAATCAGAGTTTAGGTCACAAGCAAAAAATGCTATTAACTTTTGGGTAAAAGGTAAAACAAAATTAAATTGCAAATTCTTTTAAAAATAACACTAATGAGAACAGTATATATCAGAAACTGTGCGATAAAACTAAGGCAGTTATCAGAGCATTAAATGTCACACCAATAAATATTTTAAAATGAGATGAATTAAACACCCAAGTAAAAGAGGAAGAAAAGCAAAGCAGAGGACAGAAGAAATCTACAAACAAAAAAGTAATGATTCAGAAAACAGAAATGCAACAGAAATAACAGAAAAAAAAATCGAAAAGCTGATTCAACAAAAGAGGCAAAACAATAGCCAGCCTAATCAAGACAAAAAGTAATAAAGCAGAAATATACAGAAGTATCTATGACAAATGGGAATAACCAACAGAGAAAGGTGAGGAAAAACCTATGAGACTGCTTTGCACAACTCTCTACAAATAATTTTAAAACCTAGATGAAAAGAATAATTTTTTAAGGTACAGTTTGAAAAAACTGATCCCAGTAGATACAGAAAGTCTTAACAGACTACTTGCCACACAAAAAAATAAAATGGTTATTAGCATACACACACATGCGAATGCACAAAGTAAACAAACAAACCAAACTTAGGTGGTTTCTCAGGGGACTTCCACCAAGGCTTCAAAGGTCAGATATTTCCAATTAGACAATTATGGAACAAAAACCAAATTTGCTTTATGAAGCAAAAATAACAGTGGTACAACATTCTGATAAAGACTGTTGTAAGAAGAAAGCTAAAGAACAATTTTACTTATGCGTGTTGAGGAAATGATCTTAAAGAAAATCATTAAATAAATACGAAAAGGTTCTCAACAGCAATGGTCATAAGGGAAAAGCAAATTGAAGTCACAGGGTGACTTATTATCCTACACGAAATGGCTAAAATGTTAACAGCCTGGCAGCATAAGTGTGGCAAGAATGTGGGACATCAGATTTGAGTTCCCCCAGGGCACCTGGGTGGCTCAGTCATTAAGCATCTGCCTTCGGCTCAGGTCATGATCCCAGGGTCCTGGGATCGAGCCCCATATCGGGCTCTCTGTTCAGCGGGAAGCCTGCTTCTCCCTCTCCCACCCCCCCTGCTTGTGTTCCCTCTCTCGCACTTTCTCTCTCTCTCTGTCAAATAAATAAATAAAATCTTAAAAAAAAAAAGATTAAGATTTGAGTTCTCAAAAAAAAAAAAAAAAAAAAGATTTGAGTTCTCCCAAAGGCTGATGCTGAGACAAATTTTCAAGTGCAGGTAATTTATTTGGGATGTGATCCCAAAGTAGAGAAGTGCAGAAGGGAGACAGGGAATGAAAGGCAGAAAATAAATTATGCTTTATCAAGCAAATTAGCAGCGGGGGTAATTGAAGCTTAATCCCACGGGAACTCTGAGAGATGCTGTAGAACACTTGCCTTAAGAGTTATCCTACTTTGGGAGTGAGGGAACTAAGGGTTTATATACCAACTCCTGTCAATTATTGGTTGAGAGCGCCTCCTGTAGGCAGTAACCTTAGAGTATTTTCCAGTATGCCATCTGCATGGGCAGAGTAGGCTCCAGCCTTCAGAGAAAGCCCCTGGGCAAAGAAAGATGCAGATCTTGGCAGGGAGTATACCCAATAACCCAAAATGACTACTAAAGGGAGTAACTGGAACTCATAAACTACTAGTGGGGGTATAAACTGGTACAACTACTTTGAAAAATGTTTTTGGAACCATCTGCTAAAGCTGAAAACACCCTATAACTACTCTTGGGAATATACCCAATGTAAATGAGTGTGCATGCACGCCAAAAGACAGGCACAAGGATGTTCATAGATGCTTCACTGTAACAGTAAAAACTGGAAACCCAAATGTCTACCAATAGTAGAAAAAATAAATTGTAGTATATTCAAACAACAGAATACATCAATGAAAAATTAAAGACTACTATGATACACAACATGCCATAATCTCGGAAATATAATGCTAAGTAAAAAATGCAAGACCCAAGAATCCATATAATAGGATTCTGTTTACATAATGTACAAAAACCAATCTGTGGTGATAGAACTTAGAATGTTTACATCTGGGAGTGATAGTAACTGGGAAGGAACAAAAGGGAGGCTCCTCAGATGCTGGCAATGTACTGTGTCTTGATTTGAATGATGGGTACACTGGGGTTGACATTTGTAAAAATTCTCTAAGCTGCTCACTGGTGATTTGTGCATTTTTCTGTATATAGTTGTATTTCAATGGAAAAACTTTTAAAAAATCACATTTCCCTGCTCTTTCCACTGAATAAAACAAGAACCAATGTATCAACACAGTAGTAATCAGCACCCCTGAGCTAAGACTGTAGTTTTGAAATACTATTTCTCATTAAAAGGACAAGGAATTTTACAGAAATGGCTGATTCTAAGGGAAAGGAAATGTAAAAGATAAGTCTGGATCACACCAAGAGCAAGGACACTATTAAAGATCACTAACAGCACAGGGACTCAGGAGTGAATCTGAGTAATACCACACTAGTCAAAGGTAGGAAAATTTGAGCATCAAAATAAAACAATAAATGAAGTGGAGGTAAACACTTCAAATATGTTAATATCTATGAGTTAGCTCAAAGTGTCATCAAATAAGCCTCACTGGTCAACTTTGGAGGATGGAAACATTATTTTGAATATAAATAGGGAAAAGAATCAAGCATCAATTTTTGCTGTATTATCTGCACTGTAACCAAATAATTGAAGAGAACAAGTTTCTATTTACGTAAGTACTTGAGCTAAAAAATGAAGGGCTGGCAGAATGAGAATATTACCATTTTGCAGCTCCTAATGAATTAACAGATCCAGGCAATGATCATCAATGGCAGGTAACATCACAAAAAGAGATTCCAGATATGATATCCCTCCTGATGGACATTCCCAACACCACCTATGCAGTAGTTGGGCAAAACTAAAACAACAAACAAACACTTTGAATACACAGGAATTCTGCCAATTTACACAAAACATAAGGGACAGAGGAACACATTAAACAGCAGTATGGGGACCCAAACCAAATCTAGACCAAGGAAAATCTACAAGACAAACAACTTACTTTCTTCAAAGAAAATTACAATCAAACACATAAACACACACAAGAAATGGAAGAACCTATTGACTTAAAGAGATTTAAGAGTCATAAGTCAATCGCAATATACGGGCCTTATCTGTATCCCAATTCAACAAACAAACCATAAGAAAATAAATAGCAAGACATAATCAGGAAAATGTAAACACTGACTAGATATTAAAGTACTGTTAAATTTTAGGTGTCATCCCCATCAAAATACCATCCACTTTTTTCAAAGAAATGGAACAAATAATCCTAAAATTTGTATGGAACCAGAAGAGACCCAGAATAGCCAGAGAAATACTGAAAAAGAAAAGCAAAGCTGGTGGCATCACAATTCCGGACTTCCAGCTCTATTACAAAGCTGTCATCATCAAGACAGTATGGTACTGGCACAAAAACAGACACATAGATCAATGGAACAGAATCGAGAGCCCAGAAATGGACCCTCAACTCTATGGTCAACTCATCTTTGACAAAGCAGGAAAGAATGTCCAATGGAAAAAAGACAGTCTCTTCAACAAATGGTGTTGGGAAAAGTGGACAGCCACATGCAGAAGAATGGAACTGGACCATTTCCTTACACCACACACAAAAATAGACTCCAAATGGTTGAAAGACCTAAACGTGAGACAGGAGTCCATCAAAATCCTAAAGGAGAACACAGGCAGCACCCTCTTCGACCTCAGCCGCAAGCAACTTCTTCCTAGAAACATCGCCAAAGGCAAGGGAAGCAAGGGCAAAAATGAACTACTGGGATTTCATCAAGATCAAAAGCTTTTGCACAGCAAAAGAAACAGTCCACAAAACCAAAAGACAACCGACAGAATGGGAGAAAATATTTGCAAATGACATATCAGATAAAGGGCTAGTATCCAAAATCTATAAAGAACTTATCAAACTCAACACCCAAAGAACAAATAATCCATTCAAGAAATGGGCAGAAGACATGAACAGACATTTTTCCAAAGAAAACATCCAAATGGCCAACAGACACATGAAAAAGTGCTCAACATCGCTCGGCATCAGGGAAATCCAAATCAAAACCTCAATGAGATACCACCTCACACCCGTCAGAATGGCTAAAATTAACAAGTCAGGAAATGACAGATGTTGGCAGGGATGCGGCGAAAGGGGAACCCTCCCTACACTGTTGGTGGGAATGCAAGCTGGTGCAGCCACTCTGGAAAACAGTATGGAGGTTCCTCAAACAGTTGAAAATAGAGCTACCATACGATCCAGCAATTGCACTACTGGGTATTTACCACAAAGATACAAATGTAGGGATCCGAAGGGGTACGTGCACCCCAATGTTTATAGCAGCAATGTCCACAATAGCCAAACTGTGGAAAGAGCCAAGATGTCCATCGACAGATGAATGGATAAAGAAGAGGTGGTATATATACACAATGGAATATTATGCAGCCATCAAAAGGAATGAGATCTTGCCATTTGCAACGACGTGGATGGAACTGGAGGGTGTTATGCTGAGTGAAATAAGTCAATCAGAGAAAGACATGTATCATATGACCTCACTGATATGAGGAATTCTTAATCTCAGGAAACAAACTTGAGTGTTGCTGAGTGGTGGGGGGTGGGAGGGATGGGGTGGCTGGGTGATAGACATTGGGGAGGGTATGTGCTATGGTGAGCGCTGTGAATTGTGCAAGACTGTTGAATCACAGATCTGTACTTCTCAAACAAATAATGCAACATATATTAAGAAAAAAGAAAAAGAACAAGATAGCAGGAGGGGAAGAATGAAGGGGAGTAAGTCGGACGGGGAGAGGAACCATGAGAGACGATGGACTCTGAAAAACAAACTGAGGGTTCTGGGGGGGGGGGGGGGGGTTAGCCTGGTGATGGGTATTAAGGAGGGCACGTTCTGCGTGGAGCACTGGGTGTTATGCACAAACAATGAATCATGGAACACTATATCAAGAACTAATGATGTAATGTATGGTGATTAACATAACAACAACAAAATTTTAAAAAAAATTTAGGTGTCAAAGTGGTATTGTAGTCATGTTTTTATGGGGAAAAAAGTCCTTTTAGAGGTACATACTAAAAAAATTACAGACGAAATAATGTCTGGGATTTGCTACAACAGGGAGTCAGAGGGATTTAGATGAAGAACGATCGGCCATGTTTTAACAGTTGCTAAAGTTGAGCATAACTGTTTGCTAGCGCTGCCATAATGAAGTAACACAGACTGAGTGACTAAACAACAGAAATTTATTTCTTCACAGTTCTGGAGGCTGGAAGTCTGAGATCGAGGTATTGGCATGTTTTGTTTCTTCTGAGGCCTCTCTCCTTGGCTTGCAGATGGCTGCCTTCCCACCATGCCCTCACATGGTCTCCCCACTGTGAGCATATATATCCTAATCTCCTCTTCTTACAAGGACACCAGTCATGCTGGATTAAAGCCCACATATATGATTTCATTTTCGTTTAATTACCTCTTTAAAGGCCCTTTCTCCAAATACATTCACATTCTGAGGTACTGAGGGTTAGGTCTTCAACATATGAATTTGGAGGGGACGCAAATCAGCCTGTAACACTGGGCAGTCATGACAATGTGTTCATTATACTGTTCACTCTACTTTTGTTTAAGATTGAAATTTTCCATAATAGAAAGTTTTAACATTTTTTTTAAATGAGAAAATCAGTGGAAGAGAAAAATAAAGTTTAGCTAGTGTGAACTATTCCACCTAATCTAGGTAGAAACCTAATCATTTATCTTTTATTTTTCCAATTACTGGCTTGATAATCTGTAGGCCTACTAGCAGGTCACCTTTTACATTCTTGAGGTGCGTCCATTCCCAGTATCTAAGGAAACCAAGGGTATATCCAATCCAAACTGCAGTGAGACCTCCTCCAGTGCCAGGCAAAGAGAGAACTAGAGTCCTCTTAGTTCAGCACTGACTGGACTTTGCTGACGCACAATGCTGCTATTTGTTCCTTCACAATATAGCATACTTGCTTGCTTAGCACAGCAAATAAAAGTGACCTTGACAGCCTATATCATGGCACACACTGAAATGTTTGAGGGAAGACAACTGCATCTCTTCATGATAGGTTCAGCCACTGCACTTAGGTACCAAAGTTCAAGTCCTTCGCTCTCAGCTCTTTTAGTTCATTTATGCCATCTCTTACTAAGACGCTTCCAAGAGAACTGAGTCAGGACAGTTCCAACATATCATGGATTCAGAAGACCCAATTCATGAAGATGAAATAAGATAAATATCCAAATTAGCAAAATGGGAGAGAGTGGTTAATACCCACATAGAGTTTAGACAGCTGACTTCCATTTCTGGCAATATGGTAGATCATGATAACTGAGAAACTTACCATCTGGAAATGACGCACAAAATATAGTAAACACCTTTTTAAATACATAACAAAACATGCAAGAAAGTAAGGGAAATCCCTAAGGGTAAATCCAGAAACAAAATTAAAAAAAGCAGAAGTTCAGATAGCCCTCATGAATTTTGCTGGACTTAACAACTGTTGGGGAGGAAAACTTTTTCTCTACTCTTCAAAATTGTTCCAACTGGTCTAAGGATTAAATTGGCATGAGAGGGCGCCTGGGTGTCTCAGTTGGTTAAGCGACTGCCTTCAGCTCAGGTCGTGATCCTAGAGTCCCAGGATCGAGGCCAGCATTGGGCTCCCAGCTCAGCGGGGAGTCTGCTTCTCCCTCTGACCCTCCTTCGTTTCATGCTCTCTCTCTCAAATAAATAAAATCTTAAAAAAAATAAATTGGCATGAGACCTATTAACAGGGGAAAAAAGCCCTGTTTAATTAAGTGTGCATGGCAACCCAATGAAGAAACTGACACCTAAAGAAATGGCTGAGGCAGACAGTTTTTATACCTTTTAGACAGACAATAAATCTGTGAAGAATTGACAAGACAAAACTTACATTCAGGGGATTTAATTAGTAAGAAATTTTAAACAGGGCTGGGGTAGTAAGTAAAGTAACAAGAGTTGTTTATACAGCCATCTCCACTCTGAATTCCCTATCTCTAGTAATAAGGATATCTTCATACCTTCTGGTATGAGGGAAAAGTACCTTTTACATGGGAGATTTATTTCCTGCTTTCTGGAGAAAAAGGGGTTCAGAATCCTTTTTTGCATTGTTTCTTACATAACTCTTAATTTAATATCATCAATATGCCAAAAGGGCACACCTGGGAAGCCTATCCTTGGCTCCTCTATGGCCAAGAAGCTATCATTTTAATAGCCATGTAAAGACCAAAAAAATAGCCTTGGACCCATGGTAGGAAAATGGAGCAGAAGTTCTTAACAAGGGGCACCTGGGTGGCTCAGTTGGTTAAGCATCTGCCTTCAGCTCAAGTCATGATCCTGGAGCCCTGAGATCAAGCCCCACGTCAGGGTCCCTGCTCAGTGGGGAGTCTGCCTCTCCCTCTGCCCCTCACCCTGCTCATGCTCTCTCTCTCTCTCTCTCTCTCAAATAAATTTTAAAAACCTTAAAAAAAAAAAGAAGTTCTCAGCTTTGCGCAGTGGCAGTATCGTAGCCAATGAGGTTTATCCGAGGCGCGATTATTGCTAATTGAAAAAAAGAAGTTCTCAACAAGAGTCAGGACCCTCAAGACTGCCATCCTCAGTAAAACTGTGAATTAAGAATATCACCCATCAGCAAAGTGATTTAACAAGACAGCTTTCTGGTTTCATCCTGTGCTTTGAGTCTAATTGTCTTTAAAATCAATACTACTCTGAGAGTTTTATCCATGGACCTTTTATCTCCTGTGTTTGCAGTTCACATTTGTACTACCTTTGTGTAGGGATTTCTACACTGAAAGATTCACACAAAAAAGCCATCTCAGGCTGATAATACCCCTGGTATGCCTGAAAGAAAGAACTATCTAGAGGGACACACCTTTAGTCAAGCCCACAGGACTCCAGCAGATAAAACTCCACCAAACGTGAGCGCACAACCCATAATTATATGATACTTAAGAAAATGTGAGGATTTAACCCACTCATACATAACTGAACCATCTGAAACCCAGATGTTTTAATGACTTGCCAAAGTCACATGGTTTTTTAGTGGCTGAGCCAGACCAGAGCTCAGGTCTTATGAACTGCTTGCAAATGATATATTTTTTTTCTTCAGAAATATGCCTTCTTTTCATTTGGAACTTCTCTCTCTTGAGACTCTAAGGGGAAAACCAGTCTAATTGTCTTTAAATTCAACATTCCAACATTGAAAAATGAGCCTTCTGCCCTCAAATAAGTGGATTATGCCAGTATGATTCTTCAAGTTCACAGGTATTCTGATCTGTATTCTAGAAATACTCTGCACCTGAAAAAATATATTTTAAAATGTGCTACTCAGCACGGTCATCATCTGCTAAGCAGAACATCCTTTTGGAAAGTAATTTTGTTAAACACACCAACAGTTTTCAATGTAATGTTCCTTGGAGTAAATCATTCTTAGGACATTCTCAGAGATGTGAACAACAGTTTAGTGCTCAATTATGCTCACACTTTTGTAATCTACAATGACAAAAAAATTAGAAACAGCCTAATGTTCCACAAGGAGGAATAGTTACACAAATTATAGAATATATTTAGAATAGGGGTTTTGTTTTGTTTTTGAGACAGAGTGAGAGAGTGAGTTGGGGGGTGCAGAGACAGAATCTCAAGCAGGCTCCAAGCCCAGCGCAGAGCCCAATGCAGGGCCCAATCTCATGACTCTGAGATCCTGACCTGAACCGAAATCAAGAGTCGGATGCTTAACCAATTGAGCCACCCAGGCAACCCTAGAATAGATTGTTATATGGCCTTTAAAACGAAATCTTTAAAGACTTTGATACAAAACTGAGTGGGGAAAAGGTAATATGAAAATATACACGTATAAACCACCACTAGGGTGGCTGTTATAAAAAAAAGTAAGAAAACAGTAAATGTTGGCAAAGATGTGGGGAACCTGAGGTTCTTGTGCTCTGCTGATTATAATGTAAAATGATACAGGTGCTGTGGAAAGCAGTATGGCAATTCCTCAAAAAATTAGACATTGAATTACCATATGATCCAGCAATTCCGTTTCTGGGTATATACCCCAAAAGAAATGAAGGCAGCGATGTCAGTAGGTATTTGTACAACCATGTTGTTAGCAACTTTATGCAAAATGGCCAAAATGTGGAAGCAATCCAAGTGTCTGTCAACAAATGAATGGATAAACAAAATGTGGGACATCCACACAATGGAATAGTATTCAGCCTTAAAAAGGAAGGGAATTCTGATACCTGGTACTAAACAAATGAATCTTGAAGACATGATGCTCGGTGAAATAAGCCCATCACAAAAGGATAAATATCATACAGTTCCAAATATATGAGGTCCCTAGAGGAGTCAAATTCATAAACACAGAAAGTGGCATTGTGGTGACCAAGGGCTGGGAGTGGGAGGAGAGGAAATAGGGACTTAGTGTTCAATGAGGACAGAGTTTCAGTTGGGGAAGATGAAAAAGTTCTAGAGATGGATGGTGCTGATGGTTGCGCAATGTGAATGGACTTAATGCCACAGAACTATACACTTGAAAGGTAAATTTTATCACAATAAATAAATATGTGAAAATATACAATATGTATAAAATATATGCTAATAATGTACATATACATATTGTACATATAATTATGTATATATGTATCTAGTAACATATAAGTCATATAAAGAAAGACAGCATGTGGTGAATGGGTTGGTAGGTATAAAAACTGGTAAGATTCATGGTATATTCATTTCCTATCACTGCTATAACAAATTACCATAAATTTGATGTCTACAGTTACAGTCTCTTATAGTTTTGGGGGTTGGACATCAGAAATCCATATCGCTGGGCCAAAATCAAGGTGTCAGCAATGCTGGGCTCTTTCCAGAAGGCTCCAAGGGAGAATCCATTTCCTTGCTTTTGCAGCTTCTAGAAGCTGCCTGCATTCTTTGGCTCACAGCCCTTTCCTCCCTCTTCAAAGCCAGGGGCATCTTGCCTTAATGGTGACTTTGTCTTCTTCTGTGTCAAATCTCCCCTTGCTTCTCCCTTCTAAGGATACCTGTAACTGCATTTAGGCCCCATTGGATTATCCAGAATAATCTCCCCATTTCAAGATTCTTAATTTAAGGCCACCTTTCATCACAGAAGGTAACAGTCGTCCTTTTGCCATAGAAAGTAATAGTCATAGGTTCTGGGGATTAAGACATGGCTATATTTGGGGGCCATTATTCAGCCTACTCACACGTGGATGGAAAGAAAGAAGGAAAGATAACAGAAGGAAAGGTCATGAAATATTAGTAGTAGCTAAATGTGTATTCTAGAATCATGAATTGTTTTCCTCTATATACTTTTATATAGTTTATAATTTTTTTTGCAATAAACAAGTTTTAGGATAAAAAAATACTACTGAAAATGCAAATATAGCTCAGTGTATTGGGGGTGCTTTTCCAGGTGTGGGATGGATTTAACTCAATCTCATATAACTCTCCTGATGACCACAGTAATCTATCTGTAGACATCAATCCTCTAACAGGAATGTTGTCCATAATGTAGAACCAAAATAAGTTACCTACTTATGACTTTGTTCAGGAATGAATCCAGGCAAAATTAAAATGAATTTCCTATATAGAGAAAGGTTAATTTAAAAAAAAAATGTGATGCTACAGTTAGAAGTCATTTCATAAAACCGAGCTCTTAATTCCCAGCATGGCCTTGGTTTGCACCCAGTTGGCTCATCTGTAATATTTATGGCTCCTTCTGGAAATTTTCCAGTCTCGCCACAGTTAGGTCTCTTGTCCCTAAACTCTTGTGCCACTAGCATTCATAATTAGATTTATACACATTGTCTATAAATGAGGTATATTTGATGTGGTGTTGCATTATTTTGGTAGCACGGTGAAAAAGTGAGAAAATTAAATCTCTCCCAAGGATCTTCACTATTATCCTTCAGTTAGTGATTTTTTTTTTTTTTTAAGCAAAGCACCGTGCCGAGTGTGCAGCCACATTCCAGCAGACTCTCAGCCAAAGGTGGGTGATGGTCCAGAGAGAACAAAGACAAGACAGCGATCAAGACATAGGTGTACTGGGGGAATTTACATACAGGGAGTCTAGGAGCAGCCTACTGGACAAAGCATCTGCTCTGGGATCTACAAGCAGCAAGCTTTTATGGTGTAACAACTAGTCCAGCAACTATCTGTAGCTTCTCCCTCCTTAAACAGTCAGTGTTCCAAGGCGATCAAGGCTTGCCATCCAGACACTCTTCATTACAAAGGAAATGCTTCAGGTTGACCACCCCTGGAGCCCTTGACCTTGAACGCTGAACCACATGCTCTTCCACATACTCTGCTTGAGGGAATAGAGAGGGAGAACAGGATCTCCACTTTCCCAAGATAGTGATTAATGGGCATTCAGGGTGTGCTTGCACAAGCCAGCCTTCCAGCACATACCATGTAGCTGCGTGCTTTCCGTAGAGTACCACATTCAAGTTCCTACACAAGCATAATGGTCCTTCTATAGGTGGAGAAGCTGCAGCTTACAGAAGCCATGTAACTTGACCAAAGGCACCCAAGCTAGTAACTGTTGGAGGCATGAGTGGAGGGCGGGGGGCATCTATGAAGCAACACAGAATATATACTATGGCTGATCACACACCTGAGAAGATAAACAGTCTGACTCGAGTCCCCTCACACAACTGGTCACCTCAGGTCGGATTCTTCATTAACAAATGCCTAAGTATCTGCTCTCTTCAAAGTTTCAAAACATACAAAGAAAGCAGAAGAGATCGTTTTTGCTCTTTTAAATGCCCTACAATCTAAATTGGGAGCTAATACATTATAGCCTATGATGTAAATAGAGTTACAAAGCAGTATGTAATCTCGAGAGCCCCGCACAAGTGACAGACGAAAGGCTAAGACTTAGGAACTGAGGGAGCTGTAAGGCTGGCGTTCACCATAGAAGGGTATTGGCTGATTAAGGGCATTTATCTTTACTAGTCACTTGAAGGCAGACTTATTTAATGCGATAAACCAGGGTTCTAGAGATTTTGCTCACCATAAATACCCTTTAATGACAGAACAGAAAAGATGTTGTAAGGTAAGGTGGGGGCTTTTTAAAATTTATGTTACCATCAAACTCCTATCTCCTCATGTACCAAGGCTCCAAAAGCAAATTTTTGGGAAAGACATTAGGAGGGAAAAAAGAGGGAATCATGATTTAGGGCAATGGCAGGAAGGCAAGCTGCATCAATAAATCTCTAAAGAGCAGTTTTGTGAAATAAATGGTTTCTCTCTGGAAGGCAGATGTTTATCAGTAAATACTCTTTGGAAGCACAGTTTGTTAATCTGCAGGGGGAGATTTCTGAGCACTTTTGTCCCTCAAAGGCCAGGGTGAGATAGGGGGGAGGGAAACTTGACAGTTGCTCTTGGATCTGTGTTCATGAAGCGACACAGAGCCGTGTTTCTGCTCATGGCTGATCGTAGACCTCTCCTGCTAGGATACAGGCTGGGGCCGCTTGCGCACACACGTGCGGTGCACACAGCCACTGTACCTGATTCTGGCAGAGCAACAAGGAGATTAACATTCAGAAAGGGGTCTGTCACGGGATTGTACCAGTGTTTTTGATGGTACTACATAGCACACTGGTTTCAACCTGGGTTAAGCAAGAAGAAAGGCAACCAAACTTACCTGATGAAGTCTCAAATTGGGGCTGGTGAGGGGACAAAGCAAAAGGTCGTTTCCTAACCGCTGGCGTTGCACTCAGAAGCATCTTGGGAAGGAGGCCTGAAATCTACATGGGTGGTGCAACATTCCTCCAGGCCCCTCCCCCAAGGAGACCAAGAGAGGGGAGGGATGCCTCCTCTGCTTTTAAATCTGCAGTGGAGGATGGGTTTAAGGCTTGAATGACACAAGGTACTGGAGAGAGTCAGCTGGCTAGAAACTCTGCGGAGAATTTTACTCTCCCTGAGCCCAGAGAATCTGACTCGTTTGCTATCCTTGCATACCCAGCCCTAGAACAGGACCCAGCCCAATAAATAATTGATGAATGAGCACTGAAATGAATGAATTGAATGAATATGAATGAATGCACAAATGTCATCTTAAGGCATGCATTCCCCCTCTTGGGGATCTCAGTCAGAGCAAAAGAGAGGTAACTTTCCCAGCCAGCATTTCATATCATGAGCGCTGTTTGAGCTCATGACAAAAGAAAAAAGTAGATGTCAACGGTTTTTCCCCTATGGCTGCAAATCTCAGCAGGGCCCTGATCGCAAGGTACCAACCAAATCTACAAAATATTAAAAGTTTTTCAGATTTTTACCTGAAAGGAGTAAGAGAAATTACTGTATTCATAATACCAAAGCCACTGGCAACTGCATACACACATCCTTTTCCCTATGAAAGGCAGGCTTTACCCCTCTAATGCTGGTAAGAAAATATTTGGGTAAAGTCCCTCCTGCCCCCTCCCAAATATGCCCACAAATGTTTGCTACTTACATTACCAGACCCTTTGAAAAATTTACCCTCACTTCCCATCATCAACTTTCCACAACCCCTCGGACCCCGCACACTTTGTGAGTAAAAATTTACAGGTGGCATCCAAACCCAATAAAGTCATCACTAAACAAAACCCAATAATTAGTCTGCTTTCTAGAGTCAGATACTTCTGCTAATCGGATACAAACCATCCAAAATTAGCATCTTCCTTCCCCCTCGGTGCCAACGGCACTGAGTGACTCAACCCCGCCATGCACCGGTCCCTAAAGCTCCCAGGGTTTGTGCTGACATCCTTATCACGACACACTCCCTCATCCTGTAACTGCATTCTGTCTGCATCTTCACACTCACCCTGATGAACCCCCTGTCCTTCAGCATCGCTTGGTCTGGTTTAAACACCGTCAGGCTGGGGGCTTTGGCCACACAGTGATAATGGTGGAAGATACTCTGGTAGCTGACATGATGGGGGAAGGAAGAATTCTTCTTAGTCTGTATTCTGGTTAAGGGAGAGGGATCACGCTTCTCATACTTGTTGGGTGGCCAGCCTTCAAATATAGTAATTCGCACGGGAAAATGTACTGCATGCTGGAGTTATCCTGAATTTTAACGAGTCTTTGATGATTCAGAAGGCACTGCGGGAATACTGCAATACTTGTGACTCATCGTTCTGAATATCAGTGATCACGGAGGAGTAGGTTTTGGAAAGGCCACTGACCGATGCTTCAGATTGGTTTCGGCTCAATTCTTTCTTTGCATTGAACAGGTGCAGCAAATCTCTGAATGTGCCTGGAAAAGCCCTAGGGAGTCCTAGCTGTTTTTATTATTACTATTATTATTATTGAAATATAACTGACATATAACATTGTGTAAGCTTAAGACCCACAATGTGTTGGTTTGATACATTTATATATTACAATATGATTATTACAGGGGCTTAGCTAGTACCTTTACCATGTCACATATCATTTCTTTTTTATGTGAGAACAGTTACAACGTGGTCTCTTAGCAACTTAGAAGTTTATAATACAGTGTTGATGACTATAATCACTATGCTGTGTATTAAGTCTCCCTGACTCATTTGTCTACTAGTTGTAAGCTTATACCCTTAAAACAACATCTCCCCAGGCCCCCCACCATTCTACTGTTCCTGAGAACCACCATTCTACTGTTTTTACTAGTTGAGGTTTTTTTCAGATTCTACATACAAGTGAGATCATACAGTATTGATCTTTCTCTGTCTGACTTCTCTCCCTTCCTGGCTGGTTTCTTGGTGCTCGAGCCTCCAGTATGATTTCATCCATCCAACAAATATTTAAGTTCCATCTACACGCCTGACAGAATTTCTAAATTTTTGGTTCTGGCATTACCTATTGCAAATGCTCTCCTTCCTTGAGTACCTCATCAAATAGAATAGAGGCCTCCTTGCCTCCAACTTTCTGGTAAAGGTTTGTCTTTGCCCATTTTCTTCACGATGGTCAATTATGGCAGACAGAGAAGTTTTCATAGGGCTCTTGTCTTGGCTCATCTGGTCTGGTGCGTAAGAAGGCACAAAGTGTGAAACGTGAAGAGGTTTTTAAATTATTTTCAGTTTATTGACCATTTTTCTAATTTTTTTAAAAAAGATTATTTATTTATTTGAGAGAGAGAGACAGCATGAGCCAGGGAGAGGCAGAGGAAGAAGCAGAATCCCCACTGAGCAGGGAGCCCGATGTGGGACTCGATCCCAGGACCCTGAAATCATGACCTGAGCCACAGGCATATGCTCAACTGACTGAGCCAGCCAGACACCCCCACTTTTCTAATCATAAAAAAGAACTGTACCCAAACTCATCCCTATGTCAAGCTGAGAGGCACCCCAAAACTTAGAACTGTACCCATCTCCTTCCTTTTATCATAACTCTCTGATTTGAGGGTGGGGGAACGAGGAATATATTCACTCACTGATACTTGATGCTTAATTTTATTCAAAGTTTAATTGATTTGAAGGCACACTGGAGGGAAATAGGATTCTGCAAACCAGGGACCAACATTGGCTCTGCTAGTAACCAAGCTCTAACTTGGCTTTTCTGCACTTCAACTTCCTGAATAGTTTTAAAGCAGGTACGTTATGACCTGCCCAGAGCAATGCAAGAGCAAGCAGATGACTGAACAGAAGGCTTTATATAAAACCAGCCACTGAAAAATGTCTTGGAGCTAACTGCTGCCTTTTCTCAAAAGAGTTGCAATATTTAAAAATTAACCAAGCACTTCTGACACTCAGATGTTTTCCACTGAAATTCTTTGCATTTTCTTGATATGCTCATTTCAACAGAATTAAAAAGCAATCTATCACATCAGGTATAAATGTTTTTAAATAGTGGTATTTAGCACTATCCACCAGGACAGCTGGAGTTCACAGGTTTTTACTGAAGACATGCGCAAAATAAATGGCTCTTCTTTTCTATAATAGGATAAACAATGCCACATGATTGAACACAGGTAAGCCTTGAAATCCTTCAGAGAACTTGGGAGGAAATGTCACTTTTCTCTCTTCTTTCTCTCTCGGTAAAAGAACAAACAGGACTGCAAAAAGTTCAAAGTTCCTTTCTCAGCAGCCATGAGCATCATAGGCTGCAGGCTGCCATACATATCCCATTATGGAAGGCAGAGGCTGTGAGAAACATCACTCATCAGTCTGTCTGCTTTTTGTTTCTTCCATTTCACGCGATATCTAATTTTAAGGTTCTCAAAAATGATTTAATCCAATCCTTTTCTAGGCAACAATTACAGAAATCACTTGTTTTGTGAGTCTCCAAAAGGCTATAATAATACTTAAAAGCAAAGGACAAGGCAAGAGATAGCCTTGAAAATCACATTTGAAGAAGGGAGAATGTAAGTGGAATTAGATACTCCACGTGTTGAGAAATGGGACCAAGTTTGGGGCTTAATTGATTTAAATCCTAACTTTTCACTCAGATTATTCGAAATAGCATCTATTTCAAGCTGGGTTTGTTGCCAAGCTAATCTTTTTTTAAACTACAGCCATAGAGGCTTGTTGTAGAACTCTGAAGCAGTGCAGAAAGAACGAGCCATGCCCCAGCCATGGGTCCCTCACCCCTGGTCCCCCAGTCCCATTCCCCAGAATCTGTGTACCCTTCCAGACATTTTCACTGCACGTACTAGCGTGTTTTCACACACACATATGGAATTAAAACATACTCTGTGTCCTCAGGGGGCCTGCGTGGCTCAGTCGTTAAGCGTCTGCCTTCGGCTCAGGTCATGGTCCCGGGGTCCTGCGATCGAGCCCCGCATCGGGCTCCCTGCTCGGCACGGAGTCTGCTTCTCCCTCTGCCTCTGCTCCTCCCCCTGCTTGTGCTCTCTCTCTCTCTCTCAGAAATAAATAAAATCTTAAAAAAAATACTCTGTGTCCTATAATCTGACCATACATCCAGATGATCTGTAGCAAGTAAGCTATGAAGTGAGGTAGCTTTTCTGCAGGACTGTCAATGTGCCGTCTTCATGGGGCAGCATGGGGAATATGAACAGGGCTGTTTCTTCTAATATGAAATCGTGAAGATGGGTATTTAGGGTGCTAGGGTTTATTTATGTCCCAGTCTCCTTCTGAGCAAGAGAAAATCATCCTGGTTCTACTCCCACTCACTCAGAAAACACTTTATGTAGTGAGTTACATGGCAGCTGGTGGGCTAGGCTCTGGGGGTTCTGGGCCCAATCATGGAGCTTTGGTCCTGCCCTCATGGAGCTTCACAGAATGCTCTCCCTATAAACCACTGTCTCTGAGAGAATCTGCTCATCAACTCAAGCCAACCTTTATTGAGCACCTATCAGGAACTGAGCTCTGTTTTAAACATGTTAATGCAAAGATGAACAAGGTTTCAAATCTGTCCTTAAGAATCCCAGTCTAATGGGGAAATAGATTATTCTGTCACCATGGGAGCAGTGGGAAATATGCACGGTTCTATTGCCAGGCAGGAAGAGGGGTCACATAGCTTTTCGGGGACTGGAGGGTTGTTGGGAAGGTTTCCTGAAGCCTGTGGGTAGAGTTGGGGCAGGGTTATGTCAGGGGGGAGGAGACAAGGTGAGCAGGTACCTCCTTCAGAGCACGCACAGGGAGAACGTGGAAAGCTTCGCAAGTGTGTAAGGACTTTGGACAGATCCTAGGCAAGATGGGCATACTGATCTGGGCAGCAGGATAGAGGTGGGCGTGAAGGTTCAGAGAGCTCACTAGTAACAGCTGTAGGAGCCCGAAAACCCACCCAGCGGACTGAGTCCAGAGGAGAAGTGAGAATCTAAGCCTGGGCAGGGTAGGAGAGAGAGACTAAAGACGTATTTTAGCGTGTAAAATGGTCAGAGTATGGCCCCCAACTGGATGTGATGTTTCACAAAAAGGGAGGGTAAGGACAACTCCCAGGTTTAAAATGTGGGGGACTGGTAGATGGAAGTCCAGTCTCTCTGGACTTAGGGGAAAATGTACATTTTTTACTTTTGCATTATCTGTAACCCTCTTATATTTCCTCTTGGCATAAAACTCCTTTTCTTATCTTAAAATACTCTCTCCATTCTACCTACCACTCCAACGTTATTTTCGTTTATTTGTTTCAAGTTTTTATTTAGATTCTAGTTAGTTAACATATAGTGTACATTAGTTTCAGGAGTAGAATTTAGTGAGTCACCACTTACATACAACACCCAGTGCTCATCACAGCAAGCGCCCTCCTTAATAGCCATCACCCATTCAACCCATCCTCCCACCACCCTGCCCTCCAGCAACCCTCAGTTTGTTCTCTATAGTTAAAAAGTCTGTTTCTTGGTTGCCTCTCCCCACCGCCATGTTCACCCGTTTCCTTTCTTAAATTCCACATATGAGTGAAATCATATGGTATTCATCTTTCTGACTTATTTTGCTTAGCATAATACACTCTAGCTCCATCCACATCGTTGCAAACGGCAAGATTTCATTCTTTCTGATGGTTGGGTAATATCCCATTGTGTATGTGTGTGTGTATATATATATATACGTATATATATATATATACACACACACACACACCACATCTTTATCTATTCACTTATCGATGGACATTTGGGCTCTTTCCATAATTTGGCTCTTGTTGATAAAGCTGCTATAAATACTGGGGTGCAGGTACCCTTTCAAATCAGTACTTTTGTACCGTTTGGGTAAATATCTAGTAGTGCACTTGCGGGATCATAGGGTAGCTCTATTTTCAACTTTTTGAGGAACCTCCATACTGTTTTCCAGAGTGGCTGCACCAGCTTGCATTCCCACCAACAGTGTAAGAAGGTTCCCCTTTCTCTGCATCCTCATCAACATCTGTTGTTTCCTGTGTTAATTTTAGCCATTGTGACAGGTGTTAGGTTTTGATTTGTGTCTCACTGTGGTTGTGTCTCACTGATTTGTGTCTCATTGTGTCTCACTGTGGTTTTGATTTGTATTTCCCTGATGATGAGTGATGTTGAACATCTCTGCATATGTCTGTTGGCCATCTGGATGTCTTCTTTGGAAAAATGTCTATTCCTGTCTTCTGCCCATTTTGTAACTGGATTATTTGTTTTTTGGGTGCTGAGTTTCAACAAATGGTGTTGGGAAAACAGGAGAGCAACATGCAAAAGAATGAAACTGGACCACTTTCTCACACTATACACAAAGATAAATTCAAAACGGGTGAAAGACCTCAATGTGAGACAGGAATCCATCAAAATCCTAGAGGAGAACACAGGCTGCAACCTCTCTGACATTGGTCATAGCAACTTCTTACTAAGGGTTATGTCTCCTGAGGTAAGGGAAACAAAAGCAAAAACAAACTTTTGGGACTACAGCAAAATAAAAAGCTTCTGCACAGCGAGGGAAACAATCAACAAAACTAAAAGGCAATCTTTGGAATGGGAGAAGGTATTTGCAAATAACATACCTGATAAAGGGTTAGTATCGAAAATCTGTAATAAACTAATCAAACCCAACACCCAGTGTTCTTTAAATAACAGCTTTCTCACCTCCGATTCAATCTTCAACCCGCCACAGTCCACCAACGGCCCCCACAGCCGCTGACGATGCCGCAGCTGCACCCTCCCTCCTGGACCTCTGGATGTGGACTCTCCCAGCGGGCTGCCTGCCCACCCCGTTCCTGGAATCCAGTTCTGTCTTGGGCTCCCTCCTCCTCACATCCTCCCCAGGCTGTCCTGTCCACGCTTGTGGCCTGACCTCCATCTCCACACCGAAGCCTCCCAATCCTAAGGCCAGACAGTCTTCCTAAATTCCAAAGTCACGTATCCGGCTGCCCGCATTCAGTCATGTCAACCTTGTCCCGAACTCATCTCTTCTCCCCTCCTACATCCTCTGCCGGAGCAAACGGCACTGCACGCACTCATTCACCAAAGCCCATGCACAAAGCACCCCTCTGCTCCCGCCTTTGCACTGCTGTTCACTCTGGCCGACATGTCCTTCCTTTCTGAAAAAAATCTATTTGACACATACACAACATTATATGCAAAGTCACCATCCCAGATTTTTGCTTATTCTGTCTTTATTTAAAATAGACTTAAAACATGCATTAAATACAACATTTAATACATATAAAACTCTGTTACTGAAGAATAATATAACAAACAGCCATAAACCTATCATACAACCCGAGAACTAGAGTATTACTAATGACCTGCATCCACCTAGGTGTCCCTCTGTGATCCGCTTAGGTTCCCCCTCTCAGGGTTAATTCTTCTGCTCAATTTTGGTTTATCAGTGTTACTTCTTCTTTTTTTTACAACATAGTTTTACCAGTTACGTGCGGTTAGACAATATATTCTTTGGTTTTGCTTGTTTTTGAGCTCCATAAAAATAGCATCACAGCCCATGATCTCCTGGGGTCTGCTTTTGTTCTTATTTCCTGAGATTCATTCTTATTGTCCCATATAGCTGCAGTTCATTCATTTCCACTACTGAATAATAACCACTTAGTATGAATATACCTAACTTATTTACCCATTCCCCTACAGACAGATGGACATTTCGGGTGTTTCGGTTCTTGACTATCATGAAGATGTTGCTATGAACGTTCTTGCCCACACCCCCGGGCACATGTGTGCAAGTTCGTTGGATACCCGAGGGGGAGTCTGAGTCGTAAGCCAGATCCTAACACGTGCAAGAGTTCAGCTTTGGGAGGTAGCATGGTTTTCTGAAGCAGAGGTGCCTGGTCATGTGCCTGCACCCTGAGAGTTCTCACAGAGCTTCTACGGCACCCCGTATCATCAGGCTCCTTAACTTCTGCAAAATATGGATGTAAAATGGGATCTCGTTGTCGTCTTTATTCATATTTCTGATCTCCGAGGCTGTGGAACACCTGTTTTATAAGCCATGTGTATTTCCTCTTCTGGGAAATGCCTTTCCAGTCTAATTCTGCCAAGTTTCTCTTTTTCTTAAATAGGAACCCTCTATCTATTCTGCTTACTAATCCTTTGTCAGTCAAGCGTAGTACAAATATCTCAAGTCATGGTTTGTCTTTTCACTACTTTAAATTATTAGCTTAACATCAATCTTAAAAAAAAAAAAAACAGTTGATTTAATCATCTTTTCTTTTTGTGGTTAGTCCTTTATGTCTCGAGGGATTCTTTCCTGCCCTTAGGCTTGTCCACGCAAACACTGAAATATGTCTTTTTTGTATTTAAGACCTCAATATATTTGGAATTGATGGTTGGATAACACGTGAGGCAGAAACCAAATTTCACCTTTTCCCTTCAGATAAGCATTGTTGCAGCACCCCATGTGGAGTCACCCTGCCTGTCCTCCCGGATGCGCCAAGCCACCTCCACCATGTTGTGAAGGTCAACACACTCACGGGTTATCCTGCAGGCTCCTCATTTCACGGCACTGCTCGGAATGCCCACCTCTGCACCACGTACAACAAAACCTACTACCTCGTAACCTCTTCTTCACATTTGGAAGCACTCAGCCATTCTTAGTCCTTTGCTTTTCCATATAAATTTAAATATCTGCTTGTCATATTGAACCCAGACTCTACTATAATTTCTGCTGGAAATGGCACTGAACCTATAGATCAATTTGGGAAGATGTGATACCTTTACAACCCTTCATACTCCTGTTCATGAACAAAGACAGCTTGTTCCTGCCTTGTTTCTTCATCTTCATCCCTCACATCCCAAATCAGGCCTTCACCTAAGCATTGCCCTCCCAAAATATCCCTACCGCCATCCTGACTAAAGTAGGCTAAGTGTGTCTTTCATGTGCTGACTTTGTCAGATGCCTGCAATAGTCTAAGCCAAAGATGATACAGGCTGAGTGTGAGGTTTCATGTTGGAGTGGTGGCACCATTCTTCATGACTGAATTTCACGGTTGGAGAGGGATGAGACGAGACACATGGAGGTGTCTGTCTGTCTGCCTGCCTGGAAGGGGCTGTTGGGTGTACGCTGTGCTCTTCAGGACAGAGCTTAGATGGGGATGCTGACTCCGTGAGATCACCCCCTGGAACTACACATGCCAAAGAGGCCACTAATGCCAGGCCCTTGAGGCACCAGGATTTAAATGGGCAGAGGAAGAAAAAAAAAACTATGAAAACGGCTGAGAAATGATCAGAAACACAGAAGGATAAGCAGAGAGTGATGCCAAGGGGGAAGCAGGGAAAGGAGAGTTTTGAAGAAGTGGGTCTGCGTTGTCCAGGCCCACGCAGATGACAAATCTCTGGGAAGGCCACTGGGTCTAACCTCTGAGAGGTCACTGATGCCAGAAGAGGCAGGTAAAAACCTAACTTCACTGGGTTCAAGAGAGAAAGGGGGAGCAGGTGGGGGGCACACAGCAGTCAGTCAGTATCTGTTGAGGGCATGTCGGAGAGAAACAGAAAGAAGGCGGACCATTCTTACGCGAGTTCAGCTGTGAGTGCAGCGAGGACAGAGGAGAATCTCTCAAAGGAGAAATGGGTTGTCATACACCCGATCTCCCCACCATCCCACCAACCAGACTCCTCAGTGTGGACAGCAGAGCAAGCGGCAGAGAGAGGAAGATGCCAAACAAGCGCCTCTTTAGAGGGAAAAATACTGTGGGATCTTCAGTGAAAATGATGACTATGAGTGGGTTCGAACGACAGCCACAGACGGCGACAACCAGAAGAGGTTCTGCATGGACAGGCACTGACACCGCCTTCAGGACGGCCACCTACCTGCCTTCCAAGTGTGTGACCTAAACAAGGGAGGGGGCTTCAACTTGCATGTTATATTCTTTCATGAATATACAGGGGCTCGAACTTGCACAAACTTGTTTCTGTCTTTGGAAAAAAAAGGCATCCCTCATGGGATGAGATGAACAGTACATTTAAGGAAGCCATTCTGTCACATAACCAGCTGAGGGAAGAGATGGTAAATACCTAATGAAATCAGGAGACTCTTAGCAACTCTAATTCTGACGAAACACAGTCAAATATTCGGAGGAGGTTACCCTTTCTCACAGAAGAAGGTACCAAGAATAACACACCTGTTACAGAACAGAAGATAAGTCTCCCGACTAAGTGCCTCGGGAAACTGAGTCCCGTTCTCACTCACGCACAGACCGACTGTACCTCAAGAAGCACACAGCTGTGTATGCTTCAAGGGCAAGTGGTGGCTGAAAGGTCCATTCCTCTGTAAGTCCACGTGGATACACTGCAGATGTGGAGGGTCCTCCTTCTCCGAAGATTTTTTCCTTTCACCTCCGATGCACTTGAATGTACATCTGCTAGAACTGCTTTGGGAACCAAGGCTTAAATCACGAGAGCCAAGGGAGAGGGCTGTCACACAGAACATGAGTCCTAACAGTTCATGGGACACGAACGCAGCTTCCCTGTCCCAGTCACAGTGTAAACGGGGCTCTAATCCCAGAAAGGGCACCTCATGCAGGCAGTCCAGTCTTTATCAACTGCGATCCCCTGGTATCTTTTCGCTTCCGTTAATCTATTCCCTTCCCAGGAAGACTAACCGTGTGCTGAGCTGGAGGCGCTACCCATTGAGCTCTACAGAAGCTACTGTGTGTCAGATCCCCTGCTACATGCCCTATGTGCATCACCTCATTTATCGGCCCCTCAGGCCCATGACAGAGGAACTGGTGTCCCCACTGTACAGAGGAGAAGACAGTGTTGGAGAGTGGAAGCAATTTGCCCGCATTGCACAGCGAGTGGCAAAGGTGAAATGTGAATCCAGGTATGTCCGACGTCAAAGTCCATGTTCTTAGCCATTTCCCCCAAAATAACTGAGAACACATCAGTGTGCTGTCCTGCACTGCAGGAGTCTGCAGTCGGGTCGGCACAGAAATGGGGGGAATTGAGTGCAATCTCACTGCTCGTCTGTCCAACTCTGCACAGGACACAGCGGCTCAGCCGAGAGCCTACTCAGCTCCAGAAAACAGTGACAAGATGCTAACCACCCTGAGCAGCCACTTCCTCGCCCCACCTCCTTCTTCGCCCTCAGGGCACAGAATATGAAACTAGAAGAGGACAGAAATGCTAGAAGAACAGCCCTGTGTCTGACCACCCTAGGGCAAACAGCCTGAGCATCTCTGAGCAGTCAGCGGTGAGAGCGGGCCTTCGGCCAAAGGGACTTCCGCACGCATGTAACCGGGACTTCAGAAAATGAAAACGAGGTCTTCCAGAGGGAGAGCAGAGTTGTACTTTCTTCCCTGTCAGAGTGCTGTTGCGACCGCTTTAGATTAAAATGCCCCATTTCGCACAGGGTGATTTTGCCACAGGGTCACGTTTTTCTATACATTTCTCTACTCAGCTAAGTCTCAGGCCTTTTTCTCAGAGAGCAAGAGAAAAAAAAAATAATAGTAAGTGGCCTCCTAGACGCAAGGTAAAAATGGGGAAAAAAAAAAAAAAGCAAGGTGACTTGCTATGAAATGCAGAAGACCTCTAACTCCAGCTTGTCCTGTCTGTGGGGACCAGGAAAACCACCAGCGCTGTGCTTGCTGCTCTTCACTCAAGGTCCCCCGGAAAGGAGCCGCTTGCTTCCCAAGGACACAGGAAGGCCCTGCTCCTCTGCAAGGTTCCACCAAACAGTCTTCCAAAGCCTGGAGCAGAGTGAGGCGGCCGGGCTTATACGTTGCTACTACTGCTGTTCATTTTAAAGGCACTCTGGACTCTATTTCCTTGAGGATCCTCAAGCAGAGAAAAGGATTTTAAAAATAAATAAATAAACAAGTTACTCTGTGTCGTATCCCAAAATGGGTCCCAGCCATTTCTCAACCTCAGCCACAGACATGTTCTTCCGCAGAGCATAATCCTCAATCTGCAAAAGATTAGAAGCAGCATATCAAACCAAAATGATAAGACTTTCTGAAGTGAGGTTTCCACAGGATTTGCTAGGAAACCCGAAATGCCTTCCATTTCTTGTCGTAATAGCAATCTACTGAGTTAGATGGAGATGGATATTTATCTGTTCACCAAGTCGCCTCATTCTCTGGGCAGGAAACAACACGCAGTAAGTTGCTGGTGCCGAGATGCTGGCTGGAGTGTGTGAGTGCTGGGGGTGTAGGTGTGCAAATGGGAGGGCGAGCATCGGGGTAACGAGCTGATATCAAATTAAGACATTAACTGGGGGTAAATTTCATCACGCTTTCCCTCCCTTTTGATTCTCATTCACATGTAAAATAAAACAGGTTCTTCAGTTCCATTTAAGACAAGATAGGCATCTAGGGAAGCCATACACAAAGAAACGGCTAACTTACCTGATCCTTGGAAATTTTCCCCACTGCAAAGTATTTGGACTTCAAATTGGAGAAGTAAAGGCCGGATACTGCTGAAGCAGGTGCCATTGCTAGGGATTCCGTTAACCTAATGCCTGCAGAGAGCAACACAGGGGCGGGGGGCAGGGGTGGGGGGAGAAAATGCTGATTTCTCCAGTGCCTAGCATAGGGCCTGGCGGTTGGCAGCACCCAATAAGCTCTTGTTTAGGAACGAACAGGTGAATGAAAGTGAGCTCACGCCTTGTAGGTGGACACATGACACAGCATGAAATTCAGGCCGATCTCCTCCAACCCAGGGGGACAGACCTTGAAAAGACCGTCTGTACCCCCCCGCCCCCTGCCAGTCCTCCAATCTCAGGGACAGAGGCCTCCACTTGGTCCTATACCTGGGCCTCTCAGAGAAGGAGCGCCAGCCCTGGGAGGAAGGCACCATCTGGACCCCCAAGCTCCTGCCCCTTGGGATGACCAACAGTTGGGCCCTGAGAATGAGCCCACAGGACACAGAGGGAGCACCGGGCTGCCCCATCCAAGCCTCTCATCTTATGGACAAGGAACAGAGCAACACAAAGCTTCAGCACGTTGCTGGAGATCACCAGGAAGCTCACGGCAGGGAAGGACTCGAACCTGTATCGTACAGTTCTGGGAGTCCACACCATTCCTGCCGATGTACGTCCAAAAGCCTCAGTCCCTCACCTGAACCCAAGTCCCCTTCACCTGATCGGCACTGATGGCATGCTTCTGATTCATTCCACTGACACTGTTAGTTGTGATAATAAAGGGGAAAAGCTGAGAGGCGGGGGCGGTGTCCAGAGACTCGGTCTGTGAGCGGAGGGGGGAGGAGCTGACGGGAACTACGTCACTGAAGGCTCTGAAGGCCGCTGATGGTGAGATTAGAAGCAGGGACAGCCCTGTAGCAGGAAATCAGGGCAGGAGATGGGTGGGAGCTACGATAAGCTAAATTCTCATCCATTACAGCCCAAGATAAACTAATGGGAATTGATCCATCTAAAAGTGGGGGGTGTGAGACGGCTATTCAGTAATGTGGACGTAAAACAGTGCGATCAAGAGCTAGACAGGAGGAAGGGGGGTTCATTCCAAGCCTTCCCACGTGTTGACACGGGTGGCCACATGTGCACTGCTGTGTGTGACCGGAGCAGGCCCATGACCCGCACAGGGAAGGAGGGCGCTCCCCGCTCCCCGCACACACCCGTGCACCGCTCCACGTCGGCGAGCTTCCACATGGTGAGCTTCTCGCTGTGGTCGGGCTGGCTGGGGTAGCCGGGCGCCGGCCGGATGCCCTCGTAGCGCAGCCGCCGCAGGTCGGCGACGTCCAGCTCTTCGCACCTGCAGTAGGCCCACAGCTCCCTGCGGACCCGCTCGTGGAGCTCCTCCGCAAAGGCCTGCAGCAGGGAGCGAGGTGTGCGTGTGGGCAGAGGCAGGAGCCCCCTGCACCGGCGCCCCCCGCCACCCTGCCCCCGCCATCAAAGCGGACCGGGGCAACCCCCACCCTCGCCTGCACCACAAGCGGGAGGAACTGGGCAAGAGGGGCCGACTGGATTCTCAGTTCGCTTGTCGCTTCATCAGCTGCTCTCTGCCCAGTTTTGGCCTCAGCCTGGGCTCTGACGTATCCTCTTCAGTGATCTGAGGATTCGAGGGCCTTGAACTGAAAGACTTCCCTGACAGTGGCCACGAGGAGAAGCGGGGACCACTACAGCTGCCAGTTCCTCCCCTGCCAGCCTCAGGGGAAGCAGAGGGGACTCCGGCCACGCACAGGAAGATGAATCTACAGAGGATCACAACACGAGAACGAGGAGCCCTGGCGTAGAAATCTGTCCTGAATTTTTCAGGCTCCTCAGGAAAACGTCACACTACAAGCAAAGGGAGACATCAGAACTACAGCGAAGAGGTCGCGGTTCTAAGGACGGCTACAAACTACAGCATCGCTGGAGGCATTCCTTTGCCCAAAAGATGATGTATGAGAGCAAATCAAGAAGGGCTGATTTTTAAAATTGCGTGTGATGCTAAGGCCAGCCTCATCTGACTCGGTAAAAACAAAACGGCAGGACATGGGTGCTAAAAGGGCTGCTTAGCGCCTGGCACCGTCACGTGCTCCCCCACCCGGTCTGTCCCCAGCGCCGCCGCTCTACCTCAGCCAGCCGGTCTCCCAGAGCCTTGACCATGATGCTGCTATAGTCGTCACACTCCTGCTCATAGGCCTTGCTCAGCTCCTCCACCCCGAAGCAGGCGACGGCAAACAGACCCAGGTAGTCGCGGACACCGGAATGCAGCGGAGCAATGAAGTCCGAGAGGCACTGGTATGGGTCCGCGCTGGCAGGGTCCTTCTCGGCCTTCAAACCCAACAGACGGACAGACAGACTGTCAGCACGGATGTGGGAGCAACACGCAACAGCAATCTTGTCTCTTCAGACGGATCTCAGCTTCACACAGTGATGTCTGTTTTGTTCCCTGTTACATCCCCAGTACTTAGAAGAGGGCCTGATATGTAGCGAGTATTCGATAAATATTTGTGGAATCAACAAGTGAAAGAAGATTCTAAAAAAATACATGATGTGACATGACAGACAGTCAAGAAACCACTGAATTTGCTCCTTCCCACATTTACTGCATGCCTCCAGGCACTGTGCTGGGAACTGGAACCCTAAACATTCATATAAAACAAATTTCCCCCAAAAGTGTTTTCAATTCAAGATCAACATTAAATCCAGAAGTTACATCCAAAAGGGATCCACAAATGCCTAAGCCTCTACTTAGCATCAACAGACACAGTTCAGCAAACTTCTGGTCAGCAACCCAGGGCCCCGTGCTGCCCGCCACAGTGGTGGCTCAGGAGACCGCGAGGCCACCCCTGGGCCAGCCTGACACCAAACCCAGAATTCAGCAGCCCAGCTTCGGGAGTCTCTCCTCAAGGCCAGGTGCCCGTACTTGCCCATTTCTCATGCCCAAATGGTGATGGACTCCCCCCTGCCACCAAGCGGACAAATAAGGTCGTATACATATCTCACAATCAACAAACACTTGCCCAGAAGGTAAAGAGCTAGTAACTAGTATTTACTGAGTGCTTAACTGTACGTCAGGCACTACTCTTGCTGCTGTACAGGAACTCGCTAATTTCACGCTGTCAACAACCGTGTGAAGTAAGGAAGTGATACCATCAGCCCCAATTCACAGACAGGAAACCTGAGGCAGACAGAGCTTGATCAGCAAGCCCAGTGTCAGACCGTAGTAGGTCCAGGGGTCTGATAACCATAACCCACGCTCTTGACCGCTGTACGGCACATAAAACTGATCAATTAATCGGTGAGCAGCACGCCAGAGGCTTCAGAGCTATTATTTGCTTGCTGGCTCTGGAAACAAGCACAGCCTAACCAACACTGGGCAGGAAACGGTTAAATGGCCAGAAGGTGTTTGGTAATGGCCCGCGGAAATGTCACAGAGCACAGGGACCACTATGCGGGGGCCATTATCAAATGATGTACTCTGTCCATCCACCATTCTTCACTAACAAAAGCCAGAGGGAGACACAGAGCTTCCCGGCACCACAAGGGCAGACAGGTCACGGAGCCCCTTCGCAGCTCGGAAGAGACAGCCACTACAGTCTGAGACAGAAGCCTCCCAGAGCAGTAAGTGGCTGCAGCCAGAATCATCTTCCGGAGCACTGGAAGAGAGCCCCTCCTCAGCAAGAGCTATCTGAATGTGTCATACATGCACATCGAGAAGTCCTGCTGTTAAATGCCCTAACACGGTCTGCCACAACCTGCCAGGTCACGAATGGTGTTGGACATAAACACCAGGCCAGGGCAGAGGTTTGTGACCCGAATTACACCGGCAGAAGAAAAGTCACCAGTTGGCTAGTGAGGGGGGGGCAGGACTGTAACATTACAGCCGGTGGCCTTCTGTTCTGTGGTGCCGGAGCCTGGGGGCAGACAGGAGTGACGTAGCTGCCCTACCCGATCTTATTACGGTATCAATGTCCCAAGTTTAAGAACCCTTCAGATGCTGTTACGGTGAAACTAGCTGTCATTATGAATTACGTGGTGGCTATGATTAAAAGCAATACTATCGCTTCTGAATGACTGAGAATGGTAGTGGAACTTTGCAGGATGATTTACTGCAACCCTCTGTTAATGGCTCTGGTGCGTTCTGGCTCCAACTCTGGATGAGGACAACTCTTTCATCGCGGCCACAGGGACACGCACGAGGTATCTGCATTCTTCCGGGTGGGGACACAGGAGAGGCAACCGTGTTGAGAAATGCCAGTTCTCACCACACTGAGGGAAGCCACCGGTGTGGACGAGGTGGGCTCTCCCCTCTAAAGCTCTGGACTTGGCACCATCTCCATCGGCCTTCATCCCCCTCCCCCCGTAGAATGGAAACATAAACTGTCTACAAGGCAGCGTGGAAATGAATGAAGATGGTCCATCCAGCACCCGACTAAGCACCTGGCACGTCACAGACGTGTCTTCCCCTTGAGAAAGGGAGCCACCGGCCTGTTTTAATAATATGCATGCACACAAACCGATGTTTTTGATCAAGGAAATGTCCGTCTGTGTGTGACCACCGAGGCGGCAACAGCGTGTCCCAGAGGCCTGTCCAACACCACATCTGACACCCCTCTCCTGCTGGTGCCAAAGGGTCAGCCTCTCAACCCACACTGGCTCCTTCTGTCCACTGTCCTCCCGAATGCCTCGGCCTCGGGCCTATGAGTGGTCATTATTTGGGGTGAGGTGGGCAGACCTATCATGTATACACAGCCCAGGCTTGCTTAATTCCTAGTTATGATTTTTCCAGCACCGCGGCCCCTGTACCTGCTGCCTTAGCCCGTGGAAGGTGGCTATGGGCTCCGCGGCCGGTGGCGCAGCGTCCTCCGCGTACAGGTGGATGTCGTCCTCCACGCTCTGCGCCGGCCAGAACCCCACCACGCCCCTGGCTTGGAGCTTCTTCTCACTGATCAGCACTTCTAGCATGCCCTGGGCATCGTCATAGACCTTTTTGGCCTCTTCGCCTATTAGGAAAACATAGTCAGAATTCACTTAAAAATGCCAATGATAGCCAGCAAAAAAACCTTCTTTTTAAAGCCACTCCCCCTCCTCAGCCAGCCTCTCCCATCCCCCCTCTAATCCCCCCAAATACTTCCCTGGTGCCTGTCAGCAGCTGAGGGTTAGTGGTTCGGGCTGACTGCAGAGCCCCTGAATGCCTCTATTCAGTAAGAGGCAGAGAGAGCCCAATCTGGGGCTCCCCAACGCAGTCTCAGACAGCGAGTGAAATGGAGCCAGCCAGATCCTTCCATCACCGACCTTCTACATGCACCCATCACTCCAGTGACCTCACAGTGGCCTCTGGGGCCGTGGACCAGGTAGAGGAGGGAAGTGTGGGCCCAGCCCCTCTGCAGGGGCTCCAGCGCTGCACTTGGGTGGTTGTCCCTGCACGATGGGCAGCTGGCTCCCCCTGACCCTCACCCCAACTTCCTAGCAGAACACCCCTCCACCTTGCTCTCCTCTGGCTCTCTCCTAATCCTCTAGCGGCTTGGCATTGTGATCCCATGCCTCTGGGGGCAGATTCTGGGGGGTGGGGCTGGGCCTGAGAAGTGGGGCCAGCAGTTTACCAGCTCACCCATGTCTCCAGCTTGTCGCTCCCTCCCCCCACCAGTGATCCAGGCACAAGGGGCTCCTGGCATTTCCCCCAATGGGCACATGTGACTGTGCCTTCCCAACCTGTCTCCTCTGCCGGGGACATCCTTTTCTCCAGGAACATCTCATATCCCCAATCCCAGTCCCTCCCACTTCATCTTCAAAAAGTACTTCACATACCACCTCCCCCAGGTCTGCCTCGTCATCGTGTGTTCACAAACGCCCTGGACTCAGCCCCAAGGCAGGAGCTTGGCGGGCCACGCAGGAACTACCCATAGTTGGCGGCCACACCAGCTGTGAGTCCTGCACTGGAGGGCAGGGTTTACCCCCGTTACCTTCTGTTTATCCCCGGTGCCCGACACAGAGCCTGCCTCGCAACTGACATCAATAAGCATTTATCAAAGAACAGATCAACAGAATGCCCAATTATCCCATAAATAAGGACCGATCTAGCAGTTTAAAACCACAGAAGAGCTGAACAGGTGAATGATTATAGCAATAAACTATATCCGACAGAATCCAAACCCTCTGCCCTTTCTCCTCTTCAAAGTCCCAATACTATGTCTAGAAGAGAAGAGCAGAAAGGAAGAAGGGCTTACTGAACTAACCTACAGTTTTGTCCTTAAATATCTTGGGAAAGCTTCGATTCGGGTACTTGCCCCGGAGCTGCCAGACATCGAAGAAGGGCTTCCAGTCAATGTAGGCCACCAGCTTCCGCAGGTCATAGTCTTCGAAGACCCGAGTCCCAAGAAACGTGGGCTTCACTGTAAAAAGAAGCCCCAATGTCAAGGCCAATGCCAGGGACTGGGGCTGAGCCACCTGCATCAGAAGCTCCTGGAGGGCTCTTCCCTGCTCTGGGGCTCCCCCTTTCCCTCCCTCCTGTTGCCTGTTGGACTTGTTTTACAAAGGGCGGAACTTTAAATGATCAGGGAGGAGGAGTAACTCCGCAGTGAATCTTAAATCAAATCACTCTTCCCGAGGGGCTGACTGTCTACACCGCCCTTGGAAATTCTTCCCTCAGCCCTTCGGTCCAAGAGAAGAGACTTGGGCTTCTCTTCACTTGCACAAATGAAGACAATACTACAATAAATGCCGCTGTAGAAAGGCACACACAGTAAGCCACTTAGAAAAACGTTAGAAACATGAATCAATCATCTCTGCCGGGAAAATATAAGGAAATGCACAGAAACAAGGCATCAAATTCAGGATCCTGCAGGGGAGGGAGGGGCGCTAGGGCGACTTCCACTATGTATGTGCTGCTTTGTTTTTGTTTTTGTTTTTAAATGGGCACGAGATTCTTTTTTTTTTTTTCTAAAAGATTTTATTTGTCAGAGAGAGAGAGCATAAGCGGGGTGGGGGGGCGGCGACAGGCAGAGGGAGAAGCAGACTCCCCGCTCAGCAGGCAGCCCAACATGAGACTCGATCCCAGGACCCTGGGATCATGACCTGAGCCGAAGGCAGACGCTTAACCGACCGAGCCACCCAGGTGCCCTTATACCAGGGGTTATTTCTTAGGTGGCTAGCAGGTATACATGGGTGTTCAACATATTGTTCTTTTTTTTCTTTTTAAAGATTTTATTTATTTATTTGAGAGAGAGAATGAGAGAGAGAGAGCACGAGAGGGAAGAGGGCCAGAGGGAGAAGCAGACTCCCTGCTGAGCAGGGAGCCCGATGCGGGACTCGATCCCGGGACTCCGGGATCATGACCTGAGCCGAAGGCAGTCGCTTAACCAACTGAGCCACCCAGGCGCCCCAACATATTGTTCTTTACACTTCCCTGCGAGTCTAAAATAGATCATAAGTGAATTAATGACAAAGAATTTGGAGACAGATGGTGCCCTGGGGCCCTCTGGGATACCAGGAGTGACGTCACTGCACCCTGCCCCCCCAAACCTGCAGCAGGGTCGGGCCAGGGTCAGATGCCATGACCACCCCCCAGCTTCCTGGCCTCCGTGTCCTCAGTCCCCTGTTCTGTAAACAGGGATCAGAGAACTTACACTCTCCTACTCATCTCAGGTGCTATGGGATAGCACCAGAGCCTCCAGAGTATTTTTGTGTCACCTGATAGTCAGAGGTAGACATGAGAGGGAGAAAAGTACAGGGAGAGTAGGCACTGCTTCTTACTTCTGCCTGGAAACCGCTATCTTTTCATACATGCTAACAGTAGCTTTTCTCATTTGTTGTCATCTTTTTACTATTCAGAACAATCTCTTCTTCATAACATTAAATTGTGTTGCTGTGTTTGACCATTAAGAAGAAACTAGAATTCCTCTGGATGAAAGCTCCCTCTTGCCTTGTAGTCACTGAAGGATGCTATTCTGGGATTTTTACCACCAAGGACCTTGAGAGAAGAGCTCTTCTTTTTCCCTTTAGTGACTTCCTGTGACTACTGGAAGACTGGGTTGTCCTCAGAAACTTCTCTGCGGGCTATACCTCAGGGCCTCAGCCCTTCTGAAGTAGCAGGTGCAGAGCCCCACAGCAGCCCCGCCCTGGGGACAGAGGGCCATTCGAAAAGTATCCCCACTGCTGCCTTCAGAGGACTGTCTCCGCTGAATCATGCTGGATATTTGGGCTAAAATGGAATTTTTCGGGGCGCCTGGGTGGCTCAGTCGTTAAGCGTCTGCCTTCGGCTCAGGTCATGATCCCAGGGTCCTAGGATCGAGCCCCACATTGGGCTCCCTGCTCAGTGGGGAGCCTGCTTCTCCCTCTCCTACTCTCTCTGCTTGTGTTCCCTCTCTCGTTGTGTTTCTGTCAAATGAATAAATAAAATCTTCAAAAAAAAAATAAAAAATAAAATGGAACTTTTCTTGTGATGTTTTTCTAATTTCGTAGTGAAAGGTAAAGGGAAAATAGCAGTTGGACTATCCAGTGATTTACATTTTTCAGAAGTTGATCTTTTATCCTCACAATCTTCCATAGGGTAACTCCTTTTTACACATTAGAAAATGTCAACCACGGAAGTGAGATGCTCAAGGTCATTCAGTGATTCGGAGCAAGGAACCAAGCTGGGAGTAGAACCCGGACCTCCTGACTCCCAATGTGGGATTCCTCCTACTCACCCACACTGAACTCAGCAGGACTGAAAGTAGAACCAAGTACACCTACATTTCTAATTTAATGCTCTCCACTCTGCCGATCATATGCATAACACTGATGTTGTGAGCCAGGAGAGTGGATTTGAGGCATTACCTTGGAAATACGGATTCAAGTAATACAACCCCTGTTCACCCTGTCTCAGTTCTGCATTTGTACCTCATGCCCTTCTAAGCGTGTCAAAACATCTTCCATATTTTATTCCCTTATGAACACCTCCATAAGGCAAGAGAGATGGCTGGAAATAAGGAAAAAAAAGAAGAAAAAAAAAAACAAAATAGAAGGAAGCATTCGGAGACAGCACGGGAAAGAGTGAACAGGAAACAGGAGCTCTTGCTTTGCTGGAATGTTCTAAAGGTCTGTTCAGGGTGAGGGCATCTTCAATCTCAGGCACTCCATGTCTACTAGACTTGGGCCTGCCCCATGACCCAGGCCACCCAGGCAGGTCTCCAGAACTTATGTCAACCTGCAGGGGGCCCCTCAAGCCCCACAGAGAGGAAAGAGTGTGGGGTCATAAGACAGACCAGAGAGAGAATCCCAGTAACCTTTCGTGTTCTCACCCGAAATTCAGGGTCTTCACATGTGAGTGGGGACAACAGCACATTCACTACAAAGTGCAGTCAGTCTGGTCCTCCATAAATGGTACCTATTTCCTTTCCTTTTCAATCATCACTGTGCTTCATCACTATTATTAGACACAAGGAAGAGTCTCTAGCTGCCCATTTGATTCTGTAGCCAAGGACGTGCAAACACCTCTCCAGCTCTCACTACCACACACAGCCTTTCTCTAACCCATAGCCAGACAGACCTGGAGGGGGCTCCGACAGCCAGTCAATACGGAAACCGTTTTTTCTAGCTTGACTTAAGGTTAAGTATCTTCTCTCCTATGAACAAAAGAAAAGTTATTTTAGTTGGAGACTCTTCTCTCTCCAGCTGCTACTATGGAAGGATGTCCCCAAAGCTAGTACATGAGTTGTGTAAAAACAAAACAAAACAAACACAAATGCTTTTATTAATGAAAATTCATAACCTAAGAAGCTCTTCCTTTTCCACCCAATATGGCTCCATGTTAGCACCAGAACAATAGAGAGTAAAGATTCAGTAAATACCCATTAAATGTTGCTATGTAGATCCCTCAACCTTGCGGTAAGCCCGGCAACAGACCGGCACCCCGCCTGTCCTTTTAGAACATCCGAGGCCAGGGCTAACCGGCCTGCCATTGACTGGCCCTAGGACCAGAAGGCAGAGCTAGGAAACTGTCAACTGTGGGCAGACCTGAGGAGAGGCAGAAAGCCAACCACAGAATTTTCGGCTAGTCAACACCCCAGAAACACCTTTTCTCTCCACGCCGTTTGTCGTCTCCTTTCGCTCGCCTAACCACCCCCAAAGTGCCCCCCACCATGGACAAAGTCCAACAGGCAGATGAACCAGGAAGAAATATCCCGGTGACTTCTAACGAGTGATTACGTCTGCTGCCCAAGGATTCCCTGACGCTTATGTAGAGAGGGACAGTTCCCTTAACGCTGCTCTGCAGCCTGCACTGGGCAGGAGGGAGAGAGGCTGCAATGGTCCTGTCTGATGTCCTCATTTTCTTCCATTATTTCAAGAACAAGGATCCGGGGGAGTCATGTCCACACACCGTTTCAGTTCCTGTTCTCCTGTTGGGTATGTTTCATTTGTTCTCATAACTCTGCTCTCGGGCACAGCACCTAACACCTACAGTGTACCCAATAAATGTTTGGTGGAATAAATGAAATTAATTTTAGTATAACCCCAAATTACTGGGAACTCAGACACCAGAGAATTCTGATTTGAACTAGAAAACAGGGCTTCTCTAAAATGATCCTAAACCTTTGCCCTCCTTAAAACAATAAAGTCACATTCAAAAATGCAGGATCGTTTTAATGCCCAACCAGCAGGGACCTGTTTTTGTCACTTACCTTGAGAGACTCGTAATGGTCCTGTCTAATATCTTCATATTCTTCCATGATCTCCTCAAAATATTCATCCTTTAGATTCTCATCTAATAGTTGCGAGCACTGAACACGCAAGATCGAAGTTCAAGAACCACAGAGGAGCAAAAGGAGACAAACGAAACAGGAGCAACACTCGTCAGTTCTGGTGACGCCTCCTTCAGGGAGTTTTCCCTCGTTCACGTCATTCCCTCTCCCTTCGCCAGCTTCGCTAATTCCTGCCGGGGTGTGCAGCTGAGGGCTACCTCAGTAGACCTACGATGTCCAACTCTCACACATTCCAGAGAAACGCCTGGCTCTTGATGGCTCCTGAGAGATAAGCTCTAAGTCCTTGCGATATCCTGCCTGATAAGAGTCTTCGTCCACCTGGAGCCCTGGGCCACCCTGCATAGTTTACGCTAACAATGTGATTTGCGGGGAGACCTGGCTTATGTTGTGTCTGTCTGACTCTGGAGTAACTGAGGCCAGTCAGGTGCTTAAAGCATTCCATTCCCATGGAACTGACTCCCAGGAGAAGCCCCAGATGCCAAGGCTTAGCCGAGCTTCCCTGGTTGGCAATGCGCTGCCTGTGGTGTCCCGCCTCACTCTCGGAAGGATTAAGCACTGTCTGTAGGACTCCACCGGGGAGGACACCTGGAAGCTGGTGCCTGGCCTTTCTTGGATTCCACCTTTTGTATCTTTTGCCTCTGCTGATTTTAATCTGCATTCTTTCACTGCAATACGGCGTAATTGTGAGTATAATGGTGTTTCTGAGTTCTGTGAGTCCTTCTAGCAAATCACTGAAACTGAGGGTGGTCCCGGGGACCCACACAACACACTGGTCAGGTACCGATCTTCTATGCTTCAAAGGTACTTGGTGCATCTCTCCCTTACTGCATTTCCCACAGGCTTTTAGTATCTGTGTATCCACTTGGCTCACTAGAGGACAAGCCCTTGGAGGGCAGGACTGCACCTTAACCGCCTTCATGTCCCCGGTTTCTAGCTCTGTGCCTGGCACGTACAAGGTGCCTCCTCACTGAATGTCTGCTGAAGGAATGAGGCTGATCTTCACAGTCAACTACGAGTTTGTGCTAAGGAAAGAAAGGAAACCCATCATCTGAGAAATGGGAGGCGACTCAGTCAACTGTAAAACTAGGATCAGCTAAATATTGTTTATGACTGGGATTATCAAGGTGATGGGAGAATAACCACCACCAAAGCTCAAAATACAATTATCCAGAAAGAGGAAATGGCTGCTGATCACCATCAGCTCAAAACCCTGCACTGCCCCATCTCATCTCTGAGCCTCCGGCTGGATCTTCCAACACAAGGGCCTGGAAGGTCAGTATCATTATGTGAAACTGACCAAGTTAGGCTGGACGATGGCTGAGGTGCCCACCGGCTTGAAATGCCTTTAATTCTATGTGAATTTTCTAAGTATCTCTAACAGCAATCCAATCCCCTAAGAGTTAGTATAAAGCCAAATCACTTTAAGGAACCTAATCAGAAAAGACCACTGTGACAAGCCTGACAACAGACTCCTGAATGGTATTCACACCACAAAGTACCTCCCAGCCTTTCATCCACCTTAACTCAATGGGGTCCTCGCTTAGGAAAGCCAGCAGAGCTAAATGGAGAAAGGAAGGGGACACCTGCCCTTGAGCCTGCCAATGTACATGGAATCGGTGTTTTTAAATATTGTTTGAAATCCTGCATTCTGTGAGATTTTAGACCCTGAGAAAGCAAAACCCTAATTTTTCTAAACATCCAAAGGACTTTTAACAGGACTCTGACATGGCTCCCATTGGGTAGACAGAGCACGCCAGTTTGCTGGCACTGTCCACACCCTGGGGGCCCCAGCCCAGAGCCAGAGTGGCAAGCCCCTCCCTGCCTAGTCTGACTTGCTCATGGCCCATTATACGGGCGGGTCTTTGTGATCTTTCCACCACAAATCAGCGCTCGTCATGGGTTTTCAGGCCAACCATTCACAAGTTTTATGCTTTTATTCTTCAATTTTCGTAACAGCAACAGCACAGTGAGAGGGGAGAAGTTGAAAATACAGTTTATAATTTAGAAAGAACTAAATATCGGCACCTCGTTTTTTATTTAAAAAGAAAGGAAAGACAGTAGGGGCATCCTGAGGTCTAAAGCCCCAACAATCCCGTAGTTGCCACATTTCAGAATCTTTCAGATGCTGGAGCCAGTGGTCCCGAGCACGGGCCTGGACCACGCTCGCTGTGGTCGGATCAAAAGACTCTGAACCGACAATCAGCCTAAATGAATTGTACCACTGACTCCTGAAAAGTGTCACCAGCAATGACCCAAATGACTTATCGTTGCACTTATGTCTGAGTAATTTCAGAAGGGAGCCATCTCTTTGAATCTGAGAAGAGCTAACCACTGCCAGCTGTCCAGCCGGACCGACCAGAAAGAGCGCCAGTGCCCACGCCTCATCTCTGGGCTTTCAGCTCAGCCCCTGCTGCATTAGCTCTTCAAGACGGTGATGGAGTGCCCTCAAAATAGAACCCAGAGGCCGGTTCCTTCCCCCCGCCCCGAGTCGTCCCCCTACCTGTCGGGGCAACGCTACCACTGTGGACTTAAAGAGGGACAAGAGCCTGGTCTCCAAACGGGAAATGTTCAGTCATTCATTAGCATTTGAAAATAGCAACAAGCCTTAAAAAGAGGCCCAATGGTTACTCAACCGTGAACTCAATGTAAGCTCGATATATGAAGCACAATCCAAATATAACATACAAAAAACTGTCCTGAAATTGTAGAAATGTAGTTTATTTACACATTAGTCTACGTCAATGGCAAATAAAAAACTGCAACTTTATGATCCCAGTCTGATTTAATTGTATCCTTTTGAATAAAGGAGGATCATTTAAATATTAATGGAAGCAAGTTTAACAGAGGCATAGAGTTAAGACCACCTGCCTTCACACCCCACACCTGCCGCTTGATGGACCTGTGGCTTCAAGAGGGGTACTAACCTCTCCATTCCTGTGTCCTCATCTCTCAAATGGGGATAATGAAAGTATCTGCTTCACGGGGTTTAAAAAAAAAAAAATCCACGGAAAGCACTTAGCACAGTGTCTGGCACCCTATCAATTTCCTGTAATGTTAGCCATTATTGTTCAACTTCAATATAAATGAATTCCCAGATCTGGAAGGATGCCTTTGGAAAATGGCTTAGGACATGTGGTCACCCGAGCTCAGGCCACGTGATGTCACTGAGCGGTCTCACGAGTCATCAGAGCCCCTCGGTAACTCTCCTTGCCCGCAAATCAGAAGTCTGAGCTACATTAGCAGTTTTTAAAATTGTGCTCTTTTGAGAACGAGGTGCGGAATGAAGGATGGAAGGGGCCACTCTTATCCATGCTGTGCTGTACCCGCAGACAAGGTTTCCGTGGCTAAAACAAACCTGGAACAGGACCACACGGTCCCTCAGATTCTCTCCAGCTATTATTTCCTATTATACAACGAAACAAATGAAACACGTAACAACAAGAGAGGATACTGGGCTTCACCGATGGACAGAAGCATAAAAACACACTCAGGTATGTTGTTTACTACATTCATTGAGAAAAAGCATCTATTATTCCGGGTTTTGAACATCTAGAGAATGTTTTTCTCTCTTTGGGTAGGGTCAACTGGCCCATTCCGGGTTAAGGGTCTTTTTATATGGACATAGGTCATTTTTTAAAATTCCACATTCCTTTTAGCCCTGGCTTGGAGTTAAGACAGTATATATTCATATTTGTAAATGCATGTAAATGGCTGAAACCTCTCTCCCTCCAGGTTGGCGTCAAGGTCACGAGTGTCTTGGTACCATGTCTCTGTTACTCAGACCAGCGTTCCGCTGCTAGCTCAGGACGCGGTCTTCGAAAGCACAGGACACCTTGCCTGGCGCCCCCCTTCCAGCAGTGCAGGACCCCCGCGGTGACACTGTGACAAGCTGTAGGCTCTTTTTCCACATTTTTTTTTAGTAGACTTGGACAAAAATAAAAGAAGATCTTGGGAAATACCCTGAACTCTGCATCTTCTCCTCTCCTTACGACATATCTGAAGGAACGCAAGGCCCCACACTTACCACCACCACACTCTTGGATGCATCCAGGACGTGGATTACAGGCGCACTGTACCTTGGAGCTATTTTAACTGCCGTGTGGGTTCTAAAAAGAGGGGTCGGGAAGAAAAACACATCCATCAGGGCTGACAGTTCCTCCACAACATGCGTTTGGAACCATTAGAGATAATGTGTTTCTACAGAGTGCTTTCCAAGGAAAGATTGTAAGGTACTTCAAATATTGAACTTCACATTTTCCTTGTAAAACAAGGGGACTTCCTCCCCTCCCCCACCCCATAAGATGGGGAGACCGAGGGGAGAAGACATGGATTTGTCGGCTCGCACCACCAGGCAGGGGACGCATGCTCTAGCTCAGGATGTGGTCTTCGAAAAGCCGACCTCGGGCCTGCAGTAAGGAACCTCAGACCCTGAATAAATTTGACACAAAGTAACACAGAGAGGCAAAAGCGGCAACAACATTCAGCCCCAAACCCCTACTGCCAGACTGGGAAACAGGAGCAGCGAGGAAGAGACACCCTTTAACCCTTGGAGGGGCCTAATTGGCTAAAGTGCGCAGCAAGCTGCCCTCTGATTACTGAATCTCATGGCACAGGCTCTGCAGCTGCTAAAGTGAGACCCAGTCGCACACCCTCCCCGACAGTGGTCACACCAGGGCCCTGAAGGTGGGACCCAAGTGTGGACTTTGCCACAAGCACATTTAAAAGGGTAGCCACTGTGGCCCCCCCAGGACGGGCTGTCCTCCCCGGTCTTTTCCCGCCCCATCTTGTCCCCCTAAGGTAGCAGCGCTCTTCCAAGGGTCAGATGCTTTCCTATTCTTCCCCCTCAACTAACATGCGTTTTCCTGTGTAAAGATGTCCAGAATAAGCTACTACGTGGGGAGAAAACCAAAGTAACAGAACAGTCTGTTTAATACAATTCTGCTTTTTAAATAAACAAGTACTACCACCCTGAACCTGCCCTCACCTGCCAACCTTGTACATGTATTTAGAAAAAAACAGAGAGACACACATCAGATGTCAGCCCTGGTTACACGGAGGTTGGAGGTGGAATGGAAGGCAGGAAGGGAGAGACTAAATTTTACTTTCCATTCCTCTGAAGGGTTTGACATGTTCTAATAATAAGCGTGGATTACTGAGGTAATTTTTAACAACCAGGAGAATATTAAAGGCACAATATATGGGTGAGTGTGTTTTTAATAGGCTTCTCAGGGATGACTAAAAGTTTATTCCCAAGAAGACAGACAAGAGCCTGACATTTCACCTGTCCCCTTTCTTTTTTTTTAAGATTTTATTTATTTATTTGACACAGAGAGAGAGAGAGAGACAGCGAGAGAGGGAACACAAGCAGGGGGAGTGGGAGAGGGAGAAGCAGGCTTCCCGCTGAGTAGGGAGCCTGACACGGGGCTTGATCCCAGGACCCTGGGACCATGACCTGAGCTGAAGGCAGATGCTCAACGACTGAGCCACCCAGGCGCCCCTCACCTGTCCCCTTTGTACAGGTCCCTCCACACATGGACAGGAAGCAGAGGACTAAAGCCCAAAGTCACAGGCACTGAGCTCTACAGCAGATGTGCAGGCCCAAGGTGCTGGGCGCAGGAGGCTCTGCTGGACCGGGGGGCTGGGGCGTACAGAGGCAGAGGGAGTCAGACCCAACACCTCCACGGCCGTCCCAGGGTGTGCTGTTGGTGCCAACTGTGTGCACAAAAATTTGAAAGTATCTCTGGTATTCTACAAGGCAGAAGATTTTCAAACAGTGGGAATAGTTTTAAAGAAGAAACTGCTTCCGGCTTCTCAAGAGAACACGTGAGACTATGCTTTCTTCCTCTTCCTCAGGTGGTCAGCTCTTCGAACATGCAAATAGCACTCAATATATATTCTGCATGAAGTTCCTCCGGGAAAAATAGCCCTCAATAAATATTCTGCATGAAGTTCCTCCGGGAAACATTAGGCCTGATGTGACTTGGCTACTTCTCTTAAAGGGAACCAGCGCAGTTTTAAATCTTAAAGTCAACACAATCAATATTCATTAAGCATCCAAGGATTCCCAGTGCAATTCTGGCCACTCTCTCATTGATGATCTTCTGGACAAGGGCACCGGGAAGAAATGGATGGATTCCACTATTTAGAACGAGCAACAACAAATAAAAGCAAAGTGCTGATTTCCAGCGTGCGCGTGCGCACGCACACACACACACACACACACACACACACACAAACAAAGCTAAGGGAGCACAGCCATGAAATTTGAGTTGGCTCAGCCATCAAGAGCACTTCTGGTTTCCTTATAAAATAGTATGACATTGATTCTACTTTCTTCTAAGCTTCCATTTACGCATCCTGTCTCCAGCGGGAAGCAGACTTCTTTCCGAAGCCTGAAAAGATGGCAAACACTGGAATCTCTCCTCCCCTCCTACAGACCAACAGCACAGGCTGGGCCCTGAGGCTGAATCTCAGCTCTGTCTCTGCTGAGTCCCTCAGCAATGCTGGGGATTCAGTGAGTTGCCCCCCATGGCTGCCCAACGGGCAGGACAGTGTTAACTTCAGAAGGTCTTTTTAAAAACTCTGAAAAAGAACAAGTTAATCCAAGAATTTTTTTTAATGCCTTATCCTTCCAGAATTAAAATGTTTTACATAAATGCAGCATGACCAAAAAAACTCTTAGAATTTGAGGAGAAAAATGAGAGTCAGGGGAAACGAAGATGGGAGGCAATCAGCAGTGGGGTCCGACGCAGAAGTCGGGTCCGTGAAATCTCCCCCAGCACCTGAGCTCCAAGCTTCCCCGTAGCCAACGCCATGAGGAAAACAATGCTAGTTATGCGATTCAGCATCTTACCTCCTAACAATTCATGAGAAAAACAAAAACATGGGGCACCTGGGTGGCTCAGTCATTAAGCGTCTGCCTTCGGCTCCGGTCATCATCCTGGAGTCCCAGGATCGAGCCCTGCATCGGGCTCCCTGCTCCGCGGGAAGCCTGCTTCTCCCTCTCCCACTCCCCCTGCTTGTGTTCCCTCTCTCACTGTGTCTCTCTCTGTCAAATAAATAAATAAAATCTTTAAAAAACAAAAACTCGGGAAATGACCTCTCTCTTCGAGCAATGTGACTTCCTTTTGAATTCTCCACTATTCACCAAAAAATAACTGAAAAAGACACTGTGAAGTTACTGGTTGTGAACCATTTATAAAATTGAGTGCTAACTACCAGACTTCTGCCTTTGAGAAGCTGTGCAGCTAACAGGGCCAGATTTCCATGCAAGTCATTTCTAGCTTGTGATACAAAACAATATGCATTACGGACGGAAGAATATTCAGTTTCTATCCTCTCGGAGCTACAGGTTAAAAAGGGAACTCCAGGCATGTTTCCATGTGCACATGACCCCAAGTCTGTAGAGCCCTTTCAACTCGTCCCGGGATCCATCAGTCAGCCGTAAGGCTCATTGCAAGTGTCCTGGGAGTAGGGTTCTAATTCCATCATGCCACCACAGGCCACTGAGATCTGGAAAAGCCATGGACGTGGTACAGCCCCTCATCTTCTTTCATGACAACCTGGAAATCCTGAGCCGCCATCTGCTCAAATAACAGTTCGCAAAGGCAAAAAATGGAACACGGCTGCTCTCTCAACAGGTCTACAGGAGGTAAGAGTAAGAGCTCCCAGAGGGCTTCTGAGACATCCCAACTCTCCTTGCCTTCTAGCAAAGCTGACTCTCCCAGGAGTAGAGGGCATTCTTAGATGCAAAGAGCACTAACCGTAAAGGAAGAGACTGATAAATCAGACTTCCTGAAGATTAAAAACTTTGTTATCCAAAAATACAACTAAGACAGCAAAAGGCAAGCCATAATGGAAGAATCTATTTGCCATATATTTCTAAGAAAGGGCTTGCATCCAATATAAATAAAGAATGCATACCAATCGGTAAGAAAAAAGGCAGAATACCCAATTAAAAAAAAAAAAAAAAAACTTAGAAAGCAAACCCAAACGGTCAACATACACATGAAAAGGTAGTCAGCATCACTAGTCAGCAAGAAAGGCAAGTGAAAACCATACCAAGATACTATTATATATGTACTGAAATGGATAAAATTGAAAAGGGTGTGGAGTAACTGAACTCTCGTAGTTGCTGGTGGGAGTGTAAATTAATACAATCACTTTGGAAAACTACCCAGCAACATCTAATGCCAATGATCGTATGCACAGGACCCAGCAAGTTTGCTTCAGGGCAGAAATACGAACACAGCAGCATTCTGCCCAATAGCCCCAAACTGGAAAAACCCAACGTCCACCAACAGTAGCCTGGATAACTAAGCCACAGTATATTATACAATGGAATATTATATACACCACGGTGGAAAAACAACTACTATACCCACCAGGTTGGGCCTCACAAGCAGAACGGTGCACAAAATAAGCGGGACACAAAAGAACACATGCAACGGGATTCCACGTCTATGAAGCAAACCCAACCTACGGTGATGGGAGACAGCACAGTGGTCATTTTGTTGTAAAGGATGACTAGGTGGGGGACCAGCCAAGCGCCCACAGTGCCGATAACGTTCTATTTCTTTATCTAGAGGTGCTTACATAGGGGGTTCAGTTTTGTAAAAATTCATTGAGTTGTAGATCTCTGACTTGTGTACTTCTCTGTATGACCGTTGTATTTCAGGAAAAGGGCTTCCTTAAAGAGGAGGGCTGGATTAAGCAAGACTGAGTGAGGCTTCACCCACTGTCACTACTTTAGAACGGAGTCAGAGTCGGGGAGTTTTATGCCGAGGTTCTTAGAATCTAAGAAATCTATCCTGCAAGGGCTGTTCTAGCAGAACGATGGAGAAGAGAACATGTAACTGGCAACTGGCTTTTATTTTCCAATTATTTTCCCAGAAACTGTAAGAGGTATGAAGAGAACAGCATGAAAAAAGGCAGAGTTCATACAGAAACAGAGCACTGGAGACCTGAAGGAACTTTGTGAGGTTGTAGGACCCAGATTTCCACCTTCAGGGAGGATCACGTCACCCATTCCCAGACCAAGAGAACAGAAGTTTTGCAGGAGCACGGAGAGACAGTGGGTAACTTCTGACCTGCTTCTGACTTGATATGCCAGGTTCTAACTGTCAGGAGGCATGTGTGGCTAATTTTGCATATGGTATATCTTGGGAAGCTAGTTATGTCACTTCTGAATGTTTTTTTAAAATCCTCTTTAATCTGGTGTCCCTTACTTGGTAAGAGATGTAACAGACTGGACCATTTATAATGTTCCAATTTGCATAAGAGCAATACGTGGTTTCCCGATGTTGAACTTCTCAGTGTGGTGTCCTGCCTTATAAAATGGTTTATTTGGAAACCAACATCACATCTATTTATTCTATTTTATAACTGTAATTTTAAAAGGTATTTCATCCTCACAACAGTGGGTAAATTCTGATCATTCTCTTTACTAAGCTGATGAATATTCACATTAAAATTATCAGTTACCCAAGACCCTGCTCACTGAAACCCCAATTCTTGACGGGTGGTCAGATCCCTAGAGAATAATCTGCCCCATATCCTAGTGGGTAAGTCCTGGGTGGAAAAACAAACCCAGTTTTCTAAGGTGAGCAACAATGGCCATATTATGGAGTCCTTCAAGTACGAAAAGCAGTTAGTGAATAAATGACACATAACACTGTTACTACTTGTGAAAATGATGCCCTCAGATTATAAATGGGATGATGGTTCATTTTATGTGTCCATTTGGCCACACCATGGGATCTAGGTTTTGGTCATACACCAATCTAGATGTTTCTGTGAAGGTATTTTTTTTAGATGTGATTTAACATTTAAATCAGTAGACTCTGGGTGAAGCAGATTACTCTTCCTAGTGTGGGTGGGCCTTGTCAAATCAGTTGAAGACCTTAAGAGAAGAGACTAAGGTGCCCCAAGGAAGAAGGAATCCTGCCTCCAGACAGCCTTTGGAACCAAGATTGCAACATCAGCTCCTGCCTGGTCTCCAGCCTGCTGACCTTCCCTGCAGATTTCAGTCTTACCAGACCCAAAAATGGCATGGGCCAACTCCTTAAAATAAACCTCTGTATATATAATATATAGTATATATTAATAATATAATATAGAGTAATATATATAACACAGGTAAAGTAAATATATACATACACATCCTATTGATTCTGTTTCTCTGGAAAACTTGGTTAATACGACTGGCTTAATGTACAGTTGTTTCTAGTGTGAAAGGAACTTTGGAATATCTTTGGACTCTACTGTATTCTTGTATCAGAAAAAAAATAAACTGTGTGCTAGTAGGATCATCAAGTTCAATGCTCCACCTGGGCATTATTCCCTGCCAAAGTAAATAACATGGGGCATAAGGAACATGTCAGAAAAAGTCTAAGAGTACCCATAAATTAACATATTTCTCACCAAATATCATTATGATCACGACCCCAGGAAAAATCTGACAAACTGAATAATGTCATGGAACCAACTTATAACTTTCTCCTCCTTAAGTTGCTTAATGGAAAGTTTCTCAAAAGGCTCCCCCTTTCAAAAACAACTTCCCAAGATGATCCTTTGGTTCATTCTTGCTAGCGTGGCCTCCTGCCTCAACTATTACAAAGCTGGAGTTTCTTCAAGGGAACCTGTAGTTACTCAGACACCTGCTTCCAGGCAGAGAATGGGCTAAAGTTCAAGCACCGTCTTTGCGCCAAAAGATACACCTTTCTCCACTTGGTTTGATTTCAAGGGGAGTGTTTATCAGAAATCTCAGGCACTGAATGGGAGGTGAGGGGACTGAGGAAGAGACAATGACAAGCCCAAAGGAATCCAAAAAAACGCAAAGGGTGGGGAGATCACAAAGGGCTTTCCTAGACCGTGCTCCAAAAGCACGCCGGCTCTTGTGCAAGGGAAGGCTGAATGCTCATGGGCTTACACAGAAGGAGCCAATGCACTGTGCATAAAAAACCAAACCAACAAACAACGTCCCCCCCAAAAAACCCACAGGTTTTATCACTGTTTTTAAACACTGGCATTTAGATGAATTTAAAGGAAAGCAAACAGTTCATTAGCATGACTTACCTCGATGTGGTTGCTCCCCCAATCAACAGTGGAATCTTTATAGCCAATCTCTCCATTTCTTTGGCAACAAAAATCATTTCATCCAGGGAAGGAGTGATGAGTCCTGACAGGCCAATTATATCTATTATTTCAAAGAAGAAAAAAGGACGGTGAGAAGGAGCATGAGAGAAAACGCAGAAAAGTATGCAAGACTCACTTTAAAACCTTTGTAATAAAGACCAGGAGACCTCAAATGAATTCCCAACTTCTAATTCTAAGACATCTTTTCTGGGGAATCTCAATTTATTTGTTTGCTTTTGGTAGTAAACATGATTTGCAGCTTCAAGTTGCAATAATGTGCTTGCCACAGTTTGGGGAAGCCATGCAAATAAAATACACTGTTTAGGATTTCCCAGACTTAGATGTGTCATAGTGTCTCAAGAAACATAAAAACGATGATACACAGAGAAAAATCTAATACGACCCTGTAATAATCCTGTTCCCATTCCCCATCTTCAGAGCTGGGAGGAGTTTCACTGGTACCTATTCACCAATCCAAACCCCACTATAAACGACAGTGAAAGCCCCCCACGCGGGAACTGGCCCCTAACTGCCTGAATGCCCCACTGGTCCCACGCGGGCTGGGGCGTCGCCGTTCACTGACAGACACACCCTGCGGGTGAGGACATCCAGTGGAAAGCCCAGAAGCACAGGTGGACTGTACCTGCTTTGTGGTCAAGAGCAGCTTTCAGGATCTTGTCGCAGGGAGTCATGACTCCTAAATCAATAACTCTGGGGGGCAGAAAGGAGATGTGAGGAAATTAATGAGAACCCATCAGAGACAAAGCCGAGATGAACATTTTTACTTAGCCACCAAACACTCCTCTAATGTCAACTGGAGTCACAGGGACATGCTCACTAAGCACTGACAATCATCACAACTACAATGACCACTTATGAAGGAAGTACTTACCATATATGCCAGGTGCTATGCTAAGATTTTTAAAGCAGCTTTATTGATACAGAATTCACACAGCATAAAATTCACCCATTCAAAAAATACGATTCAATCATTTTTGGCATGTGGCATTATTATTTTTTTTAAGTTCTGGTAAAATATGTAAAATATCGTTTGCCCTGTTACCCAATAAGTTTACCCAGAGGCACGAATTACACTCAGTCCCAATGTTGTGCAACCATCACCACTATTTTCAATACCCTGTCATCATCCCAAATATAAACTTGGATCATTCAGTAACAATTTCCCATTCCCCCCATCGTCAAGACGGAGAAAGGACCCACCATGCCAGTCATTTTTACAATTTAAGTTTATCATGAGTATGCATTTCACAGCATGCACTTTCACTTCTTTTACAATGTCATTAAAATAGGCAAAATAATTTTTTTTTCTTTTTCAAAGACTTTATTTATTTGACAGAGAGAGAGAGAGAGAGAGACAGCGAGAGAGGGAACACAAGCAGGGGGAGTGGGAGAGGGAGGAGCAGACTCCCCGCTGAGCAGGGAGCCCGATGCGGGGCTTGATCCCAGGGCCCCGGGATCACGACCTGTGCCGAAAGCAGACGCTTAACGACTGAGCCACCCAGGTGCAAAATAATTTTAGATTAAAAAAAAAAAAATCAATGCTTACGAACTACTACTTGACACAGTATCATCTGGTAACAGTGGATGCCGGGCAGGAAGGAGTTTGCTTCTTGCTATATATGTTTTATATTGACTTTTCAGCTTGCTCCCATATCACTTAAAAATTTCTTAAAAAATGAACTAGCACATACAGACTCCTCAGTAAAAACCAAGACAATTTCAAATCAATAATAACTATATTCAGGGTGTTAGCACTAACCTGGTAGAGGAAATGCTGCAGATTTTAATGCTGTGGTACCACAGGTTATAACAAGAGTCAGAGGACACCACCTTTTTTTTTTTTTTTTAGCATACTGAAAAAGTCTGGTAATTGGATCTTTTGCTAAACTATGACTAAATATAGACTGTTGCATATAAAACTAAGCAAAATAGTATACTGCCTTTATTTTTTTAATTTAAATTCAATTAATCAGTATATTATCTTTAAATCAAGACAAAAAGGCATACATTTCAAAGCTAACTGTATTCAACATTGTATATGTATTTTTAAAATTCAACTAAAAATCGTCAGTATGATATAGGAATCAACTTGCTCTCGTGTCTTTTTCTTGTTTTAAGCGATGTGTCTTTCAGGAACATCTCTGCATGCTTGCTTGGTTTGAGGACAGTAAGGAGACCTTGTGACTGAACGGAATGGAGGAGAGGAAATGGGAGGCAGAGAGGTCAGGGGGGAGGAGGGAGCATCTTACGGACCACAGATAGTTCAATTTTCAAAATACTAAGTTTGAGATTTCTTTCTTTCTTTCTTTCTTTTTTAAGAGAGAGCGCAACTGAGGATGGGGGGGTGGCAGACGGAGAGAATTTTAAGCAGGCTCCACGCCCAGCACAGAGCCCAATGTGGGGCTCGATCTCATGACCCGGAGACTATGACCTGAGCCGAAGTCAAGAGTCGGACACTCAGTCGACTGAGCCACCCAGGCACCCCCTAAATTTGAGATTTCTTTAGTTACCCAAATGGAATCTGAAGCATCCCAGGAGGGCGATAGCTCAGCTGAATTTTCAAAGAATAAGTAGGTATCAGCTAGATGAAGGAAAAAAGGGAGCAGGCCAGGAAGAGACGGGCAGTAAAGGTCCAGAATGAGGACCCAGGTGCCCCGGGGACTTCGGCTGAAGGAAGGACCTGATGCCCGGAGGGGAGGGGAGGGTTACAAACCCAGCCCTGTGTTCCGCGGCTGCCGCCCTACTTCCCACCACCCCCTGCCGTTGTCCCTCATCTTCACTGCCACGTCCTGTTTCCCCCACACCTCCATTCTCCATTCCCCCATGTCTTCCCTTCTCCACCTCCCTTCTCTATGCCCCACGTCCACAGGCCTCTTCTTATACACAGTCTTGTATTATGCCACGTGAGAGGTTAAAGACAATAAAAATTAATGTTATGGGAAAATGGTGATTTTAAAATCATCTTTCTAAAGTGTTTATAACAGCTGTAAACGCAAGCAATAATTTGGGATTGTAATTCAGAAAAAAATGTAAGCTGCACTCGCTGCTTTAGCAAAGGCATCCAATACTACCTAAGAATACATATAACTTAAAAAGTACTGTAATAGATAAAGTCCCTTGCACTCTCTGGAAGAATTAAAAAGGAAACTCAGAGCCACGCATCTGCATCCATTCAGGGTGCCTCCCATCTGCTACAGTCTCCAGAAGTGAACTGAACAAAAAGACAGAATTTCCGTTCTGATCCTGCAATTCACAGATGCTACCACCAGATGGCAGTACACTACCACTCTGCAGTCCCCGTGGACCGTTTCCAATCTGAGGTTAAGCCAAGCTAATAGGGTCTGTTTCCATTTCTCCTTTAAAAAAAAAAATAAATTCTGGAAAGTCTCCCTTTCAAATATAATAAGTTGGGCAGACAAACTGAATAGCTATTTTTCCAAAGAAGACCTATAAAAGACCAACATGTATATGAGAAGATGCTCAGCATCACTAAGCATCAGGGAAATGCCAATCAAACCCATAATGAGATATCACCTCAAATCGGTTATAATGGCTGTTTTCAAAAAGACAAGTGGTAACAAGTGTTGACCAGGACGTGGAGAAAATGTTCTCACCACAAAAAAGAAATGATAATTATGCGAAGCGATGGTGGTATTAGCTAACACTATGGTGGTAATCATATTGCAACATGGGGCTGTATCAAATCAATACGTTGTACACCTTAAACTGACAAAATGTTACAGGTCAATTATATCTCAATTAAGCTGCACACACACCCACACACACATATACTCATACATACACACACGTCAGGTTGAAAGCCTATGAATAATCATCAAGTGAGCATGTGTGGTCAGGACAGGGTGGATTAGTGTGCCCTCGACTTAGTATAGTTGAACACTCTACCATTATTCTGTTCATTCATAACTCTTTGCTGCTTAATTTTTACTTATACTCCACAGGTAGATTAGCAAGCACTGGTTAAAATATAAACAGGCCTCTGTTATTACATTTCACCAGATCCATATTTTTAAAGTACTAGATATAGGATATCTAATTTTAAAATTTCTTTTGACATATCCTACTTTTTCTTACACAATTAAACAGTGCATTATCTGTTTATTAAGTGGGAAAAATCCACATTTTCTATGTAACAATTAGTAAGGAGTCTATCTGAAATCCATTTTCATGTACTATCTGATCAAAAATCAAATTCCATAAGAGGAATTTAACTAGAATATCAACATTAAACAGTACAGTTAAAGTTGTTTAACTTCATAACTAGAATCAATCCTGGAAGACAAACTGACAGAGCACAGGGCCCTGACTTTCGGAGCCAGAAGCCCTGAGCATATGGCCCGCCTCTTGCTGGCTGTGTGACCATGAAGAAACCGCTTAACCTCCCGAAGCCTCAGTTTCCTTGTGAGAAAGTGAGAAAGACAGTAACCGAAGCAGGCAGAGCAGGATCAAAACCATAAAAAGCAAGGAAGGATGAAAGAAAAGAAAGGAAAAGAAAAACATCGGGAAAAGACAGAAAAAAATCAGTGCTATGAAAGCACTATCTAATTTGTGAAGTGGTAAACAAACGTTAGGTATTAGTAGACTCTCAGTGGATACGTCCCTGAGGTCTATTCAGATTCTCGAATTTATACATTCTATTATAACATAGAATCTAATGCGTCATCCCCATAAAAATGTTCTCTGTCTAGACAGGACTATCGTCTTTAGTCCCCTTTACTTTCTTTTCCTTCACAAAGAAGGAAGTTCTTTCCATTTTATTAGATTTTCTGCATCGATGACAAACAGCCAGGAACTAGAAAGTTGTATTAGGATTTGGTACCGGATGGTTTGCTAGACTTACTCACTAGCTGGGCGGTTCACCCCAAATCCAGCCTAGAAACCTGATGCTCAGCAAAAGTACACGTTTAACTACACAAGGTAGATTTTCGGGGCACGTGTCTACTAGCTGACGCCATAAAATTAAACTGACCAGGGGGCCACGTGTTAAGAGACACAAGACCCAAAAGGGTGTCTGACGGGATAGAAAATGTTTGCACATTCACTTATATTTTTATAAAAGGAATAATTACAGTTTCACTGGAGAAGATATTCCTCCAGTTAGACTTAGGAGCAAAGATAAGCAGACTTTCAATGCACAAGACAAAGGACTAGATGTGCTGGAGGAAAGCCTCGGGTTTAATAAGCAGGCTTTCACAAATGCTGACATTCCGCACTAGGAGCACCCTGGAGAAATGCCACAGTTCTCCCTGGCCTCTTACAATGTCTCTACTGGAGGAAAAAACATCCCTAGTGCGACTCTCTTGGCTACTTACCATTTTTCAAAATAAAAAATTATAAACACATGACAAATTATATCTCAAGAATTGCTTTAGGAAGTTTACCTACAGACTGCTTTTTTCAACAGTTTCTGTTCCATGATCACGGTTGGCTATGTAACCTGGATATTTAGTAAACAATAAATTCCTTGAATTCTTGAGAAACGCCAACTAAACCATTTCAGGTGTCGCTAGTACAATGTGTGGTGTATAGGAGATGACCTATTCACATTTACAAGCTGAATTCAATTTTAACTAATTATGATGAATGCCAACAGAAGCCAACAACATGGGACTTGAAAAGGTGAGATAAGAGCGGAAATGTCTTGTAAATTTCAGGAAGCAACCACCTTAACCAAATACTTATTCTACGGGGGAAATCTCATTACAACCACCTCTGCAGTATCTCCAATATATTTATCATTTAAAAAATAATGAATGCATTCCAAGAACAATATTCATTTCCAAGGACAAGAAGGAAGTGCTAAGTGTTCTGACAGTGAGTAGGCAGCAAACAGAAACACCAGTGAAGACAGAGGCAGAAAGGTGCCATCCTGACGCGGCTCCTCCATCTGGAGCCTCCCTGAGTGCTTCCTGGTTGCACTGAATTGCCTGGAAGGCAGAGATGGTTAACCAAGATGAGAGAGGGAGGGGATCAACAGGGAATTGTCATGGGACAGCAGGGGACACCTGTGAGGGGCTCCCTACTTCATAGAGAAAACAGCACATTGGAAAGAAGTCCACGACTCAAAGGGACTGGTGGTTGGACACGGACCAGAGAAGGCATTAGTTGTATTAGGCTTCTGATCATAAAGAATATGTTGAAATCTGGGCAAAATGTACACTTACGGTCATCAGCTCTCACATGGAAATAATTGAGGGCTGAATATTCACTCTAATGAGATGTATCAGCCAGAGATTTTACTTCTATACAACATTACAAAATCTAGCTTCATTGTTTCCAAGAGGGATGCATGCTCCTGTTCTAAGCAGAGGAAAGAGAGAATTGTACAGTCAAAGTCTTTTTACAAAACCCCATTTAGCCAAAGTCTTATAAGATCTCAGTTCTAAAACATGGCACTTTATTGAGAAGAAAAACAGAATATGCCCCATGCCACTGGCTATGGGCAGGACCCCAGTGTTCTAGTTATTAGAGCCTAGGCCCAAGGTCAATTCTCAAGAAGCCTCTTGGTTGTTCTGACCCTGCTGGAATAGCTTTTACTGTTCTTTTTGTCCTTACCACACAGATCACAGATTAATTACTAATTTATTTCATTTGAAAAGGTGTATTCAATGTAGAGAATGTACAAAACAGTCAGGAAACAGAAATTAAAAATCATCTACAATATCCACAGCCATACCCTCCCCCTCCTGACCAATAAAGAATCATCCTGTTAATGCTTTTATTTTTAAATAAGAAAGGGGTTGAAAGAGGTGGGTCTTAACTTACCTGAAATTATTGCAGCCAAGGACCACGCCAACTATGTTCTTGCCTATGTCGTGCACGTCGCCCTTCACAGTAGCCAACACAATGGTGCCCTGGTAAGGATCCTGGGGAGTAAGCCACGCAGCTGAGCATTGCTGTGCTCACTTAGAGCAGATCACCTAATTCCCTAGAGCCAGACAGGTGTTGCCACAGAAAGCACTTTCATAAAACCAAGACAACCTCAAAAGCAGTCCTAGAACCCACATCCCATGCTCTGCCAGTAGAAAGCTGTAAGCCCGAGCTGGTTGGAGGCCTGCCTCGTTGGTTAGCCCAAGAAGCTTCATCTGGGGGTTCCACCACCTCAAAGAACAGGTTAAGGTCAACTACAAAACAGTCCCATAGCTGAAGAACATATCCTTAACTCCAAAAACGCTGTCTGATGAATATTTATTGTGAGCAGTAAGGGAGAAGGAGGGACCAGAGGGAGAAGCTGGAGAGTGCATACGGCCCGTCGGAACCCGAATCACCATCTCAACAGCCCACTGCAGGGGCATTTCATTGTATTTTGTTTCTTTAATACCATTGTGCTATGCATTGTGGGCACCCCTTCTCCCAAATATATAACTAAATGAATGAATAAATCATTTTTTTAAAAAGAGAAAAGAAAAGGGCATGCAAGGCAAGTGGGATTCTACATCTGTCGGGGCCATTGACAAACATCAATATAAGAATTCAGAATCCCACAGGCCAAAGCCGGCTGAGCTTCACAGGACGCTAAACAAGGTCAAAGCTTAATGATTTACTCTGGTGGTGCAGCCAACAGGAATTAAACTGGATCCAGAAGCAGTGCCAAGAACGTTACCAGTGTACAGAGACAAATCAGTGAAGAGGTTTTCCAAAACCAAACATCACTCAGTTACCTCAAGAGCAGGGACCGAGCTCTAAAGCTATAGTGTGGAGCACCGTGCTGGGCACATAGTTGGAGCTCTGTTAAATGGTCAGCAGATGAATGAAGGAACTGGTTTTGATTTGAAATCATGGGCTCTATCTGAAAAACTACGGTCATATTAAAAATTCACAAAGCCACACACAAAGGAAAAGCCCAGGGTATTCCGAGACTGGGTCAAAGAGATCGTTGCTCTATTTTATCTTCAATGACAAGCACAGCCAAGCCCCATGGTCCCTACCCCACCCCAGTAGGTCTTTGAGGCCAAGTGCTCCCAGGGCTCAGCGGCCTGGACAAAATGACTTGCCTCTTCTTCTTCTATGCCAGCATGCATTTTATTTTCTTCTCTTTCTTTCTCCATGAAGGGAATAAGGTGGCCAACAGCCTTCTTCATGACTCGAGCTGACTTTATAACCTAGGAAAAACACACGGAGTCGGGCGTCTTTACCTGACCCTAAATGGTTGCTGATGGCCACTTGTGAATTTCAGCAGAAATCAAGAATGCAAGCTTTGACCACTGGAGTCCCCTTTTGACCGCAGACAGGATAAGGAACAAGTTCCTTGTGGGCAGAGACGATGAACAAGGCACAGCAGAAGGAAAACAAGGCTAGGCCCCGCGTGCTGTGGTTTCCGTCTTCCTAACTGCTGCACGGTGTTTTTTCCTCAGGCTAGAAGGCTGGCTGTCACTTCTCCAGGTTCTAGGCATCGTTTTCCAGCACGAGCCCTTTCTCAGCCTTCTCCTCTCGACCCCCAGCATTACAATTCACTTATAATTAAGGCTCATGCTTAAGCAAGAACAGGGCCTTTTACAAAATTCATCAATGTATGCTAAAACTCATGGGTGGAAGTATGATGGGAAACAGGATATTTGCGCAGTCTCCAGGTTTCTCCCTACAAGTAAACTCACAGTGCAGGAAACCTAGCAGACACCATTAACCAAACGAGCAGAGTTCATATAACCATTAATGAGACCCAGCAACATTCTGGAATTCCTGGTAAGAGCCACTGTGAGGGGCACGGCAACGCTCTTATTCTTGCCGAAGAATGAGCAAACATCAGACAAACTCAAACTGAGGAACAGTCTACATACTAACTGTACTGTACTGAGGAAGGTAGGATAAAAAAAGTAGTGTGGGATCTTGGAATAAAAAGAAAACAGTAGTGGAAAACCTGGTGAAATCCGAATGAGGTCCTTCTTTAACAGCATTACGTCGATGTTAATTTCTGGGTTCTGCTAACTGCGCGAGGGTCAAGTAAAAACGCTAACATGAGTGGAAGAAGTTGCGGGAGGGATACAAAACATTTTTCAAACTACATTGCAAAATGCCTAATGTTCACTCAAAAATGCAAAGTGAAAAATAAGTCAGCACCATGAAGAACCAAGACGGAGGACCTGTCACAGGTTGGAGGAGATTAAGGGAACTGGACAAGGAAACGCTCCTCAGCTCGAGTGTGGCCAGAGTTTCACTGGTGCCTGGGTTAAAACTCATCAGACTGCATCCTCTAAATATGTGCACTTCACTGTATGTTAATTATAAAACAATAAAGCTGTTTAAAAAGGGGGGTAAATGTTATAAAGGAAATGGACAAAGAATTGAATACAGAGTAAGGAATAAAAAAAAAAAAAAACAGAAACAAAAACAGGGCCTTTAAGTTTTGTGTAATGCCTCGCAGCCCTAACCCTGATGGCTCAACACAAGTTTGTTCACTGATATGGTCAGCAGCTTCTATAAATCAAAATGAGAGTTCTGGCTTTCTCAAAAGTTACAATGTAATGTATATCACTATTTTAAATGGGAATGATTTGTTCAAAATACACATCCTTAAAGATGAATACTAGCTGGCAAATCAAATGCAAATGCTATGAACTTTACATTCATCTTGGGTTTTATTGTAACTTGGGGGAAGAGCAGATGGGTGCTGGGAGTAACAGATGGGACACAGATCCAAACATGGAGATCAGAATGCCAACAGTTTCCAATGACCTCTAACCTGCACCTCACCCTAAAGATGGACCTTCCAGACACTACTCCTGAACACATTTAGAGAAAGAATGACCCAATCTCAAATGTCCACAAGCTCTTATCAAAACCAAAACCTGAGAAATATACCCAAACTTACTATTTATTAAAAGACAAAGTGTTTTTCTTCCAGTTGTAAAAACTACCCCCCCTTCCCCATCTTTTGCCAACCTGAGGTAGAAACATTTTTCCAGCTCCAAAAAGGTCACCGACAACTTTCATGCCGTTCATCAGAGGCCCTTCGATTATATTCAGAGGCCGGGGATATTTTTCCTGGTTTAACCTGGCTTCCTCAGTGTCCTCAATAATATATTTTTCAATACCCTATTTAAAAAAAATAAAGTTAGGGGAAAAAAAAATCACATTAAAAATTGGCTTAAGTCCAAATACCCAATAAAGAATGAATCATGGAAATGCTTAAGAGTTTAGGTTTTGGAATCAGACTGCATGGGTTCAAATCCTGGCTCCTATCACTAATCTTAGCAATTTACCAAGCCTCAGTTTCCTAAATTAAATTGTCATATAGCACCTGCCTCAGGTGGTTATTTTGAGGATTAAATGAAATACCCTATGTAAAGTGCTTAGATGACTGGACTGATACAACGTTAAGTACTCAGTAAAACTGTGTTACTAGTGAGGGAAGGAATACTGGTAAGTAAAGTTCAAATTCATCATAAAATACACTTTGCATCCTAGTGGTTCAGCAGAGTATCCATTACTAAGGATCTCCTGTGAAATCAGCATGTTTTGTCCCTATGAAGCTCTGGGGCTGGGGGAGGAATGACAACGGGCAGGACCCTGAGGTAAAGTTCAAATCCATGAAGCGTGGGCTTCTCCAGCCTTCACTGATCAAGCCCCAATCCTCTGTGTCCACAGTTTGAGGTCCCTTTGGATGTGGCTGACTGATTGCACAACTTCAAATATGTGAATCTCAAAAGCTTCAAGAAGTTAAAAGTTAAATGTGAGAGCCAAGAAAAAAAAAAAAAACCTGAAATTCTCCAGACCACAATGAGGACAATCAAGCCAAGAGATTATGTTGTCTAAAATTCCAATTATCAGGATGCCTAGGTGGCTTAGTCATTTAAGTGTCTGTCTTTGGCTCAGGTCATGATCCCAGGGTCCTGGGATCGAGTCCCGCATCAGGCTCCCTGCTCAGCAGGGAGTCTGCATTGCCCTCTCCCTCTGCCACCCCCCCCCATTGGGCTTGCTCTCTCTCACTCTGACATAGAAATAAATAAAATCTTAAAAAAAAAATCCAATTATCAGCAGAAGAGCCCAGACTTGCCTGTTGATCGAAAGACAGCAATTTGGTCTGGGAGAGCGTTTCTCAACCTTCACACCACAGACATTCTGGGCTGAACGCCTGTCATGCGGAGCCTACCCTGTGCACTATGGGATGTCCACAGCATCCCTGGCCACCGGATGCCAGGAACACCTCCCACCCCCTTCTGTGACAACCAAAAATATCTCCAGACCCAGCCAACGGCCCTGGAGGTGGTTGGGGTGAGGGCACACTCCCTCGGCGCCGGTCCAGGGACTCTCCCCTCCAGCTGTCCCGTTCACGCTCACTCCAGGCTCCCACAACTCACCTTCACAAGGGCATACTCCAGGCGTTCCTCGATGGGGCCATTCCTCCACTCGTCAGTCTGGATGACTTTCTTCCCTCCTTTGCCATGAGTCTGAGTTGAAATTAGGACAAACAGATGGGTACAACAGGCCCTCCTTGAACTACGTGGGAGCAAAAAACTGTGCCTCATTCTTCTCATATACTACCAGCACTTAGCTGAGTACCCAGCATGAATTAAGGTCTCAGTAAATGTTTGCAGGAAGGAGAGATAAGGCGAGGTCTTTCAGGATTTGATCCTGTAGCAGAAGGACACAGTGAGGCCTCATTCTTCCTTCCCTACAAGGTAACAACTTCAAATGCAGGATTTCCAGGGCAGTAAGAGAAACTCTGCCCCACGTGTGAGGGGCCTCCAGAGCCCTCCACAAGGAGCATCACTACCCACAAATATGTGCAGAGAGCTGATGGGTGGAGTCAGCATCCGGGAGGTGGGCATGCCACGAGCCGCAGGACATGGTCTACGACCTCCAGGACGTGGCCACATCCTAGGGGATGCAGAGAGGGCAGGCCACCAGAGAAAGCACGCGCCGGGGTCTGAATGAGCAGATAATACGGACAACTGCGTGATACAAACTAGACCGGGAACTTTGAGCAACGAGTCATCATCACAAACCAGGGTGGAGAGAGACCTCGAAGAAACGGATGGATTCAGCAAAGGGACAAAAAGTGCCACAATCATGGCCCATCAGGTGAACCGCATGACCTTATTATCTGTTTTCTCCACATCAACTGGTGAAATCACTTGCCCCAACCAAAAATCTACGGAACATTCTTTAATATTCATTCCTCTCGTTCGGTCACTCCCCAAGTCCTAATGACTACACCTCCTCTAAACTTCCTGCCCCGTTTCCACATTTTCATGGTCCAGGCCACTAGCTGGTCTCTGCAGCCCAGAATCCCCCCAGACTGCAGTGTATCTTCTGCACTGTAACCAGAGGGGCCTTCCCAAACTGCAAATCTCATCAAACCAACCCCACGTGACAAAAGTCATCATTAGTGTCCCATCCCTCCCAGGACAGAGTAGCTTCCATGCCAAGCACTCCTTTTCAAGGCTGCTCTCGGTGCCATGCAAAGCCCCCCGCTGGCTCTCTCCAAATGCTTCATCTTCTGCCATGCCCAGCAAGCTCAGCTCTCCCAAACACTTCAGTTCCTCACACTCTCTGTCATCTCTTTCACCTCTGGACCTCCACATTCATTCGCATGACACACATTTATTCAGCACCTTACCCTCACGCCGGTCCCCGGCTAGACGCAAATTCCCCGCCCTGGCAGGGACCACCAGCCCTGCACTCCAATGCCAGAGCCCAGCCTGGCTAAGTCCCATTTAGCTTTCATGTCTGCCCTGACCCGCGCCTCCTGGGAAGCCTGCCCGCACCACCTCTACTTTTGGGATCAGGAGCCCTCCTGTGCATTCTCACAGCCTCCTGCACTTGCCCTATCCCAGCACCAACCCGACTGGGTTACAAATGCCTCTTGCTTTTCGTACACCTCACTCAACCGTAGGCCCTGGAGGGGCCCATCTCCCTTACTGGTTAGATCCTCTATGCTCAGTGAAGTGCACAGCACAGAACAAGAGCTCAGTAAATACTAGCTGAGTGATTTAATGCTGAATAAAACCAGATTTTCTGGAGCCACGTTTATGCAGGATAGTAGAGGCCAAGTCTCAGAGCACCAGAAATCCATGCTATCGAGTTTGGATTTAACCTTCCAGGCAGTTGGGGAGGAGGGGCGGTGAGAGCAGGACCAAATTCAAAATTCTGAAGCTGCTGGGGCGCCTGGGTGGCTCAGTCGGTTAAGTGTCTGCCTTCGGCTCAGGTCATGGTCCCGGGGTCCTGGGATCGAGCCCCGCATCGGGCTCCCTGCTCCGCAGGAAGCCTGCTTCTCCCTCTCCCACTCCCCCTGCTTGTGTTCCCTCTCTTGCTGTCTCTCCCTCTGTCAAATAAATGAATAAAATCTTTAAAAATTCTGAAGCTGCAGAATAGCAAAGCAGTATTTTTAAGAGCACCCAAGAAGGGGGAAGAGATTTTAAAAGTCTGTGGTCAAGGCCTGGACCACAGCGGTGGTGACAGGAAGGAAAGAAGACAAGCATAAAGACATTACGTAACGGGCACCATGTTAGAAGAGAAGGAAGGAAGGACCCGGGGAGAGCACCCAGAACCGCAGGGCTAGGGCGCTAACGGCAAGACTGATGGCACAAGGGCTTCCTCCCCCACCGGAAAAACTAAAGATGGTGACTCCAAAAGAATGACTGGCAGCATTATTGCCAGTAGCCGGGCACAGAAGTGACCTAAATGTGCATGAGTGGGTAAACAGACACAGCAAATGTGGCATAGACACATACAAGGTAATACTATTCAGCCATAAAGAAGAAAAACCCAAACCAGAGCTTTGAGGCAATGCCAGAAGAAAACCAAAAAGAGAAGAGAAAAGGAAGTCCTTCTGAAGCTCACAATCCTCTCACTTGAGACGTGCGATGCACCATTTGCTCTGTTAGCCATGGCATCGGGCAATTCCTGCCGGTGGGACAGAGCCTGAGGAGTGAAAACAGGACAGGGTTCCTGACACTCTTGGAGAAAGGACTGGTGTGTTCACAGAAAGATCCCAGGGTGCGCAGTGCCGTGGGGTGGGGAGCGGTCAGGACCTATGTGATGATGAACAGTGGCTACTGAGGATCTGGGGAAGGCCAACAAAGATTTCATCCGAGTGTCAGAGGCTGCAACGAATGAAAACTACCCAACCTGATGACCATGCTTCAGAAAATCAAAACTTAAAACAAAAGGCACATTTGAAAGCTGCTATTTCAGGAGTACAACATGGCATGCTGAGCCCACCTTGCTCTCCAACTAGTTATTTGAAAGAATGCTCTTCACAATCTAAGTGCAAAATCCGCACAGGTGGGACCACACATCAGCCACACTGTGGATGCTCATCGAACACAAGGTTACCGAGCAAACCGACCAACGGTCATGTCCATCTGGCTATCCGTGTCTCTGTCGCTACTACTCTAGAGTAGATCCCGAGTCAGAGGCTCCCCACGGGATCTGTGCTTTGTTTCTGACAAACAAAAAAGCTGAACAGGCCTCAAGGGGAGTAAACTGCTCGAGAGGAAGACAAAGAAGAACATGACCTCCAGTGGCAATGAGGAAGATGAAGGACAGACCAAGGATCCAATAACTTTTTTCCCAGAAAAGCATCAAAAATATTCTCACAACCCAAGGTCATTCAGGAGCCACTGTATTCAGAGCAGAGATCCTTCCAGGCCAAAGGGGTCATGACCTCTATTAGGGTACCACTTAATAAAGAAACTCCATGGGAAAAAAAGGAAAGAAAAAAACTCCATGGAAATCATACGGTACCACGATTCCTGGAACTTTTCGTTACCAAAAATAATTTACTTACCACAGGTCAGGCTGTACCAAATTTAAATAATTATTTTTCGATAAACCCATTAGGTCCCCCAAAGTGGGATTAGAGAGCTTAGCAAGATCAGAGAAAAGACTCTTTCCACCTTTTCTTTTAAGATTTTATTTGAGAGAGAAAGAGAGAGAACAAGCAAGGGGAGGGGCAGAGGGAGAGGGAGAAGCAGACTCTCCACTGAGCAGGGAGCCTGACGTGGGGCTCGATCCCAGGACCCAAGATTATGAGCTGAGCTCAAGGCAGATACTTAACCAACTGAGCCACCCAGGCGCCCCTCCACCTTTTCAATAACATATCACACAGGAACTTGGGTGCAGACTTCATCATTTAGTAACAAAAAGAGATAATAATTCTCTTACAAAGGAAAAAAAAAATCCTTGCCCCTTATTTGCCTCTTAACTTCACTGCTTTTTATGCTCCATTTGCACTCAGTATATCCTGAGAAATTGCTACAGAGCTGGCAACTCCTGGGACTTATTAAGTATACCTGTTTTGGTTATTAATTCCCTTAATGGTAACAGAAGTCACCTTGAATGTAGACAGCCTACTTGACAGAGGGGTCAATGGCTTGTAATAAGTCCTTGTGGTTACATTAAGAGGGAGGAAATTTCTTATATGATGGATTATTAAACTCTTGCAATTGCTATTAAGATTTCCCTGAGTTGGCTGTGCCCCAGAGGCAAGACCTCTTGACAGCTCAGCACAACAAGTAGAAAGAAAAACTTGTAAACAAATGCTAACAGTGAACAGACCCAAAAGAATGACTGACATAAAATACGAAGTAAACAACACCTTAAATGAGAATAGTCTTCCAATGAAGGAGCCCGATCTTTCCTACGTGAGAGAGTGGAGGAAAAATTGAAATAGCACATCCTTGAGTGGGTTAAGAACTCTCTAGTATAACTTCATGTTTATAGAACCTGTGATGCCCTTTTGGCCTTCAACAGAACCCTGTCTGAGTTATTATTCCACTGGGTGGAACACAGGCGAAGAAGAAAATGGGGCAGTGTTCCACACTCAGGGGCTAAGTACTTTGTCTAGATGAGCAGAAACAGCCCTGGAAAGCGGGGGGGGGGGGGGGGAGGGTGGAATCTAGAGACTGTTTCTTATGCAATGAGCTGAGAAGCAGAACATGATTATATTTGCAATAATCAAGACCTGAGACATTCTGTCCTGGGTCCACAAGAGAAATCAGCAAAGTTTTTAAGGAACTGGGAGGAGGGTCCTGTGTTCGCCGGCATAGTCTGATCTCCATCAGCTTTGCTGAGCCTATGGCAATTTCAGAAATTTAAATCTTGCCACCCATAAAGCTGATAAATCAAGGATGCAGTTAATCCTAAATGGTCCTAGCCTTCTTCCAGAACACTCTAGTACTCACTCTGCGATAGAAGAGGAAAAGTGAACATTTCTGCCAGAGTTATATTCAGATTCTAACACGGAAAGCATTAACAAAGGGGACAACATCCATGAAAGCATTCTACCACTTTCCCCACGTACTTTGTGAGAAAATGTCCTTCCTTGCCATTGCTTTCTGAAATAAATTAAAAAGCTTTTTTTTGAGGTAAAGATCTCATCTCCCCTTAAACAGAATTCCAGGAAGCAGCACCTATGATAGATGCTTAATGTACCTACGACTGCCCAGCACATAGTAAGAGGAAAACAAGGAACCAATTTTTGGATTAACTATCATATTCTCATGTCTTTAGATCAAATGTGTATAGACCCCCAAACCTCAAACTGCAGAACCTTGCCACAGATGGACCAGATCCTGATATAAACAAATGTAAACACATTGCAATGGGTACCAAGTAATAACACAGCCACACAAGAAAAGCCAAAATAGCGAATTTAAATTATGAGGTGGAAAAATATCTCGTAAAATGGAAAGATGTTCCCAATATACTGCTAAACAAATAGGTTACCAAAAAGCATCTAGAATAGAGGTCTGTTTTTGTAAAACTGTGTGTGTGTGTGCGTGCGTGTGTGTGAGTGTGTGTGTGTACACATCTGTGAGGACATAATCATTTTGAAAATAAACCAAAACCATGACTGGAAGGTCATAACATCTCAACAGTGGTTAACTTTGGGTGACGGGGTTCTGAGTGATTTTTATTTCCTTCTTTTGCTTGTCTATATTTTATACATTTTCTAGAATAACTATGTGTTACTTCGGTATGGGACGAAATCAGTTTTACCATTTAAAATAAATTTAAAGAAACCTAGAGGCTTAACTAAAATGGCTTCTCTAGGACTCTCCGTAGAAATCTTCAGTGACCCAGACATGATTAGACGCCTGCTCCTGGTCTACAACGGAGGTCAAATAGCTGTAAGTGGGTGACAAGTTCGAAGGCAGGAAAAGCCCTCACCAGAACTCTTTTCTCTCTACCTGAGCGTAGCGCAGGAGCTTCTCAGTGGCTTCAGGGTCTTTATTCCAGATGAGATCTTCACAGAGCTGCAGAAGCTCCTTGTGGATACCATCATATACCGGGAGGCTCCCTGCATTCACTATCCCCATGTCCATACCGAACTAAGGGCAAGAAAAAGAAAAAAATGAGGATTTCCAGGGATACTCTACATCAGGAGCCAGCAAACATTTTCTGTAGAAAATATTTTTAGGTCATGGTCTCTGTCACAGCTACTCAGCTCTGCAACTGTCCCAGAAAAGCTGCCATGGACAACATAAATAGCACGAACAAGACATTATTCACAGAGTCTGGCAGCAGGCCAGAGTCAGTACCCCCATAGGGGCTAACCCTGCCCTGAGCTGCTTTCAAAGGGCAAACGGCTGTTCTACCGTACCTTGATTGCGTGGTAAAGGAAAACCCCATGCATTGCTTCTCGAATGGCTTCCATTCCACGGAAAGAGAAGGACAAGTTGGAAAGACCTCCACTTACTCGGGCTCCAGGTAGGGTTTCCTGGCAAAAATTTTAAAATGTGAAAAGATTTCCCTATTTTGCCAAAAGAAGCAATCACAGCCCTCAAGCTTTATACGTAAGAGTGGAAAGTAAAAAACATGAAGTTTGACATAATCCGGAGCTTTTTTAGCCAGACAGAGACCAAAACTTGCCATATTATGGCATCGCCAAAGCACGGACTCATAGACAGTTTTTCCTACTAGACTCTAATATCCCTGAGAGAAAATAAAAAATTCTGCCTTATCTCTGTAGATATCCTCAGAGATATCTACAGAGGCCGCGGTACCTAGTAGTGAGTGTGCCATAAAATATCTCCTGAGTCGGTAACAGAGAAAGAACAACACAGAGACAAGATTACTTTGTCGTTCACTCAAAGGTTTCTGGAGCCTGTATGAAGCAACTCCCTAATTCACCATAACCTTGACTAATTCTAACAGGATAGAATGAAACTGAGGTTCCCAGCACACCTTAGGACGATGTCCAGCATCAGCACGCATACGGGAACAGCAGGAACTCCTACTTCCTGTCGGCTAAAGTGCAAACCAGCTCAAGTGTTTAGGGAGTCAGCTCACCATACCTACTGCTGTGACCCGAGCATCCCACTTCTGGGGTATACGCTATAGAGAAACGCATGTGCACCCAAGTTACACGTACAAGAACGACCACAGCATTGCTCATACTGTCCAAAATGGGAAACAAACCAAATGTCTATCAACAGTAGAACAGTTAATTGTGGAATAGTTACACGATGAAATGTTACACCTTCATGAAAATGAACAAAGTCCAAGCTACGACAACATAGATGAATTCTTTAAATAAGTTTGGGTAAGCCAAAAAGGCCCAAGAACCTTAAGACTCTATTTATATGAAGCTCAAAAATTGGCCAAACTAAACTGCATTGTTTATACAGCCGATTCTCGGTATTTGCGGGAGTTATGTTGTATAAAGTCACCGTGAACAATGAATCTGGGAATATCGAGAACCACTGCTCCTCAGGGAAAAAGTAGAGTTTTGCTTCTGTGAACCCCTGGTCACACAATTTTCATCTACTCATCAATACAGAAACCTGTTTCATGTCTGTTTCTGTGTAAAGACATCTTGTTTAACGAATACTATTGATTCACTAACACCGAGCTCGTGGCCAACTGGCTCTCAATGACTCACGTCTAAACAAAGCTTATCGAAACACAAGCATTTTCTCCGTAAGGCTCATCATGGCCTTCCTGCAACCAGGAACATTAGAAAGCAAGTTCGCACTATACTTGGGGGCCATTTAGACAGAGAAATAAATTACCAAGAGAAAGGCCAAAACGGTGAAAAACATGGCACTACGCAGACCGTGCACTGGACACTTGTTTACAGAATGAGAGCTGAAACAAGTAGCAGAGTTTGTTGGCCTCATCTGGGAACACGTGGGTTGGGCCACTCAAATTGTTCACCTCTCTGCACGCAGGTGTGTCCGAGAATGATTGCAAAAGCACCAAGAGAATTGATTTTGGGGTCACAAATAAACTTTAGCAAGTAGGTGAATTTGCAAACACAAAATCCATGGATAATTCAGACTGTACATAAGCGATAAAATAATAAAGAAAAGCAACAAAGTGGTATCATAAAACAGGATGACAGTTGCATCACAAAATTCAAAAGTTGAGGGTGTAATCTGAAAGGGAGAGTCACAGGGGCGCTAGGCATGGTCTGCTTCATGACCTACATGAAAGCTATTATGAAAGCTTCCCAATTATTTATTATACCCTATATTTTTTATATATTTTCTTCAGTATGTACATTCTACTTCATAGCGTAAAACATCACATCAAAGAAAAATAATAAAGGGCCCTAAGTTTCAGAAAACCAATTTACTACCTAAGAGTAAACTGTCAACATTCCCAGCCAATAAACAGGTATGTTAGCTCAAACTATTCACTGGAGCCATGAGATAAATTTGAGTGATGTCCCGAGTAGAAGAGAGAAAATACCCATACTTACTTTAATGATTTTTGTTGCCTGGATAAAATTAACAGCATACAAGTTGTGCTCTTCCAACCCGGTACCAATGGTGAGGATGTTAGGGTCAAAGATGATGTCATTTGGATTAAAGCCCAGTTTTTTCACAAGTAGATGGTAGGCCCGCATGCACACTCTGATTTTGGTGTCTGTTTCTGTCGCCTGGGGAAAGGAGCAAAAGATGTAATTTAAAATAGAAAAATGAAGTGTTATCTATGAAAACAGAAGCACATTTCACTTTTCAAAGGCACTTAACTATCAATGCTTGGATTTCATAGAAATCCAAATGCCAAGCAGCCTCTCAGCATTTATCAAATTATCTCAGAGGAGGAGATGGTTTAAAGTCACTTTGTGTTTTCATCCGCACAACAGCTACAGTGCTTCTGTGAAAATCACATCTTACACACACACAGATGGTAGATTAATAAACAGGCTTCATACAAAATACACACATGTGATAAAGATTCAAATGCTCCTAAGGAACAATGAACAAAAAAGCTTCCTTGCAGTACCTTAATGCATCATCCAGGCAACACTACCACAACCTTCTTAGATCTTCCTGCTCTGACATTCCACAAAGATTCAAGGATATGTCCCCAGCTTCTTCCCAACCCCCCAAACACTAGCTAATTAACGTGGGCCTTAAGCCATCAATATAAATTAGTATTGTTCTTCAAAATAATGACATTGGAAGGCAAAGGACTGACTCCAGCAAAGACTCAAACTCCCAGTCGCTTCCCCTCATCCTCAGAATCAGGGCCCACATCTCCGGTTTGATTTCCTGCCATCTGCCCGTCCTCTACTCTCCCCTCAGTTCCTCTGACGGTCCTGAAACCTGCCAAACTCCTCCTACCTTAGGGCCTTTCCATTTATCAATGCCACTGCTCAGGACACACCGGGACCTGGCCACATGCCTCACGTCACTCGAGTCTCTTCCCAGTAAGGCCTTCCTCACTCACCGGCTCCCAACCAGCCCCTCCGCCATCTTGCCTGCTTCCTTTGTCTTCTTTATAGTACCTCTTTCTAGAACTTGTATTTATTTGGCAACTTCTTTATCTGTTTTTTTATTATTAACTTGTTGAGATAGAATGCCAATCTTGCTATACCCCCCGAGTCTAGAGCAGTGCCTGCCCAGAGTATGTACTCAATACTGTTCACTGAATGAATGTATGCTGCTTTTACTCAAAGCCTTTCCAAACTTTGTCATGGAGACTCTCTTCCCATCTAATTTACAACCTCAACACAGAGCTTATGCCACAAAGTACATTCTGAGTGATTTCTTATATAAAAAATCAAATCTGGGGTGCCTGGGTGGCTCAGTTGGTTAAATGTATGCCTTCGGCTCAGATCATGATCCCAGGGTCCTGGGATCGAGTCCCGCATCGGGCTCCCTGCTTTGTGGGGAGTCTGCTTCTCCCTCTCCCTTTACCCCTGCCCACCCCCCGCCGTGTTCTCCCTTGCTCTGCTCTGTCTCAAATAAATAAATAAATAATCTTAAAAAAATATATCAAATCCGCTCTGAAGAAAAACCGAACACTTGCTAGCACTAGAGTGGTTCCAAAAAACTAAGTCACATACAATTCTGGAAGAGATGTGCAAAATGCTCCTGAAAAGTGGCCAACACCACTGAACTGCGTGTTGAGTCTTCAAGCTGCCTACTTTGAGGGAGGGTGCCCTTGGCTAGATGTGGACACTAAGCATGGTGAAGACTCAGGTCCTGATCACACACATTCTGACCTCCGGAGAAGGCTCTCCAGGCAAGCACACAGATGAGGGTGGGGACACTGCTGTAGCTCTGGGGTATTCAGGGAGGCCCCACCTTCCAGAGAAAGACATGGTAGTCTAATTACACAAAGAGCTCGGGCTTACACCTAGGCTTTCAATAGCTTACCTACTTTGGTATCCATTCAACTATTCCCTTCAGTCTCAAATGTCTCCCTGCTTCCTGCAGCTGGTGGGGTTAGATTTCACCTCTGGCTGCCTCAGTGCCCCCATGACAAAGCAGACCAAGGGGCCCAGGGAGAGGGAGACAGGAGTGGGCTCTGTGGCCTCACTGCTCCAGGCTGTAGGGAAGGTGGCAAGCTCTCGTCTTCCTTAATTGAATTTCTTCAACAACTTACTTACTCCTTCAGTGAGAGTGACAAGGTTAAAAGCAAGATGTGAGCCCAGAAGAAAGGAGTCAGGAACAGGTCACCCAGGGAAGCCTTTAGTCTTAAGACTTTGGTTCACCCTTTACCAGCGAGCCAAATGAGAATTCGAGGTTCGTGGTTCATGGCCCAGCTAAGCTCCCTAAGAAAGAAGGTACAGGGGTTTGGGGCTACAAAGCTAGAAGCTAGACCTTCTTAGAACCTAGTTTGGTTGGTAGGTCAAGAAATCAAGGTCCTGCTCATTTCTCCAAGCCACAAAGGACACCTTGGCCTTATCTGGCAGGCTAAGTAGGCTCCACACAGGGAGGAGGAAGTCCAGCCACCGCATAAGCAACAAGGAGGAAAGTCTTCCCAGGACAGGAATCCTTTTATAGGGCTGGAACAGAATCACCAACTATCAGCCTCAGAAGGATGGGGCCTTGTCAAATTGTTCCTGTAGCACCCAGCAGAGTGCCTATCACCTTAACAGACAACTCCTATCTGCTGGATAAACAAAAGAATCTCAGAATGACCAGGCTTTCGGGGTACGGGCCTTTGCCAGGAGCAGGTCATATCACATTAGATTCGCCAAAGTTTTCTTTGTCGTGTTCCTCAGCCAGGGTTATGAAATACGCACATCAGTCAGTCTCAGTCATGCCTGAGGATCTCACAGACCTAGAAGAGAGGTCCAGGAGACCCGGAAGAGAGGTCCAGGAAAGAACGGAATGGGAGCCTTCCTCTATTTGCAAGGGCTCTCAACTCTGGTTGCACATTATCGCTGGAGGCTTCTCGTTCGTGTGCTAATACCTGGACCGCACCCTAGACCCATTAGATCAGGATCTTGAGAAGAGACCTAAAGCAACAGTATTTTTAGGAGCCCCTAGTGATTCTAACATACAGACAGGATGGGGCCCCGGGGTGGTGAGGCAACATCTTCTCCGGTCAAGCTATGAGAAAACCTGAGTGACAATACCACAAATCTAGGAGTCAAGAAGGAATAAATACTTTTAATGATTTTACGATTTACCCAGTTTACTCTTGAGTTTACTCTTCTAGCTTACTCTAGAACCACTGTTAATGTAGGCAGAAGCTTTAGTTAAGAAATCCAATAGTCAGGCTTTGCTAGAATATCACGCTCAGGGAAAAAGGAGATAAAACAATTTTTGATTGACTCATCAAGGTGGATGCTGGGAGGAAGAGAAAGAAAAGGTGGAAGATACCTAGAATCTGTAAGAACGCAGCCGGACAAGGAACAGGGAAGGAACAAGACCAACTGCTGAGGTAGGTCAAAGGTTCCCCGCGGAATGAGCTTCACATGGGCCAGGGAATGCGGCAGGAGGCCCATCCTGCTGCCACCAAGTCCCCAACAGCAGTGATGGAAAGGGACGTCTGTGCCACCATCAGGAGGGCACTGACAAGTCAGAAGGAAAAAAGCCAAAGAAAGGGAAGTTTATGAGGACAAACGCTCTGGCTTTTCAGAACCACTGAGGGCGTCAGCTTAGTTCAGAAATTTTCTGGGTGGACTGTCCACTGTGGGCAGGAGTTAGGGATGCAGAAGCAGCATCTCGAGGTCAGAAGCAAAGGCACGGGGTAAAGACGGGGGTGGCGGAAGAGCAGAGTAGAAGACCGAGCTGGGGTCACTAGAAATGCAAGGCCAACCTGGAACGCGGTGCCCCCGAGCACAGCTCATGTTCCAGCAGGGAATCCAGAAGCCAGGGACTCGGGACTGAGCAGGAAACAGACACGATGTCAGACAGGGAACGAGACTGAGAGGCCATCTCCACAGTGTGCCAACACCAGGGAGGAGAAACGGGTCTCATCTGGGACCACTGGTGACAAAGCAAATGAGGCAATCAGAAACCAGACTCATCCACCTGGTCATCATCATGATCCAATGCCCACCCATGGCTTTTTTTCTGGAAACCACAGGGAGAGGCTGCTTGCTGGAAAAATCCTACTCGGAAGTGCCCAGGTGAAGCAGCACCATATCCTAACAGGGGGCACACGACCCGGTTCAAATCTTCTTTCACAAACAAGAATGCCAGGTGTGTGTGCGGGGAAGCCGGAGGGCCTGAGCTGAGGGAGACGCCAGCTATATGCTGTGCTGTTACTCTTGGGAAGTCAATGAACATCCCAGGCTCTGTGGATGTCTTAGGACTGAGTGCTTGGAGGCCCCCTATTCCTCACATCCCTACATGAACTCCCACCTCCGAAGGTAACCTGGAGAAGTCTCTTTCTTACTAAGAATTTAAGATCTGGGGTGCCTAGCTGGCTCAGTCAGAGGAGCATGCAGCTCTTGATCTTGGGGTTGTGAGTTTGAGCCCCACGTTAGGTGTAGAGACACTTAAATAAATAAATAAATAGATAAATAAATTTAAAAAAATAATTTAAGATCTATAGTCCATCTTATAAGGAAAGGCCCAAGAATGGAAATAATCATGTAAGCTTAGCCAGGGAGTGGGGACCTCTCTAGAACCACTGAAAAGGAGGCACTTAAAATGCAGAAATATAGGTCGGATTTTCAGAAGGTCAGAGGAGAACATGTGAGAATCAGTTCCTAGGTGTGGGCCAACTGCCTTCAGGAAGGTAAAAATGAAGGGAATGTTAAGAACTATTACTTCCGTTTCCTAGAACTATTTATAATACCATGGTGCATATTTTCCTGGAAAATACAACTGAAAAACAGTATCAATTTATCTAAATTCAATAAAGAGGCTGTTACCAAATACAAATCCAAAAAATCACTACCAAAGGAAAAATATTTACGAAAGGAAAAATAAGCCAATCACAACAAAGCAACACAAAATACCTAGGAACGTTCTTAAGATTTCCTATTTAAGAACAACTATAAAACTTGATAAATAGTAACTGGAAAGACATACCATGCTCCTGAATGACAACTCTGAATATTGCCAAGATAGCACTATTTTTAGGTTAGGGTTAATTAAATTTTAATCACTATCCCAATGGGGCTTTATTACTCCATAAACTGGAAAATTATTTTTCACATCAGTTGAACACAGTTTGAAAATGTGTTGAATGGATGCATTTACAGAATATTGATTCTTCTTTTATATAGTTTGCATAGGTGCAAACAAAAATGATACAGCCCATTCTATCATGTGATAATTATATTTCTACGAAAACGACCTTATCAAAAATTATCACTTAAAATAATCATTTCAATTAGAAAAGGAAAATTAAATCTAGAAGTGAGTAGGAATAAAGTTACTTTCCCATAGAAATTTCAATGATAAAGGTGTTTAGTATTTTGTTAGAGTTAAAATAACAGGAGGGGGCCCCTGGGTGGCTCAGTCAGTTAAGCATCCGGCTCTTGATTTTGGTTCAGGTCATGATCTCAGGGTTGTGAGAGCGAGCCCTGCATTGGGCTTTGCGCTTGGCACAGAGTCAGTTTGGAATCCTCCCTCTCCCTCTGCCTCTCCTCCCTCTCGTGTTCTCTCTCTCTGAAATAAATAAAATCTTAGAAAAAAAAGTGATCAAAACTACTGACATCAACAGAAGACAGAGAAATGCTTCCTTATTCGCCTTTTATTCCAGAAGTTTCAGGGCCAGTCCCCTCTGCCACAGATGGCTTTGACTTGGCAGTCTTCATTGCAACATGAATCATAAACGTAAACTGAAACTGAAATCGCAGGCAGATACTGCAACAAAAGCAGGTGTGAGTTCTTCTTGCTCTCTTCAGTTGCAACAGTGGTTTTCCATCTGAGAGAGCCACATTCTCCTTAGAAGCAACTGTGTCATGCATGCAAAGCAGATTCTGGTTAATGGACCATTACACCCAAAAGCATGATGAGAACTCGTCAATAGAAGACATGCTTTATAGCAAAATATCTGGATTGTTGGTTTCTGAGCTTTGCAAATACGTGAATTTTTTGTTTTGCTCTTTATAACTGCTTACCACAATCCTTCAGTGAGCATTTACATCTATAGTCATATAGAAAAATTACTTTGTAATAGGAAAAGCAGTATTTAAAAGGAATCTTTAGTTCTACCACCTTACTCTAGCAATTACTTCCCTTTACAGCATTTTCTGCCCATCTTTATCAAATGTAGTTTTTACATCATCATATACACAGTGTCTAATTTTCAGTTTTACATTTTTTATTTACATTTTTTATAAGCAGTCATCTTGCTCCATAATCTTCATAATTATTATCTGAATACTCTGAATAATATTCCAACAGAATGATGTAATCTAAGTTAGCATTTCTCTCCAGTTGGGCATTTAGGTTGTTTTTTTCTTCAATAAAGCCAGTGAAAAATCTTTGCATATATTGCGTTCTTATGCTGTTGAATTCTTTTACTGGGATAATTTCCCAGAAATGAGATCATTAGCTCAAAGGGTAGGAACAGTTTTATGCCCCTTGGCAGGTATTATGGTGTTTTTCAAAAGGACCGTCCCAGTTGATGCTACGCTCTAGAATGAATAAGGCTTTCTGTTTACTACTGCTGGACCAGCACAGATCTTGATCATTTTTAAGTTTACTTTTACTAACTTAGTATGGATAAAACACTACCTTAAAACTGCTCTAATCTGCATTCTTTCATAAATAGCAAGTTAAAAATTTTTTTTGCCCTACACTTGCTTTTTCTTTGTAGTCACATTCAGATCTAAAATGGAAAGGCTTGTCCTCAGACAGGATCAAACACTATGCAGTGCTAACAGATAAAGCATGGGGATTACACAAGGCTTGGAAACATGCATCAGTCTGCAGACTGGCAGAGCAGGGATCCAAACTTGGCTCCAGCTTGTCCTAGCTGACCTTGGCTCACTGTAAAATGGGACGACAGCTACCCCAGGTGGTTGCTATGAGGACTGAGATCCACTCTGTTGGTGGTTTTCAACCAGAGTATATGTACATCACCTCTGCGGCTTTAAAATTCCTGAAGCCAGATTTTAAAAACAAAACAAATGAGCAAAGGAAGAAAAGAGAGAGGCAAACCAAGGAACAGACCCTTGACTACAGAGAATCAACTGATGGTAACCTGAGGGGTGGGGGTGGGGGGATGAGTGAATGGGTGATGGGTCGTGACGAGCACCAGGCGATGCACAGAACTGCTGAATCACTATACTGTACACCTGAAATTGATGTCACACTGTATGTTAACTATACTGGAACTTAAAATTTGAAAAAAAATGAAAAAATTACTGAAGCCAGGTCTCACCCCCGACCCAGTGAGTCAGGAACTCCAGGGGTGGAGCCCAGGGACGTATGTGGTTTTTAAAAGCACCCATAGAGACTACCCTTCCGCACGGGAGTGTTTCTGCCTCACGTTCCAGGTTAAGCACCACAGACACGCAAAGCACACAACACTGCATTCTCATCCTCATTCTCAGAGCTGATCTTGCTTCCTACTTTCACTGAGAAAACAGAAGCAATTATAGACTCCCACCAGCACACCGCCCAGCGTGCCTCTGGATCCACACTCTCGCACTCGGCTTCCTCTCCCGCCGCGTGAGCCAGGCTCCCCCTCCACTAGCACACTGATTGCCCTCCCTCTCCACTTACAAGGTCACGGACCCAGCAAATGCCCCCTTTCTCTGGTGCTTCCCTCTCTACCAGATCATTCCCATCATCAGCTTCCGGATATCCGGACACATACTGTCACATCACCTATCTACACACACACACACACACACACACACACACACACACACACACACCCTTCCTTAACCTCCTATCCATGTCTGGTTTCCACACTATGTCTCTGCTCCCTTTTACAGCAAAACTCCTCAAAAAAGGCTGTTTACACCTGCTGCCACCAATTTTCCTTATTCACTCTTGAACCCACTCCAATCAGGCTTTCATTTCCTTGGAAACAGTACAGCAAGATCATAAACTATCCCATTTCTAAATCCATCCAAACAATGACAAATTCTTTGTTTCATCCAACTCGATCCACCACAGCTCTTTTAAAATAGCTCATCATGCCTTTCTTGAAGCTTGTTCTTCTCTTGGCTTCCAAGTGAACCCTGTCTTTTGGTTCCTCTCCTACCAAATAGGATGCTCCTCCTCAAATTCTTCTGATGAGGATGGTGTCTCCTCTTCTCCCCAGCCCTGAGCACTGCAGCTCCAAGATGCACTTGGTCCTAGGACCTCTGCTCGACAGTCATTCCTCTGGTGACAGAGTAGTCTCCCTGCTTTAAATCCTATCCATGTACAAATTATTCCCAAGTTTATCCACATATGTCTATGTGTGTTGGATGATGCATGTGACCTGTGTTTTTGTTTCTTACTCCCTTTGCCATCTAAGAATATAAACTGCACAAGGACAGAGACTAGGCTTTTCCCTGCAATCTCCCCAGGGCCTGGCACACACTAGGTGCTCAAGATAGATTTGAAAGGATTAAGGCCGGTATCTGCCTCCATCAAACAATAACAGATTTCCGTGTCAATTCTTAAAAGAACACTTAGGTAACAGCAACAACAAAGAGCTCCTAGAAAAAGAAGAGATAAAGACTCAACAAAGGGTTTGGAGAATAAATGTTAAGTGTAGAAATCTCACACTGAGCAGAGCAAAATGCTAGAGCTCAAAAAACAGGAAGGACAAGAAAATTAGGCAATCTTTCCAAAACATCGAATACCTGAAGGCCCCACCTGCCGAAAGAGAAGATAAAACCATTCAAGAAAACCTGCCAGAACTGTGGCCGCAAGTTTCCCAAATGAAAGGGCCCAGTGAGGGCCCAACATAACGGCTGGCTCATCATGAAGCAATTTCAGAACATCATGGGCACAGAAGGTCCAAGAAGCATCCAGAAAGCAGGAAGATAAATAGGTTTTGCAAAAAAGGAACCAAGGGTTAGAAGAGCACCAGGGTGGAAAACGATTCAAAATGATGTCAAGCTTGTACTCCGATACCCATACAATTGTCCCGGAAGTGTCAAAGTAGAACAGGGCCACTTTCAGACATGTAAGGCTTCAAAAATATTTACTGCCATGTTTTCTTTCCTAGGCAGCTGACAGAGGACGCACTCCACCAAATGAGAGATTAAGCCAAGACCTCGGACGTTAGGAGATGGAAAAGCCCGAGAGAGGGGCGAGAAGAATCCCTGGGATGGTGGCTGAGAAGCCGGGGGGGCAGCCAGCCTCCGACCCTCCAGACCATGCCAGGAGACCGGGAGGGAGAACTCTTCAAGAAATCAAAATGACCATCTACTGAGACCTAGTCTCTGTCCTGGATGTACACAACCAGGGGGTATTCTGAACATACACTCTGTAAGAAACAAAGCAGACGGAAAGCCCTGATCTTGGGGTGCAGGAGAGGACCAGAGCTCTCACACCGCCTCTGCCTGTGCACTGCTTACTGATGTGCGCGCCGAAAATAGTTACAACTAAAATTAACTGTACTGGGAGGGGGGTAGAGGAGAGTAAAAACGCCAGATCTGCGGCCACTACAGAGAGGCAATGAATAACAGCTGAAACTGGGATTTGGCGATAAGGAGGTAAATGCTACAAGGAGCAGGTAAGGAAGCCCACAGCCGGTGCCTCTGGGGGTCTGGAGGGCTGCCGGCTTCTGTTTTCCACACAGAGCCACACAGAACCATTTGTCTCTGGAACCACCCACAGAGACATCTCAGGGAAAAATAAAAATTACGTCCGAGGGTCCCACCGCACGGAACTACAGTGGAAGAGGGCTGGTAACAACTTCGCAGACGCGCGAGTTAGCAGCGTGTCCAAATGCTGCAGGCGCATGCGCTTTGACCTAGCAGCCCCACTTCCACGAACGGACGAGGAAAACCAGGGCACGGGGGTAAAGGACTGAATGAATTCGGGTATTTGCTGACCACACTCATTCCACTAAAAAAATCAAGAAAACAACTGTCATTTCACTCTGCTGAATGATAGCAGATCTCGGCTCAAATCCTAGTACTACTATTTGCTACCTGTGACTGCAGGGACTCAAGTGCATGGAATACAAAAATAATAATATATACCCAACATTCATACGCTGGGAGGAAAAGCTGATTTAACGTGTGAGGTGTGCCTGCTTGGTAAGAGTAAAGGTTCAATACCCGTTCATTATCAAAATGATCTCCTCTGCACTCTTCTGAATTATTTGAATTTCTCTCTTGATGAAAATACATCTTTTGTACAAATACAATAACCCTTTAAAAACAATTTTATTCTAAAAATACACAAAGCAGAGAAAGAAAAATGACATGTAATCCCACCGCCTGTCAATTATATAAAAGAAGTCAGTATGGCCCCATCTGAAACCATCCCTACCCTCCAGTTACCTCGCAATTTTTTTCTCTGCTTATACAGACACACGTACACCCATATAATTCTTTATTAAATAAAACCAGAATCATGTCACCTGTGTTTTTTTTTTTTCCATTTTCCGATATATTGTATCCATGGCTCCCATCACCTCATTCTTCTTACCTGGTACACAGTATTCCTTGCGGCATGTAGGAAGAACTGAGGCAATCCACTACTGAAGAACTTTCAGAGTATTTCCCATTTTTTGCTACCGCAGAGCCACAATAAGTGTGAACACATACCCTTACATATCGGCTTATTATTAGATTCCAAGAGGGGGCTGATTCATAAGGAATGGAGTTTTTCTCATTGTTTTTTAAAAAATATTGAATAGACACAAAAATAGTTGTAAAAGTCATGTGAGGTATATAGCAACAACAGGGGCGCCTGGGTGGCTCAGTCAGTTGAGCATCCAACTCTCGGTTTCAGCTCAGGTCATGATCTCAGGGTCATGAGATCACCCGGTC